>NC_141142.1:74182708-74503208 GCF_053477565.2 Lygodium microphyllum | reverse complement strand
CCTAAACCAAATGAACCTTTGTCACCACCTAAGCCCAAACAAAAAATCCAGTAGCACCAGCTTAGTGCTGCTGCTCAATCAAAGAAACAAGATCCACTAAGGATAGCTAAGAAAATATCAAAGGATCAATGGCCTCCCTCTAAGAGTGTTGTTAAAGACAAATTTAGGATTTGCAAGATTGAGACTATACCTAATCAATTCAATGATCTAAGTGTACAGTCATCTTTGACTAATAAGATTGACAAATCCATTGAATTAGAAGTTACTAATTCTAATTTTGAGGTGGAACCATGATGAAGCCTTATTTTGTTGCAAAAATTATGAAAAATGATGCTATGTATTGTAAAATGTGGTGTGATTGAAAAGTCTTTTAGATATGTACTATCAACATGTGCTTGGCCTAGCACTAGAAGTTGTGAACTTTAATAAAAAAGGTTTTTTTGTTTAGAATAAATAAAGAAAAGAGGTTTGAAGGGTCATGTGAGAGGAGCTTGGAAGATGTGGTTGAACTTTCTTTCTTCTTTATCTTCTCTATCACACTATTCTTTGTGTGTGTGTATGTGTGCGTGTGTGTGTGGGTCTTGCACAACTCTTGCTCTTTCTCTCTCTTGCGCTTCTAAGTTTGATCTTGAGAGGGAGCGATGATGAAATGTATGCTTAAATCTTCCGTGTGCAATTGGTTCAGAGCATAGATCTTGTATGTAAGGAGGAGGCTTAGGAGTGCTTCTTTGTTGATTTTAGGGGTTATAAGAGTGCTTGCAACCTCCCTTTCTTGGAAATTTTCTATGCTTGGACAATCCTATCCATTTGGTGCATTTTCGAAGGGGGGGAGTCATCAAAGAAATTTGTAAAGAAAACAATTGCAAGGAATTGGTCAATAGCCTCCCTCTAAGAGTGTTAAAGACAAATTTAGGATTTGCAAGATTGAGACTACACCTAATCAATTCAATGATCTAAGTGTACAGTCATCTTTGACTAATAAGATTGACAAATCCATTGAATTAGAAGTTACTAACTCTAATTTTGAGGTGGAACCATGATGAAGCCTTATTTTGTTGCAAAAATTATGAAAAATGATGCTATGTATTGTAAAATGTGGTGTGATTGAAAAGTCTTTTAGATATGTACTATCAACATGTGCTTGGCCTAGCACTAGAAGTTGTGAACTTTAATTAAAAAGGAACTTTGTAGTTTTTTTTTGTTTAGAATAAATAAAGAGGTTTGAAGGGTCATGTGAGAGGAGCTTGGAAGATGTGGTTGAACTTTCTTTCTTCTTTATCTTCTCTATCACACTATTCTTTGTGTGTGTGTGTGTGTGTGTGTGGGTCTTGCACAACTCTTGCTCTTTCTCTCTCTTGCGCTTCTAAGTTTGATCTTGAGAGGGAGCGATGATGAAATGTATGCTTTAATCTTCCGTGTGCAATTGGTTCAGAGCATAGATCTTGTATGTAAGGAGGAGGCTTAGGAGTGCTTCTTTGTTGATTTTAGGGGTTACAAGAGTGCTTACAACCTCCCTTTCTTGGAAATTTTCTATGCTTTGACAACCCTATCCATTTGGTGCATTTTCGAAGGGGGGGAGTCATCAAAGAAATTTGTAAAGAAAACAATTGCAAGGAATTGGTCAATGGCATTTAGGATTTGCAAGATTGAGACTACACCTAATCAATTCAATGATCTAAGTGTACAAACATCTTTGACTAATAAGATTGACAAATCCATTGAATTAGAAGTTACTAATTCTAATTTTGAGGTGGAACCATGATGAAGCCTTATTTTGTTGCAAAAAGTATGAAAAATGATGCTATGTATTGTAAAATGTGGTGTGATTGAAAAGTCTTTTAGATATGTACTATCAACATGTGCTTG
Organism: Lygodium microphyllum; assembly: GCF_053477565.2. Taxonomy (NCBI): domain Eukaryota; kingdom Viridiplantae; phylum Streptophyta; class Polypodiopsida; order Schizaeales; family Lygodiaceae; genus Lygodium; species Lygodium microphyllum. The sequence goes on along the minus strand of NC_141142.1, from coordinate 74,501,342 downwards.
GCCTAGCACTAGAAGTTGTGAACTTTAATAAAAAAGGTTTTTTTGTTTAGAATAAATAAAGAAAAGAGGTTTGAAGGGCCATGTGAGAGGAGCTTGGAAGATGTGGTTGAACTTTCTTTCTTCTTTATCTTCTCTATCACACTATTCTTTGTGTGTGTGTGTGTGTGTGTGTGTGTGTGTGTGTGTGTGTGTGCACGCGCGCGTGTGTGTGGGTCTTGCACAACTCTTGCTCTTTCTCTCTCTTGCGCTTCTAAGTTTGATCTTGAGAGGGAGCGATGATGAAATGTATGCTTTAATCTTTCGTGTGCAATTGGTTCAGAGCATAGATCTTGTATGTAAGGAGGAGGCTTAGAAGTGCTGCTTTGTTGAGTTTAGGGGTTACAAGAGTGCTTGCAAAACATATATAGAGGGGAAGTCCTCCTTTCTATACATCCACAATATATTAAAGAAACAATTGATGAATATGATGTGAATAAGAAGAGAAGACATGCTTAAACCATGCTCTATTACTTCATAATCATCTTTTTTTTGTTGAAGTGAGAATAAGGAAAATAATGAATTTCTTGATCAAAACTACTATAGGGTTGAGTGTCATTAGTGACACACTAAAATAAATGGACAAGAGAAGCAAACTCAAAGCAGCACTAATTGCAACCATCACGGTCAAACCAATGCAACAAAACCTAATAAAATGATTAGGTTAACCCAACCTTACCTTTTAAGCTTTACATGAAATCGTTAAGCTTTTCCTTTCTCCACACACACATTTTAGTGCTCAAGTCAAATGCAATAAAAGTCATGTCCAAGGGACAAAGTCCATGGGAGGATTACTAATTGATAAAAACATTAGTGAGGGTGTGTTGCAATGAAAAATTATTATATGGGGCCTTGTGCAAAGCTTCAATTTGGTGAACTCATTTTTGCTATGCTATGTGAGTTGTGTTTTATGGACCAAATAAGGGTGAGGCAACCTTGTTATTTTCTAATGAAATGAAATGGAGTTTGAAGAATTAGTGTAGGAGTAATATTGAGGTCAAAGAGTCCTTTTTGGAGTAGTAAAGTGATGAAGAGTCACGTGTCTTTACCAAGCTTACTTTATAGGAGCTCACCTCTCTAGTGTGTGAGAATGTTGAAGCCTTATTTCGGTGCAGAAATTATAAAAAATTCAATTCTAGGTATTGTAAACTGTGGTGTAATTGCAAAGCCTTTTGGACATGTATTATCAACATATGCTTAGCCTAGCACTAAAGGCTATGAACCTTAATCAAAAGAAACTTTGCATTTTGTTTTTATAGAATGAATAAAGAAAAGAGGCTTGAAGGGGCATGTAAGAGGAGGTTAGAAGAGGTGGTTGAACTTTCTATATTCTTTATCTTCTCCATCACATGCTTTTTTTCTCTCTCTCTTGGTCTTGCACAACTCTTGCTCTCTCTCCTACACTTCTAAGTTTACTCTTGAGAGAGGGAGCGAGGATGAAATGTATGATTTAAACTTTTGTGTGCAATTGGTTAAGAGCTTAGATTTTGTGTGTAAAGAGGAGTTTTAGAAGTGCTTAATTGTTGATTTTTGAGGTCACCAAGAGTGCTTGTAGCCTCCCTTTTCTAGGATTTTTGTGGGCTTAGAAAGCCATAGGAGGGTCACCATTTTTGGTGCATAGCCAGGGAAAGGTTGACCATCTGTGAAATCTATAATAGGAGAATTAAGGGGCTTAGTATAAGAGAAGGGAAGTATATAATTGAAGATAGCATCTTGGATTTCAAACTAGTGGGATTCAAGGATTGAATGCAATAAAACTTTTCATAATCATGAACCACCACTTCCACAATATATTTGTGCGAAAAGTTCTATCTAGAAGGCCAAAATCAGACACACATGAATCATAGTACCAACTTAGTCTTCTCAAACCAAAGAATAAGAAGAATGAGGAGGTGCTACCAAAAAACCTACAAAGTTGGTGGTGATTGTGCTTCCTTTAAAGATTACAGTGCATCTCATTCTCATGCATTGCCACTCATTCTTGAAGCAAGATGACGAGCAATAATGCATGCCACAACAACAAAACTAGAAAAAGAAGAAGAATAGAGAATTAGGGTGGTTGCAGTTTTAAAATGATAATGCCTTCTTTCCGTTTTGCCTTCAAGCAATAATGTGACTAGACTTGCTTAAAAGGAGAAAAATGGAGAAAAGAAAATAAAGCCATATTTCCTTCATAGCATAAAGTTCCCTTCATCTTTCTCACCCCTTTGTTCACACATAGTCTATCCTCCACATGCTCCCTTGCTAAGATAACTTGAAACTTGATCACAGAATGAGCTATTATCATTACCATGAGGTATTTAGATTAGGTTTCATTTCTATCAAATAGTACATCTCTACTTCTTGGATAAAATCTAATTGGCTAGAGGTCTTCATTGACATACTTTTCTCGAGTGCGGGATGCAAAGCTAAGTGATGTGTTGGGGATTTATCCATGGTTTCTTCCATGGAGAATGGATGTTTTTTAGTTCTTCAAAAGTGGTGTTGGAAATTATCTTTTTTCTAGAACTTTCAGGTGGACTTATTATACTTTAGATTATGCTTTTGCCTCATCTTTTCTTGTTGGTGATGAATGCAAGATTGAGAAAAAAAAGATAAGAGGAGGAAATATAGTTTGTAGAGATTGTAGAAGCCTAAATGAGGCAAAAGGTCAACGTCACATGATTAAAGGCAATGCTTGGTTTATGATCTTTGTGAGAACACTCACAAGATTGGAAGAGGAGGAATGTTAACACATATTTTTGTGCAATAAAATGGTACAATATTAATTCATTTGCTATTTATTCAATGTGTTTCCTTTGTAGAATGAACACTTCAAATTAGTCTAAAAGGCACGTCTCCAATGTATAAAGTCATGGCCCTATGGATGTATGTCCAAAGTTACCAACAAGAAGCCAATAACAATTTTGTTTCATACAAATAAAAGTGTCTCTTAGATCTTAGTTTAAAATTGTATTGTAAAATATAAAAAGAATAGAAAAAGGTGTGGTTATGGGAGTTGGTTGGAGGGAGAAGGCACATGCAATTTAGGTCCCTCTTCTCCTCTCTTTGTTTCTTTCTCTCTCAACCTCATGCTTTCTTCCATCTTGCTCTTCTCTTCTTGGAGTTTCCATGCTTGTTCTTTTGTATTGGAGAGTGGAGCTTGTGAGGAAGAGGGTGAGGATAATGTAGATTGTTCTTGTGGTTGGGAGTAAGTTTTCATGGCAAGAGGGAATGTTTTGTAGTTTTCCTAGTTAGAGGCTCAAATTGAGTGCCTTGTAACCCTGATTATGCGTCTTTCATGGCTACCATGGGAGATTCACCAAATCCATATAGTCACAACCTTTGATTGTGACCAAGATTATTACTTTAATCAAGGAACAAGTCTCTAGTGCTCTAGTATCACAAAGGGACATGGACTATAACATAAAGACTAAAATAAATCCATTGATTCACAAGTCATGTCCTTCTTGATTAAAAGCTGCATATCATTTGAAGCCTAAGCCAGTGACACGATCTATGAAGGAGTAGTTGGAAAAGATGGGATAACAAGATGATTAATTGTTGGCTAAGAGCCCAAAGGAGCTTGAGGATATAATGACATCACTTGCTTAAGTTCATATTGACATTGAAGCCTCTATTAAAGAAAATAAGTAGTTCTTAGAAAGAGCATCGATGCAAGCAAAGTAAGAATCCATTTGCTTATGTTATCCAATAATCACTTATCAGACCTCACGAAGTCCATGTCCAAAGTTAAACAAAAGGAGCTTTGCTTGATTTCCTCATTCTACACGGGCCATTATGAAACCTGGAAGGGGAAACTTGAATCATTGAAACCTACTTGAACACCTAAATTTCTTTAGGTGCATAGTTTTTGATAGTTGTCTCTAGGAATTAGACCTAGCACCACCACCCATACTAAAACTTTTAGCATTCAAATTTAGATGACTAGGAGGTTCCTAGGTCTACCTTGCATATGAAGTGTCTAGCCTCATCCCACGAGGATTGACCTGAAGGTTTCATTGTCACAACTATTGTCACTAATAATAGTCTAACATCGAACTTAAGATGAATGCATTTCGCGAATCACCTAAGTTTGATGTAAGCAAGCACTATACTTGGTTCAAGAGAGTGAGAAACGAGGGAAATCTAAGCATCAACCCCTTTGCCCATAAGGCATAGTCTCACACTAGGCCCCTAAAATGGTGCTTATCTATTCTAGCAGTTAATTAGGCATAATATATGTCCTCTCAAAGGTAGGCTATATTGTGAGATAACTTGGTAAACCAAAGGGAACATCATAAGAAAGCTCACCTATACAAAATAACAAGAGTAATAAAGTTTCCTTATATTCTTATTCATTATAACTTTTATGAAGCGACTATAGTGTTTATGAGTTATTTAAGCCCATTCCCTTTTTGAGTGTATGTCATAAAATCTCTTGAATTCCATAAGTTGTTTATTCTTTTGTTTACAAAGTGTTGGTTGGTTTAAGCTTATATTTAGCTAGCAAAGTGGTCTTGCAAGGCTTGGCTATATATTTTTTAGGATATCTCTTATACACATCATTGGCCAAGAGAGGATAATCAAGATGACTCGATATCCTTAGATTAGGAAGAAAAAATAAATTATGAGGTCACAATCCAATGTGACTAGGGTTTATGATTTTGTGAGCTTAGAGTACACAAACTGATTTTAATTACATAGTTACTCATTTATTAGAATATGGGTTTCTAAATCCTTGGTTTCAAAGAATGAGAAGCTTTAATCAAGCTGTGTTTCTCATGGATTTGAGCAATTAAATTATCCTTTTCAATGTGCTTGACTTTTTTGGTATCCATTAGGTAAAGTTTATTATGTAATTTCCAACTTTACTCTTAGATTTCATGCAATCTCCTCCAAGAACATTCTTGAGGGTAATTAGGGAAACATGATGGTTAAATCAAAGGCTGCTGGATCCAGAAGCCGTAATAAATAAGGCTTGAAGTACCTAGTCTATCATCAGTTGATCGAAAATTCTCTAAAAATGAGTTCAGATTTTAGTTCGTTGATCATATATTGAATAATTTAAGTAGAATCTCATTTGATGAAGTGTAATATAGAATTAATGCTTTGATACCATGTGAAACATATTCGAACCTAAGTTTCTTTACGTTGGATAATTTTTGGTAGTAGTCTAAGAATTAACCCTAGTCACCACCATTTGTGTTAAAAATTTTAGTGTTTAGATTTAGAAGAGGGTAGTTCTTAGGTCTACTTTGCATATGAAGTGTCTGGCCTCATCCCACGAGGATCGACTTGAAGGTTTCTTGTCACAACTATGATAGATAATAGTACTCTAACATTGAACTTAAGGTACACATTTTGCAAATCACCAAAGTTTGAGGTAAGGAAGCACTTGGTTCAATGAGAGTGAGAAACGAGGGGGAGTTAAGCATCAATCCCTCTGCCTAAAAGGCATAGTCTCACACCGGCCCCTAAAACAATGCTTATGGGTTCAAGTACTAATTCATAGGAAGGTCTTGATTTAATGGTTTTTATTCTAAGTTTGATGAAAGCCACTTGGCTAACTGGGTCCAACAAGCCATAATGCGATTCTGTTAGAAAATCGTACCCACTTCCCTTTGAGGTGTATTTTGGTATTCTAAATAAGACATGCTACCACACTATTCATAATATGTAAAAATATATTTCTTAATTAATATTCGCACTTAGTTCCTTGCCATGTCTTTAGTTTACGTACACTAAGTAATCAATTGAGAAATAATTGTTATGGGGACAAAGATTATTACTCATACAAGAGTCCCACTGGTTCTCCCTCACCACAAGGGTGAATCTTTCTATATGTGAGACAAAATATGTACCTAGTCGTGGTTAGCCACATTAGGCAATGAATAAAACTTCGGGTAAAAGAGAAACCAAGGAGGCATTGGGGATAGCAACACACCTCATTTTTATCCGATTACTTAGGCCATGGGACGTAACCAACTTCTTTTTCTATTTATGCATGTGAGCACACTTTACTTCATTACTTGCAAAAATAATCCAATCATTGTTGATACATGTGAATGATCCCTAATGAATGCGTTTAAAACTCATGTATGTGAATGCACCTTATTCAAATACCAAGATCTAAGCTAACTTTTCTTTGCAAAAGAAGCACCATTTTTAACTATTAAATACTAAAATTTACATAAATAACTAAATAATAATAAACCTTTAAATTTTTAATGTATGAGAAAAGCTATTCTTATGATTACAAAATTGATTAGAATTTTCTAACCGTGGTGTTAATAAGATTTTTGATGCAAATCCATAGTATTTTCTAGTATTTTAAGAGCCTTTAACTAATTTTTCCTAATTAAAACTTCACAAATCTAATATTTCTAATTGTACTTAAGTAGCACTAATTTTAAACATAATTTATTTTATTTATTTTAATTATTCTATATTTTAAAATATTTTTGATATTATTTAAACTTTATTTTTAGTTTTTGAAGTATAAAAATATCACAAAAATAGGATAAAATTAATTTATTAAAATTAAAGATTTTTAAACTAATTAAGATAAATAAATTTATTTTTAATAAATGATAATAATAATTTTGGATTTTATTCAATTTTTTCTAAAATATTTTGCATTATTTTGACTAATAAAGGATTAAGTACTACTTTCTCATCTATATCTTTTAAAAAATTGGGCATTATTTTGACTATTTAATAACAATAAAGAAATAGATATTATACCTTAGTTGTATTAACGGCCAAAATTTTGGCACCATGGTTGCTTGAAGGTCTTTCTATGTTGATGCATTGGCGATGGGTCATTGTGGATAAGAAGGATAAGAAAGTAAGAGTTTTCAAAGAAGGAGACGGTGCCTGAATAGCCTTTAGCTCCCTGGTGTAAAGTTTCCTATATTCTAACTTGAGATTATCGCTCACTCACTCACTGACAAGAGTTGAGTCCTCGTCATTGTGTGTTGAAAATGAGAAGAGGGACCCTTCTTTATATAGTTTTTGGGGACGATTCATATTTTGACAAGTTTATGGAAGATGGAGACTAATTTTGTTTTATTGTAAAATGATTTTATTTTTTATGATATAAAAAACCAATTTATTACAAAATTTTATTAAAAAATTATCTATAATTGATGAAGTTTCCTAAAATTCTAAAAAACTTTATGAAAAAATTAAGAAAAAGTATAGAAGTTTCCTGGTTCATTTAAGTGAATCAAGAATTTAGTTTTTAGTATATGAAGTTTCAACAATAAATCCTTGAAAAATCAAAACTAATTTATTTTAATTAAATTTTTAAAAATTCCTAAATAATTTGTTAAAAATTCATATTAATCCTAGAAAATACTACTTGTCCTAATTTAATCATTTTTGGATGGCAAATTGAGTATATTCCCTTGTAAATTTTTTTGGGTATGTCACAATCATTGGTATGGAAGGGAGAATGACAAATCCTATTTGAATAGAAATCGTATTCTAGCTGTTGTTTAATAGAATTGGATCAATGCCACAAAACTTGATCTATAGCCTCATGTGAAATATTTTCTAGCATGCTGATTGTGGCTTCTCATTTAGTAGAGAAATACAAGTACTATGAAGTAGAATGGCTACTCCAATTTAATGCCATATTCACCACCTATGCCAAGCTATTCATAATGATTATTTAGGCCTCGTTGATGATGAAGCGATTCAAGTGTTTTTCAAAGTATATCCCACTTCGGAAGAGTCAGAGCACCTCTACCACAAAAGACTCTTGATTCATGTCAAGTATGCAAAGACCCTCCCTTAAAAGTAATTATAGTCATGCCAATTCGTTCCTTCTTATGAATCTATGACCAAAATCAAAGATCAGTTATTAGTACTTGCTGATCTTGAGTAGAATTGCCATTCCTGAAGTCCATTCTTGCACAATTGGTTTTCTCATAAACTTAACCTCACTTGAAATAGTAGTCATAGTAAGACAATGATTGAGTTACAACGAAGTATAGTCATTACACTTTAATTTGACCCAAGTTATTATGAGACCACTTTATTGTGGTCTATCATCTTGGCTCGAAATCTAGGCTTGACATGAGAGTTAAACTATCACCCATTGCTTGATAAGACTCTGATTGAAGAGGAATTAGATATAGCTTGTCGCTTTGTAGGGACCTTACTTGCTTTGCAATTTGACAACTTATCTTTATGAACCGATGAACAAATCAATTGACTTGGATACTTTTTTTGAATTAGAGTATAATCTAAAAATTTTGTTGAATTAGAATGCAATCTAAATTTGTAAAATTGGTGGATTCTTCAAATATAGAAGAAAACACTAACTCTTGTATATAACTAGCTCTAGGTAATCTTGTACATATTTTGTTCTTGAGCTCAATGTGTTGCACTAAAGCCTATCCAACTTTTCAAACAATGCTACATTTTATGCGAGGGCAAGATCCAAGGTACATGATCTAACTTTTGTTTTAGGTATAAGGGTAAAACATAGCAAAGTTATCATCACATTTTTCTATCTTTTTCATTGCATGATACTCTCAAAGTTTCATAAAGTGAATGCAAGACCATGATAGATCACATTGATTACAAAATTCAACAATGAACATCCAAGAATTGAAGCTTTCATTAGCACAAATTTTTTTCTAAGAGGAGGCTTGTCGGGTGATTTGGAGAGGTGGGAGGTTGAGGTGGTTACACCCTCTCTCTTCCTTTATCTTCTCCTCTCACGCTTCATTTCTCCCTCTCCCATTTTGGAACAACATTTTCCTTCTTGTTCTTTTCTCTTTCTCTTATGCTTCATGCTCATTTTTATGGAGAGTGAGAAAGAGGAAGAGGGTGAGGATGGACTCATTGTTCAATTTCTTGTGTGCCTCTTTCTTGTGTGTTTTGAGGATATGGTTTCTTGGTGAAGAAGAAGGTTTCTTGCAGGTTTTTGTGGCGAGCAAGCATACTTATAGCCTCTCTTGGCCGGTTCGTGGTTGGATTTGTGCAGTGGCAGGGTGCTGTTCATTTGATGCACTAGCTGAAAGAGGTGGCTATGGAGCTTGCAAGAAAAATGGGTTTTGAAGTACATGAAAAGGGTCCAAGGCTTCAATGGCTTTGTTTTTAGCAAAGTCTTCTACCTAATTATCTTCATGAAAGAGGAGCCATGACAATCTGAGAAGTGCAAGGAAAAGAAGGTTTGATGAGAAAGGAAATGTAGAATGTTAGAGAGATCTTATGGTGCTTTCAAAGGATCTATCTAGTCGATAAAGATCGCTTGCGTTCTTCTCTCTGTCCCTCTTCAATAAATGGATAAAACGTCGAACTACTCCTTATGCCCTCATTATCTAGGTATGCTCAATTTGTGCCTCTATGTCCAATCTACAACTCTTTTCCCCCTCGTCTGCTTTTGCCTCCTCATACTCCATTCTACCTTGCCTTACTTCATCCAAACCTGCCCCCTTCTACTCGTCATCTTTAGGCGATTACAACGCTCTTTGCCTCGTCTTAATATCCATGCCTCTTCACCCTTAATCATCACCTTGTATTACCTCACATCCTCATCGTACGACTTGCCTTTTCAAGTATATTCCAAAGCCAAGGCTAATTGAAGAAAGGCACACATGGAATGGAGGAATTTGCAGTTTCAATGTGGTGGATTTGCGACATCTCGTCCTTCTCATCTTCTTATCCGTTCACAAAGAGGGACATAATTCATTCTTAGATTTAAAAAGAAAAAACTAAAGGTTTTGATCTTTAACCTTATTATCAAAAGGATTAAAACCGTTTGACCTTCTTAATGGCTGTTTATGTGCAAGTCGTGCTTTTATCCTTTTTTTTAACCAAGACTATCGTCCTCGAGTATGCGCAAGCTCATCTCTGTTATATTTCTTTTTAGTGAAGCTTATTTCTTGTTGTTGTTTCTGTGCTTGTAATAAAACTTGCCTTCCTTTTCTTTCTGAAATATATTTTTAAGGGTGGGAGAACTCTATTGTAAAATCCTTAGTAAGGGTGTACTTTGATTCCATATCTTTTGTGGGTTTCTATTTGTGCTTCCTTGTGTGGTTGTCTTTTAGCCTATATTGAGTGTGATGTTGCTTTCGCATGCAAAATTACTTAAGAGCCCTATCTTTCGTGTGTTGATTGTGGTTCTACATGGCATGCTTTTAACCCTAGGCTCAACGTCCTAGTTGTGATTCTATTTTGTGTGTTATTTTCCTTCCCTATCCAATGACAATTCAAAGACGATGAAGAAAAGAGAAAGAAGATTGAAGATGAAGTTTTTTCAAATCTTGATCATGGTCCTTCAAATTTGTTCACGGGGACACTTCACACTTAAGCATGGGAGGAATGATGACCGGGAAATCAGTGCAAATAAAGGCACCAAAATGTGCTCAACATGGAAACCTTTTTTATGAAATGACATTTTGCTTTTGTACTCTCTTGTAAAATTTCAATTATGAAGCAATGTAAAAATGTGCAGTCCAAAGGCTCACAATTTAAAATGTAGAAGTGAAAAGAACGGTCAAGTACCTTTGTTGGATGCAATATTGTGTCGTGGTAAATGTAACAAGACATAGTACACAAAAGAAAAAGGGAAACTTATATTTGATGACAAGGAGATGTTATAAGTAGGGCATGATCAACCTTCTCCATTTATGGAGATGGTTTCACACATTGTTTTGCTTATGGGACTATTGATCGCCGGGTATACATCTTTTGATGCCAGGAGGCATATTTCACGGTGGATTCCGTGAGGTTTTACGGTGGATTCCGTAAACTTAGATGACCGGGGCTCATACACAAAGTGGATTCTTTGTGCAAGAAGTTGATGGGGACGCCTGTCCTTTTCGAGCATTTCATTATTCCACGGTGGATTCCGTGAGGTTTTACGGTGGATTCCGTAAACTTAGATGACTGGGGCTCATACACAAAGTGGATTCTTTGTGCGAGAAGTTGATGGGGACACCTGTCCTTTTCGGGCGTTTCATTAATTTAGTGTGTACATGGAGCGGGTGATTCCGCAAAATACATATTAAATTAATAAACGTTTATGAGTTTAGAGTGCGCACTCGTAATAAATTAAGGTTAGGATTTATTTCTAACCAGTTGATTTATTTATGTAGCTGAAGACTGCTAGGTATTCACTTTTGTCGGTTTAATTGTATTATTTTACTAACGATTGTGAATGCTTCAGTTGATGTGTAGAGATAGCAGCAGTGGCGGAGGAAAGCATTTCGACCTATGGATTATATTTTGATAGGCGCCACGCCTATATTTTGTTATGTCTATTGAGGCATCGATTATTCATTATTATTTTGTATGCGTCTATGCGCACGGATATGTTATTTCTATTTGGGACATTATGTTGGGCGTGCCAGACTCTATGGGCACCGTCCAATAGCTTTATTTCCTATTTTTGTAAAAGGCAAACTCAAAAGCTAAAAGCTTGTCATATTTTTGTAAATTGGGCTATTATTGAGCATGACGATGGAAATATACATAAAATACATGCTTTGTGAAGCGCTCACACAAGGCATAGGGGGAGATTGAATCCAATTGGTCTCTTGCTCTTGTCGTTCATGCTTTTTACATTGTTTTTTGTGCAAAAAGGTAGAGTTCATTGTTCTTGGGGACCTTCCGGGATTCACTACGTGAGCATACTGCGACCGATCTGCGCATCATCTTTTTATGATATGGGTAATATTTTTGTATAGAGGACTATTAATCATGGAGTATACATCTTTTTGTAATAGAAGATTATCATTTTACACATTTATGGAGATGTTTCAAAGTATACATCTTTTTGTGATATGGTTATTGTGGGTTTTCTAAATGGTATAACGAGTGTTGAGTATACATATTTTTTAAGAACTCGATGAATACTATTGACCTTCCTAGTGCACCCTAGTAGACATATTTTTGTGGTAGGGAATTTCACTTAGACTTACAAATCATGGCCCTTGAGTTAAATAGCATTGTTGGGGAGATCACCTTACTACAAACAAGGCTTTGTGGTTGTCACGAAGTGACTGAATCCCAAGATGGCAATTGTGCTTTCATTCTTCTTGTGGTGGACGAAAGTGGTCACTGCAGTTGCCACTACCAAAGTTGCAATGGTGATTGCCAATGCCCACCAAAGGCAACCATGTGCATCATTCAAGAAAGACCCCATCTCTCTCTCTCTCTCTCTCTCTCTCTCATGTGTGGTGATGCACACAAGGAGAAGAGGGGAGAAGAAAGAACCTCCCTTTTGGTGGGCTTTACTTGTGATGGTGCTACAGTACTATGCCACTAGCATTGATTGTGATCTATGCTACATTTGTATGCTTGTGCATAGTTATGCCTATTTCAAGGAGGAGAGAGGGAGTGGGAGAGGGAGAGGGAGAGAGGGCCCTCCTCTTGGGTGACATACATCATCACCTTTGGTGTCTTGTTCTTCACTCGTTTTGTTACCCTTCAATAAAGAAATCCCCCCTAGAAGAGATGGATTGCCCACTCACTCTTTTTGTTACCCTTTGATAAAGCAGTCGTGAAGAAGGTGATGAAGGAGGGATAGGAGGAAGAAGACACTTTGTCACCAGTAGTCTCATGAAGAAGAGGCCCCGTCACTAGCAGTCGTGAGGTACTTCATGAGCGGTGATCATAAGCATGATGGCCCCTTCTCTCGCTCTCGCCAGTGCCGTCTATGAGCCAATGTTGAAGCATGCTCACACTCTGGATGCTCGATTGCGATCAGTGAAGGCTGTATTGATGAGGGGGTTGTTGGATTTGCTGTTGGTTTACGTGTAGTAGTAGAGGTAGAGAATCTCTTGGGCGATGGCGGGTTGTTAGCCACCACTCCTAAGCTAGGTGATATAGTGTCGCTTTGCCCAGTTGTTGTAGTTGGTGAGTTGTCCGCGCGTGCCCAGTTCGGAAGGGAGCTCATCTTCACAGACAGCCAAGTCACCTTCACAAGCCTAATCTAAGTGGCTTGCTTTCCTAGTACACAGAGGTGGGGGTTCCCTTGTAGTCATTCATCCTTGTAAGAAAAAAAAAAAGGATTGTGAGCAATCAAGTCATCTTTACGAGCAAAAGAAAAGGGTTTTGTTTCATACTCTTCATGCTTGCAATACAAAAAAAAAAGAGAAACAACCCCCCATTGTCTGCAGGGGGGGGCTGTCGTCCCCCTTTTTTTTTGCAAAAAATGGGTTTTGTGTTTCAGATGAGTTTTTTGATGTTCAATGCTTAAGCTTCCATTGCAAAAAAGGGTGCCGGTCACCCCTGCATCGTTTGTGTGCATGTGGATGATGGGGGGTTTCCACTCCCTTTTTTATGTAGTGGATTGACTCAAAATGAGTTTTTGGTTGTTGTGGGCAACTTATAGTATTGGATTGATATGAGAAATGTATATAGGACGCATGAAATTGATATCACAAGTGGGTATATAAGACATGTCATGTCAAGGTGCTTGAATTGGGAAGGTGAACATAAATGCAATGTCTTGCCTGCTAGTGCTTGCATTAGGGAGGCCCCAAGTGTGTCTAAAAAGATCAACCAATAAAGTGTGTTGTTTTTAGGTTAGGAACATTTTTCCCTCGGATATACCTACATGACTACGTGTAGTACATAAATAATGGAGCTAACACCATTGGGCTTTATACATTCTCCTCTCATTCTATTGAACAAGCAAAAACTATTTTAGTCTAATCAAGCCAAGGGTTGACATCAACTTGATACCAAATCACTTAGTGGTAGCAAACTCCAAATGTTCATGTATGAATAGGGTACTTAGACCTTGTAGTTATTCATCTTGGCCCTACAATTAAAGGTCTCCTTTTTTGGTATAGTGTAAGAAAAAGCAAGACCACATATAATCAAAGCCAATATGTATTACCCATTAAAATGCAAGGATAATGTGAATCCTTTATGCAACACTACTTACATGATCAAAATGTTAGTCTTTGGGTGAAACATGTATAGGTGGCGTGCTTTTGGTTCTAAAAAGTAGATGGTTTTGGGTTTTTAAATGTGGTTATTTTAGGCTTTTGACATATTATAAACAATGGTCGCTCAAAATACAAGTTTATTCAAAAAAATGTTTAGATTTTAAATGTGTATGAAAATGTTGCTAAGCACATATGTAGTCACTTATATGTCCATTTCATGTATACATCATTGTTATTTTTTGTTATTCATTTGGTGTTTATCATTTTATACATGATTGCTTTAGTGCTATTGTTTTTTGTTGTTTTTTATTAACTTAACTGTTTATAGAGACTAATGTGCACCATGAGGGTCTAGATAATAATAAGAAGGTGGGTGATGACGGTGGTCAAGGGGAGGACGAGGATGGAAAATTAAAAAAATGCTCAAGGCATCTAGGCACGTAGGTCTATCTAGGCTTGAGGAAGGATGTGTTGAGTTAGTTTTATGTCAAGAAGAGGATGCTGCCTCCTAATGTATTTCTTTATAGTTTGGTGACTCACAAGGGAGTCAAATTTGCCCCAGATGATGCTCAATGGTTGATTCCTTTCTTTGACTCCATGGTTTATCTAGATGAGTGGTGTCCCATTTGGTGTCAAAGAAACGAGGAGTTTGAGAGGGCTCTTGGTAAAGATGGCAAGACCTTAAGGGCAAGAAGTTCTTGGTTTGGGATGAGAACCACATGCTAAAAACATGGTGGAGATGCATCAAAGAAAGTAAGTAATCATTCATACTTTGTCCATTATACATGTAAGCATTGAATCTTTGTATCGCATTCTTATGTTTGTTGATTTTCAATTGTAGAGTACTCTGACAATGCTCAATACCATGTTTGTGTGTGGTGTCAATTCATTGAAGTGCCAAAGCCGAAGGAAGCAAAGCTACTACTCACACTCGCAACACCACCAATGCATAAGTCTTCTTCCTCCAACTATGCTCCTCATTGTAATGTGATATTTTTGCATTCTTATATTATGACTATGTTTCTTTCCAACAGTATTTGTAGGGCGCATGTTACTCGAAATATTCCACATGAGGTGTATATGTTCTAAAATTTTGGTATTGCAAACAAGGAATCCATTCTAGATAGATTGATTCTAGACACGAGGAAGTGGACTAAGATTGAGATGAGTATAGAGGGAAGTTATTATCATGGTGCTCCTCCATGGTATAACTCTCCTTGTGGTTTAATATCTTAGCTTGTATGGAAAGTGCTTTTTTAATCTCTAGCTCTCTTGTATGGAATGTGCTTTTCTATCTCTAGCTATACTTTTATTTTTGTTTTGGTATGATAGGATGAATTCCATGTCTTCATCTCAAAAGAAACTTTGAAGATTGGGATTCTTGGTCTAGATGAGGCAGAGAGGAAGAAGCATTTAGGTAAGGCTATAAGAGTGGAAGAGAAGCACCTCAAAGATAGGGGTTACAAGTTTCTATGCATTAACAATCCCCAAAATCGAAAAGATTTCTTTAAGTTGTTGTTTGGCCTAGGCCTAAGGTGGGATGATGCAAGCATGCTCAAGATCACAAGAGGCAAGTTGTATTGTCTTACAAGCTCAAAAATCTCTTCGAAGAGGTAATTTTTATTTGTAAAGCACCTTGATGCCAGGAGGCATATTCCACGGTGGATTTTGTGAGGTTTTGCAGTGGATTTCGTAAAATTATATTTATTGCCAGGGCTCATACACAAGGTGGATTCCTTATGCGAAAAGTCGATGGGGACGCCTGTCCTTTTCGGGCATCTCGTTAATTTAATGTGTAAGTGGGTGATTCCATAGCGGGTGATTCCACAAAATACATATTTAAATTAATGGATGTTTATGAGTTTAGAGTGCACAGTCGTAATAAATTAAGGTTAGGACTGAGTTCTAACCAATTTATTTATTTTGTAGCTGAAGACTGCTAGGTATTCACTTTTGTCGGTTTAATTTTATTATTTTCTAACAATTGTGAATGATTCAGTTGATGTGTAGAGCATAGAGCGGTGGTGTTGGAAAGCACTGGTTGGGCGATAGCGTGTATTCAAGTTATTTAGAAGAAATTATCATTTTTGATGGGCGCAGATTTTAGACATGGCACCAATATTTATTTTGACGTGCTTATTTATTAAAGCGCTTGACATATATTTATTATTTTGTATGCGCATGGGCGCACGATTTAAATATTTGTTATTAGACATTGTATTTAGGCACAACCCGACTCTTTGGGCGCCCAACCGCTTTATTCTTTATTTGGACAAAAGCAAACACAACGGCTAAAGCGTGCTAATTGTAAATTTGGGCTACTTTTGAGCTTGGAGATGAATAATATATTAAATACATGCTTTGTGGAGCGCTCACATAAGGCATGGGGGGAGATTGTACCCAATTAGTCTTTTTGCTTCATGTCATGCAAGTCTTCTCTCTTGTTTTTTGTGCAAAAGTAGAGTTCTTTTGTTCTTGGGGACCTTCCGACGCTCGCTACATACGCATACAATATTCAAATTATGCACCAGTGGTATCAGAGTGATGCTGAGATCGAGGGCTTCCAATCGCTTACCATCTCACACGAAGGCGAAGCTTCTAGAATGATCGAGCTCTACAATCACTCTTGCGGCAATTCGTCAATACTAGTGTGTTCCTTGCAGTGAAGAACCCCTGCTACGCTGTTGGATCGTGAAGGACTAGTCTCTGATGGTGTTAGGACCACTTCTCATGTTTCTTTGCTAAGTCTTCTACTTCTTAGAAAAACAGGCAAGAAATTTCATCAAAGTTGAGTTTATAAGCTTAAAGAAAAGCTTAAAAAGCTTAAGGTTTCAAAGATTTCACAATCGGCGGTGGCAGCATATACTGTTCGCCGCCGTCGCCATTCAAAAGGTGCCATCGTCCTCAGAATCCATGATTAAGTTAAATTTCTATTATCCAAAGCCTAAAGCTTTTTACATTTACTAAGGCTCAAAGACTCAATTTTTAATTTTTACTATAGAGGTTATTCACACTGAATTACTTCTGAACCAGTTTTGTAGCTCTTGCAAGCCTCTATTCATACATGTGCTGTGATAGAGATAATTTCCAGTAAGTAGATTGCTATACGCAGTCTACACGGATGAAGTATACGCTTGGAAGAAGACCGTGACATCAACTTCAGCATCTGCAAAGAAAAAATATTGCAAAAACCTATTTTTTTTAAAAGAGAAATAAGCCTTGTAAACCCGACTTTGAGCTATGCTCATCCCGCTAACAAGATTTTGAGTGTGTGAGGTTGTTTGAAATTTTACAGTATGTCTAATCAAACCATGGAAGATTTTATGGCCGAAGGTGATTTACCGGAACCAACGATGGAGCAAAAATTGGACCTAATTATGACGCAGCTTCAAGAAGAACGTAGAGCATGTCAAACTTTGCAAGCTCAATTGGCCAGTCTGCAATAATCTACTGCCAACCAAGATGGACCACAATCTAAAGATATTATACGACGTACGATCGATGCGACACTTGAAGCGCAATCTATTCGGAAAGAAACAAAGATATGTAAAAGAAATTTCAAATTTCGTACTTTCAATGGGTCACGCGATGGAAAGACTGTACTTGCTTTTATCAGTCAATTTGATGATTATTTCCATGAAGAACAGTATGCTGAGAAAGACAAAATTAAGTGTGTCACTAATCATTTAGTGGACAGAGTATCTCTATGGTGGACTGTTGTCCGCAAAAGCATTGATTGTCCTACTACTTGGGAGACTTTCCAAAAGAAAATTTTGCAGAATTTTCTTCCACCCCAATTCCATGAAAAAGCAATCAAACAGTGGGATCTTTTGCAACAGAGGGATCACGAGCCTATTTCACAATATACTGAGTGTTTTTGGAATGCTTTATTGCAACTTAGAATGCTCGAAGATGTACCTGAGGCAACCCATAAATGCAAGTTTATTTTTAGCTTACTTGGACATTTTTATCCAGAGGTGAACATGTTCTAGCCAATGAATCTCGAAGATGCAATTTCCTTGGCCCATGATGCTGAAGGCAAAATTCGAGGATGAGAGAAGCGACCACAACAATTCCCAACTAATGGTAACTTCGGTTCAAAACAATTCAATTCAAATTTTCGAAGATTCAATCAAAATCGTTTCCTTCCATCTTCATTTCGTAAATCTTGGACACGATCCCCTGCTTTACCACATCAAACACAAATCCAAATCCTAAGCCATCTTTCTAGCCAAATCCCAACATTCCTAAACTCCCAGCCATTACTAATAATGTTTCTAAAGCCAAACCCATAATCTGCTACAAGTGCCATAAACCTAGACATCTAGCGGTCAACTGTCAAACCAAAAAGCCAAGTGTTCACATCAACTACTTGGGAGCGACTAAAGATGAAGACCATGAAGAAATGCCAGACTTCACAGATTCAGACGATGACGATATCGGTACTACTTCAGATACTTTACCAGGTATGTCAAATCCCCATTCTTTATTAACAATGAAATGTCTTGTGCATGGTAGAGAAAAGATTGTTTTACATGATGATGGGAGCACTCACGATTTTATTCTTGCAAAATTGGTCAAAGAATTGAATTTACATACTGTTTCCACTCATTATCGCATCAAGGCTGCATTCTTAGGTACTAGATACAATGGAACACAAGAAGTGCATGACTTAGAAATTAAAAGTGGTGATTATGTTGAACGTAGAAATTTCTTAGTTATGCCTTTGCAATCTAGTGACATTATCTTAGGAATGCCTTGGCGTCATCAGCATAATCCCGATATAGATTATTCCACGCATTCAATGAAGATTCATTTTAATGGGAAACAAATCACATTGCATGGTATGCACACTTTCGATAATTTTCCATTGCTTAGTCATACATAGGCTAAACATGCATTACGAAAAGGTAGAAAATCTTACTTAATACGGGTGAATGAAATTGAAGTTAAAGAAGATCAGATGCATCCTAGGAATGCACAATTTCTTTCACAATTTCAAGATTGTTTTGTTGCTGACTTACCACCTGGCTTACCACCTATACGTCCTAAATATCACAAAATAGACCTAATTCCTGGATCATAACCACCATGTAAAGCACCTTATAGGCATAACCAAATTGAACAGAAAGAAATTCAAGTCCAAGTTGAAGAATTATTAACCAGAGGACTCATTAGGCCCAGTAATTCTCCATTTGGTACACCTGTCGTATTAGTGAAGAAGAAAAACAATACCTATAAGATGTGCATTGCTAATTGTGCCCTAAATAAGATCACTGTCAAGAATAGATATCCGATCCCTAGGGTAGATGATCTTATAGACAAACTACAAGGGTTTACAATATTTAGCAAGATAGATCTTAAATCTGGATACCATCTAGTACGATTGGACACATCTGATATTTTCAAAACTGCATTTAGAACACAATTTGGACACTATGAATTCCTTGTTATGCCTTTTGGTTTAACTAATACACCAGCCACATTCAGTAGTATGATGAATTGTATATTTTTGAAGCATTAGCATTGCGTCATTGCTTTCTTTGATGACATATTGGTTTTCAGTAATAATGAAAACGAGCATTATGAACATTTATCTTTGGTTTTCAAATTATTGAAAGAGAATCAATTATATGCTAATCCTGAAAAGAGTGAATTTTTCCAAACACAAATTGAACACTTAGGACATATTGTTTCATCTGAAGATGTTAAAGTTGACCCTAAAAAGATAGAAGCAATTTTGAATTGGCCGATACCTAAAAATGTGCACGAATTACGTTCTTTCTTAGGTCTTGCTAGCTTTTACAGAAAATTTGTGATAAATTTTTCATTGCTTGCATTATCTTTGACAAAATTATTAAAGAAAGGTATTGTGTATCATTGGTCTGACAATCAACAAAAGTCCTTTGATTTACTGAAACATGCTTTAACTCATGCTCATGTATTACAATTACCTGACTTTAATAGACCATTTTTCCTAGTAGTCACTATGCTAGTGGATCTGGAATAGGAGCAATCCTTATGCAAGATTCCCATCCCATAGCCTACTCTAGCTGCAAACTTAAACCCTCTGAACTTAAGTATTCTACTTATGATAAGGAATTGCTAGCTGTAGTACAAGCTTTATGTCAATGGAAACACTATTTAATGGGCTCTGAATTCATGATCAAAACTGACCAACAAAGTATTAAACATCTCCTTAGTCAGCCACAAATATTTGACAGACACATTAAATGGGTTGCTTTTATTCAAAGTTTTCATCCACTTATCCAATACCAACCCGGAAAAGAGAATGTTGTTGCTGATGCCTTGAGTAGAAGACCAACTATCCATAATATCTCAGTGATATCTTTTGATTCCCTTATTCCTATGAAAGATACCTATGATCAAGACCTCAGTTTTCAAGCTGATTGGAATAAATTAGTTGCAAATAACTAGATTCCAATTGATTCATTGTCTTATGCTGATGGATTTATGTTTTATGAAAAAAGATTATATGTAACTGTTCCATTTCGATCATTTGTCTTACATCAAATTCATTGTCCCCCATACCAAGGCCATAGAGGAGTTATTTCTACTTTGCGTATATTGATTGAAGATTTTTATTTGCCACAAATGGAATCTGATGTTTCTAACTTTATATCTGAATGTTTAATTTGTCAAAGAGTTAAGCGACACCATGGTAAGCAATATGGTTTATTAATGCCTTTACCAATTCCAGACCGACCATGGGAACATATTTCAATGGATTTTATTACTGGTTTACCCAACACTAAAGCTAATCATGATATGATTTGGACTATTGTAGTTGGTTTAGTAAACAAGCCTATTTCATTCCATGCAAGAAAACGTTAACTGCATCTCAAGTTGCTAAATTGTTTTTGAAAACTGTTTTCACTAACCATGGTTTGCCAAAATTTATTATTTCTGACCGTGATTCTAAATTCTGCAATAAATTTTGGACTACTTTGTTTGCTAATTTAGGAACAAAGATTGATTTTTCATCTGCATTTCATCCTGAAACAAATGGGCAAACATAAGCTACTAACAGTACAATTTTAGATCTTTTGCATGTATATACAATTTCAAAACCACAAACATGGGATAGACATTTACATATAATTCAATTTTCATACAATAACACACCACATATAGCTACACAGAAAGTACCATTTGAAATCATTTATGGATATACATTGCCTACACCTGTTACATCATTGTCAAACAAAGTTCAAGTTGTTGATGATATTTCTAACATGCATGCTACTATTTTTTATGAAAGCCCAGCAATCATACACAAAACAAGCTAACAAGAAAAGAAAAGCTATGAGTTTCAAA
This sequence comes from Lygodium microphyllum, assembly GCF_053477565.2. NCBI lineage: Eukaryota > Viridiplantae > Streptophyta > Polypodiopsida > Schizaeales > Lygodiaceae > Lygodium > Lygodium microphyllum. Next base: position 74,480,070 of record NC_141142.1, on the reverse strand, counting down.
GTTGATGATTATGTTTGGTTACGCATTGAAAAGAGAAGATTACAAAGTGTTGACAAACACCTTGTTGTAAAGTTAGCTCCTAGATTTTATGGACCTTTCAAGATCATTCACAAAATCAATGACAATACATTTAAACTAGAATTACCCCAACACTGGAAAATCCACAACACTTTTCATATTAGTTTGTTACGACCTTTTAGAGGCCAATTACCTGTATACCCTGTCAATGAAAACCCTCCTTTGTTAGAAGAAGAAACTGAAATCCTTGAACCTGAAACTATTCTAGATATTGACTTTATGACCACTAGAACTGGCCGTAGATATTCTAGATATTTGGTTAAGTTTAAAAATCATCCTGTTGAAGAGGCCCAATGGATGCACGCTCGAGACCTAAGTGCTTACCCCTCACTGTTGGCTCCACATTGAGCTAATAGCAATTAAGGACGATTGCTATCTCACCTCGGGGATATGATGCCAGGAGGCATATTCTACGGTGGATTTCGCGAGGTTTTGAAGTGGATTCTGTAAAATTATATTTATTTTCGGGGCTCATACACAAGGTGGATTCCTTGTGCGAAAAGTCGATAGGGATGACTGTCCTTTTCCAGCGTCTTGTTAATTTAATGTGCAAGTGGGTGATTCCATAGCGGGCGATTCCACAAAATACATATTTAGATTAATGGACATTTATGAGTTTAGAGTGCGCACTCATAATAAATTAAGGTTAGGACTGAGTTCTAACCAATTTATTTATTTTGTAGCTGAAGACTACTAGGTATTCACTTTTGTCAGTTTAATTTTATTATTTTCTAACAATTGTGAATGCTTCAGTTGATGTGTAGACCAGGCAGCGATGGCTTTGGGAAGCTTTGGGCGATAGCGTGTATTCAAGTTATTTAGAAAAAATTATCATTTTTTATGGGCACGCATTTTAGGCATGACACCAATATTTATTTTGATGCACTTATTTATTAAAGCACTTGATATATATTTATTATTTTGTATGCGTATGGGCGCACGATTTAAATATTTGTTATTAGACATTGTATTTGGGCACAACCCGACTCTTTGGGCACCCAACCGCTTCATTCTTTATTTGGACAAAAGCAAACACAAAAGCTAAAGTGTGCTAATTGTAAATTTGGGCTATTTTTTAGCTTGGAGATGAATAATATATTAAATACATGCTTTGTGGAGCGCTCACACAAGGCATGGGGGGAGATTGTACCCAATTAGTCTTTTTGCTTCATGTCGTGCAAGTCTTCTCTCTTGTTTTTTGTGCAAAAGTAGAGTTCTTTTGTTCTTGGGGACCTTCCAATGCTCGCTATGTATGCATACAGCATCCGATTTGCGCACCACACCTTGTGTGTGTCTTTAGAAATATTAGATCATAAATAGATATTAAGGTAAGAGACAATTACCAACTTCCAATGCATAATGAATTGTATAACATTAAAGTCTAATACTCACAATTGACCAAGTAAGGACTAAGAAAGTAAAATAACAAAAGTTTATTGCATTCTTAGCTCATGTAAAGTTTTAGCCATTTTTTAGGAAATGGTAGTTTAAATTCTCAATAGGTAGCTTTTAATAGTAATCCACAAACGCATACGATGTACTCAAGTGATAATCAATCATTAACCATCTTAAATTTAACATTTCTTAGAGGGGGAAACTAAAAGTTATAAACTTTGAACTTTTCAAGAAAGCCAAGTAGGGAACCAAGGGTTAGAAGTTCTTAACCAAATTGGCTACTAGGGACATTAGCCATGTACTATAAGTAGGAGTCTTGAAAAGGCACTATGGATATTTTAGGAGAATTCATAGGTTTGGTTTACCTAAAAAAGTAATTAGAAAAGCCATCATACCTAGTGTTATGCATTAGGAATGCAGTAATGCATTGCTAACTAAAAACTAAATTATGTGCTAATAATGTAAGATCTGGAGAAGGTACTATGCTAAATCATTCCTTTCAATTTGATACCCATAGCTTGTATCAGGAAAAAATATTGATACACACAACAAGACTGACTTAACCCAAATGAATTCAATCCATCTAATTTACAAAAACACAAAATAAACATTTGTTATTGTAGTGTTTTGTTTAAAAAATGCTTCACAAACTCCATGGGTTTTTAGATTGGCTCTTGAGACAACCATTACAATGATGGGATACCCCCTAAGTGTTGAAATGTGTGAACCAATCCAATATGCTTAACATGTCATATCCAATATATGCTCATCCCTAATCATCACTAAAGCTCAAAGAGTTGGGATTAATTTACTACTTGAAGCAAATAATTTTTGTTTATGTTTGCAAAGTAGATTAGAATGATTGTTCTATAATTCTTATTAAAGAGGAAAATCCACTTAATTTCCCATTGTGGATAAAAAATTTAATCTCTATAATATCCATACCTACACTATGCACCATGCCTAATAGGTCCCTTAATCATACGGTAATATATTTATCATATCTATATATCAATTAATATTATGATGAGTTTTTACTAATTTTGTGTGATCTAATAAGCACCAACAAAAATTAACCAAGGAGGAATAATTCTAGTGTGATCACAACATCTAGAAGTGGGGCTCAAGAATATTTATATAACACCTTAAGCATGCTTGATAGTTGATATTTCTATTTTGATAATAATGGAAATGGATTTTCTAAACTTACATATGAGATTTGCAAGTGATGCTCAAGAAATTTTCACATCAGGAGTGACATTAGTCCTCTTGTTAGGATTATTCTGAAATAGTTCCAACATTTCTAGCAATCATAACTATAATGAAGTTGATAACAACAACTCAGTATCCCATAAGAGATATGACTTACTAGGTCAAACCTTTTATTGAGTATGAGTACTATGATATGAAGCCTACATTAGAACATGAAAGAAGAGGATATTATGCTACTTGAGTATTGCACTTGAAGATTCAACTCTTGTGCCAAATCAATAAGCAACACAAGAATATGTACCCCTAGAGTGAATGTACTCTACATATCTACACTTGAAGATTGAGCTCTCGTGCTAAAGTAATCACAAAAGCATATGCACCTTTAGAGTGAATGTAGTCCATATGTGGCATGGTAGGTAGTCCAAGGAGTGGTGAAAAATATTGGTGTAATTTTCCAAGGAGGTAGGCTGGCTGGCTTGAAAATAGGAGTTGTTGGTCGACTTGCTTTAAATGAAGCTTTAGGTTGTTGGCCTAGGATTTTTAAGGTAAAAGTAGAATTGTCTCTATGTTGGGATTTCTTTTGACAAGGGAAACCCTCAAACTCTCAAACACTCCTCTATGGCTATGGCAATGTTTTCTGACTCCCTTTTCTAATTGGGACAACTAAGCACATAATCTTAAGAGTGTGGATATACTACTCAAGCTAAAAGGTCAATGCTTCTTTGATGGAAAGAGAAGAGGGTGGATATGGATGAAGATTACAAAGATGAGAGATAGAGATGAGAGTGATTAAAATAGTGTGTTAGGAAGATGATTAAATTTGGGGAATATAGAACTTGAAGAAACTATGATGTATGCTAGAAATATAAGCTAAGGATGAGTTAATTTAAGTAATTGATATGGGGTCTTCTAAATACTTCAAAATGAGCTTTCTTTTCAAGCTTCTTTGATCTCACCAATAAATTAATTTAAAATCTTGAAGATGCAAGTGTCTACTTCAAATCTACATGTTACCTACTATTAGTAAGGACATTGAAGAAGATGAAGCCATTATTTGAAGGTACAATTCCTATTATTGGAAATGAAGATTATGAATCCTTGACCACACATATGAATCAATTTAAAAGACTAAATGTGCAATTATCTACTATTGGTAAAGGACATCATCACTCCTTGACCTCACTAATAAATAATTTTAAAATCTTGAAGATGTAATTGTCTACAATTGGTAAAGTTATCGAAGAAGATGAAGCCATTGCAATAATTGTAAGAAATCTGGGTACACTAAGAAAGATTCTTGGAGTCAAAAAGATACGTGTTCGAGATTTGGTCATCTCTGAGAGGGACATACACTTATACATTAAATCTATCTAATGAGATTGGTCTTTGGTGTGAGTAGATATTTTAGTCAAGTTAATACAAAGTTAATATATTCTACAAAGAAAATGCTTGTCTCAATGTTTGATTCTTAAAGTGTTTTGTAATTAATTGAATTTTTATTGAACTAAAGCAAGTTGAAAGCTTTACTTGCTAATAGAAAACAAAGCTTTGGAAGGGTGTTCAGCAAAGGTTGAGCTATCATTTGATAGTAGTTGGAATGTGGCATTGATCATGTGGCATAGAAGTTCTTTGAGGCCCTCAAGCTATTGTGCGGATTCCTAGTAGTCTACTGAGAAGATTTTCAAGAAGGATAGATAGCACAATGAGCACTAAAGAAGTTAAATAAAGAGCGATAAAAACCTTTATGACTAAGATATATCTTGGGCTAAAAAAAGATTCATGCTCAAATAATTACAAATTCAAGAGTACTTTGAAAAGGTTTAGATATGACCCTGGGTAACATACCCTCTATATCACATGCATTCAAGGCCTATTTATAAATATACTTATTTATGATTTTTTCCTTAATAAAATACAACCCTTTTCTATTCAATATATAAGTAACCCCTTTATATGGGACCCTTTTGTATGTAAAAAATGTGTAAAAATGGTATTTTAAAAATTCCTTCTATATGATTGACCTCCCTGGGGATATGATGAACTCATTTTTTCATAATTATTCTAGTGATGTATTGAAAATACTCCTAGGAATATATGATTTTACAACTTTATTAAATGTTTCCTATAATCAAGAGTAAATCTTGGAACAATAAAAAACTATAAATATTGCAAGCTCTATGGAGAAAGACATAATTGAGAATTCTATAGAAATTCATCCCTCTCTTATCTTAAAGTTTAAATTTACCAAGAACTTCCTAGATGTTGATGTTGCATAATTACATGAATCAATGAAAGATCAATATAATTATGTAGTGTACTTTAGTCCCTTGCTAAGGATCCTCCCTTAACTCTTGCAATTCCTATATACTCTCAAGATAAGAGATGTTTGTATGAGGGAGAGTTTACCAAGATTTTTCAAGAACGACAAACTCTCCTTTATATAGATATCTCTTATCCTTAGAGTGGACAGTAGTTGTAGAAGTCAAGGAAAGATCCTTGGCAAGGGACTAAGATACACTAGTAATGCCAAGGATTCTTCATTGACTCATGTAATTATGAAAAGTCAATACTTGGACACTTATTGGTAAATTTTGAACTCTAAGATAAAAGAGAGATGAGTTCTTAGTAAAATCCCAATCAATTCTTTCTCCATAGACTCTCACATACTTTTTTTCAATTGCTCCAAGATTTTATATTGATTAAAACTAGAAACCTTTAACATAATTATAGAATCATTAATTCTTGAGAACCTTTGTAATGCATTGTCGAAAATTGATGAATAAGTGAGTTTGTCGTATCCCTAAATCTTTTTAGGCTACTCCTAAATACATGATTATATAAGTATGCATCTTTTTGCAATCCAAAACCTAACATTTTTGTGAACGTTTTTTGGCTCTCACCTCAACTTGTTTACTAATCTTTATGCTCTCTTGTCTATTTTGAATCCCTCATCACTCTCATATCTATTTTGAATCTCTAATCACTCTATCCTCCTATGTACAACATCTTCTTGTATGCCTGAGCCAATAATAGATCTTGGGGAAGTTACTATATGTATATCCTCTACATCATATGCATTCAAGGCCTATTTATAAATATCCTTATCTGTGAATTTTTTCTAAATAAAACATAACCCTTTTCTATTCAATCTGTAAATAACCCCTTTATATTACATCCTTCTGTATGTAAAAAAAGTATAAAAATGGTATTTTAAAAATACCTTATTTTGAACCCATATGATGCACATATATACATTTATGGGTAACTTACCTGAGTAATAGATACATTGTTAGTTATAAATCATAATTTGAAATCTATGCTAATAGTACAACATGGATCTAATTGCTACACTAAGTCTATTTTGTTGATGATTACTTTTAGAGTTGATTTATCTCCCTCTCTATTGAGTGTTATGGTTGAATGATTGAATGACTCATGAATCTATCCATTGACATCAAATTGACTTCTACTTAGTTGTAGGGGTGATCTCGGCATCCTCAAAACCATCACCTCCATTGTAAGTGTCTATTTCTTTTAGAAAAAAACTTTTTCACTATTCTACTCCATCCGTTTCTTAACTAGAATACAATCCACCCTTTTCCTCAAGAGTTTGTCCCCCCTCTCATAAGCTCAGACTAATGAGACTCTCCCTTGGATTTTTCCTCTAGTGGAAACATCTATATACCCCATAGAAACAAGATAATCCACCAGTGCACCTCTAAAAACAAAAAGGAATATGGAATAAGATCAAATCCATTCGCTTCTATATAGTCTTCATAGAACTCATAAATAGAAACAATAGACTAATATTTTTCTATATGCTAACAATAGATTCTTTCTATGAAAATGCCTCATTTTGTTGGAGATCTCTTAGACACCCACTCTAGGATCTTAGTTTGATGTATCCTATTAATTGCCCATCCTAGAGGGGGTATTATAGAGGGTGATTGAGGTTTTATCCTTAATGATGTTTATTTCAAAATTATTATCAATTGAAGAGTTTCTTGTGCATAATAAGATTCTCCAATAATATATGTAAGGAGTTGGTTTCCTTGTGGATCCATGGTCCCACTCTTACTACTGTATGTTTAGTTAGATATCTTTGCAGCTCCTTTCCCCATATATACAATTGATGCTCAATCCATGTGAGGGAAATTTTTACGTACTTAAATCAATCCTTTTTTCATTCAAAAGCTTTCAAGATAGTTGGTACTAATTCTAGAGTATCTAAATCATGAAAGGCTAACTAGGAAGGTAGACTAGTAGGATCTAAAGGTATGGATTGAAAGAGTCATTCGGGCAAAGAAATTAAGGATGAGTAGGTTGAAGATGATTGGATTAAAGAGCTTACATTATCTTAAGATCTATAGTAACTAGTCCATCATTCTTATATGATCTATTTTACCTATAGATAAATACTCTATCATTTGACCAATTTGGCTTAGATTCATGCATAGGAAGAAGGTTCAATCCATCCTATTCTTTCAAATTGACCATGGAAATATGGACATAATCAATCTTGATAGATTTTAGATTAGAGGAGTTTGGATACAAATAGAGAAGTACAAGCTATGGGGGGGTATAGAACATACCTCATGTCCCATCATAGGGAAAAATAGTTGTAATGAGAGTATTACCTTGAAATTTTAACAAGTAAGATAGACTATACCCTTTTGTGCAAAAATTTTAGAGATATAGAATAGGATATTCTTAGAAATTTCCATAATGTTGATTAATCTACTCAATGGAATTGATGCTCTACATGAGAATCATAGCTACTTTGATGGAACTCTTTGAAATTGAACTAGATGAATAAATAAATGGATTTTGAGTATAAATTCTCCGTCTATTATCTCCCCAATATATATATATATATATATATATATATATATATATATATATATATATATATATATATATATATATATATATATATATATATATATATATATCATGTATTTGTAGATAGAACTAACACACTTTTTATGACCTCTATAAAAAATGATGGGTATAAACCAACCTTTCAAGACAATATTTGATTGCTTAAACAAGATTTTCAATGGCCACCACAATATGGCATTTGCTAAGCATTCCACTTGAGACTCCTTTGCTTGGTCTTAGCTTTGCAACCTTTTCTATATGCAAAGTTGTGGTCGTGTTCTTGGTATTCAATGAAGCATTCTTGGTAGGCAATGTCATGACCCCTTCACTTTGCAACGTCACGTGGAAGGGAGAGAGATCCCTTATCTCAAACTCCCTAGATTTTGACTATTTAGATGGAAATAATGAAGTTGCCTCCTTGAGAGAGAGAGAGAGAGAGAGAGAGAGAGAGAGAGAGAGAGAGAATAACTAGATTGTTAGTGGATGGGATCCTACTATAGTAAGGTTTTCTTGGGAAAAAACACAAGCACTATCACTTAAGAGACTAATTAGTCCTAGATGTCACATAAGCCATGCCGATCATGGTATATGCGACATTCATATGGCATAAGCGATGTTAGTGTCACTGTTATTATAGCATAAGAATTAGGTAGAAGCCACACTATTAGAGGCACCTCTAGACATTGATTATATGATGGAAATCACCATCAATATGGCCCTCATATTGAGCTAATGGACACCCTTCCCAAGAAGTATACTTGTACATAGCTAGTTGGGTGATCTCAAAGTCTACCTTGCAATCAAGCCCCATGGCCTTGATCCACAAGCATCCATCTTAGATTCCTATAACTCTAAGTATTATATTGGCAATTTAGTACCCATATATGAGAAGGGTCACTTCACATCCGATCAACAATGACAACATAACATTGTAGTTGGTTCTAAGAGAGTACAAAACAAGGTGGAGCCAAACATTGACCCCTCTCTTGCAACATAGTCACACATTTGACCCCTTAAAATGGTGTTAGTCAGGAATCTAAGACTTTCTAAGTAGTTATGCATTTGGCTCTATCACATATTCCTTTTGGAGTGCCATGTGACTAATCAAGTCCATGGGCCATACATAACCCTACTTTCCTCATATGCACCCAGGGTATTCTTTCATCTTTTAATTAGGTCCTAACACATTGTTTAGATGTACATATAACCAACTTTTTAAATTAACTCTTTATGTAATTTATAGCATAGATACAAAATTTCATGTGCCTGCCAACAATTCCCTTGCATCACGTTTTAGTGTTTCATCGGGGAACTATCCTAGAGGCCTCGTCCGGCATTCACAAGAATGCATGAGGTCTATCGTCTAGGTTTCCCAGAGTCCATCCAGTGGAAGGACTATCCAGAAGAAGATGCCACATGGATTGATGAGAGTGCTCTCAACCAAAAATACCCCCAATTCCTTTTGAGATGACGACATCTTAATCCCTTAAGGGGGGAAGGATTTAACTCCCCCCCCTTTTTATGTGTCCATAGGAACCCCCCTCCCTAATTTTCATTAATTTTATTTCAAATTTTTTACTTTCCCTCCCTCTGTCGACCCTGCCAACAAGTGGGAGGGAGGGGAAGCAAACAAGAAGAAGACGATAATGGAGATGAGGGAGGAGGGGCACATGTGTGCCATCTCCCTGCCCCCCCCCCCCCCACTATCCTCCCCCAACTCCTCCACATGGGTGGCCAAAACTGGTCGCCGCCATGCAAGGTGCCAGGTGGAGGGTGAGGAGAGGGGCACCGCCACCCCCCATACCACCCCCCACCCTTCCTTCTCCCTATAAAGACCTTCCTCCCCCTGCCCTACATTGGATGATGCAATACCCTATCCTCCCCCCCCTGTCAAGCTCCATAGCCAAGGTGAGAGAGATAAGAAGTTTCCAAAAGTCTTCGAGCTTCCCCACCCTTGAGAGGGTTTCATGCATACCAATTTTGTGAGGCATATAATCGGAAAGCCATCTACCAAGGATGCACGCACAAGGAAAGATATCCTAAGATGGCCCCCAAAAGCAAAGAATGCCTCACGTCGATGGAAATCCCACAAACACCAACAACAGAGTTACCGGTTGAGGTGGTACGACCAAACAATAACTCAAGTTTGAGTGTAAATAATACATCCTTGAATAACCACGTCCTATTGATAATCTTTCCTACATAGCAAATAGTAGATAAAGGAAAAAGATTTGTTTTGCGAAAGATAATACTTCCTTGCATTGAAATGATCCTACATTGAATGGTCTATTGAAAGATCATGTTTTCTTGCATGGAATTGAATAAATTAGTGCATGATATTAGAATCATTTTTGTAGAAGTGCAACTTGTAATTCGTAGGTCATTCATACTCATAAAATCACACAATTAACAAGGCTGGCATAAATCCGCACTAGAAGACTGGATTAATGTGTTAAGTAACCCATAGGAGGAGATAAAGGTTTTCTTCCTTGACTTGTAAAGTTGCTCTCTTAAGATGTATGTGCCAATATCATTTGGTTGTAAGATGCATCTTAAAAAAAATAAAATCTAAAATTGAATTATTGTAAGGAATGGCATCTCAAGAAGTGTTTAGGAAAGACAGCTTGCATCTCCATATTAAGCATGAAGGATCGCACATTACATAGAAAGCATTTGCTCTCAAGGGTGTTAAATCTTGCATCTTGATTCTCTTGATATTATAGATCCAAGGGGTTCTAAATAACCATGATGGGAATGTGGACCGAACCTACTTCGAGAGGTCTCTCCGTGGATTAGTTTGATCATAAGGGGACCCTTGGGGGGCTTTAGTTGTGAATCCCTAGCCTCTGGATCCTACTCAAACGGTTTATGTGGCTCTAGTTTGATCGTAGGAAATGAGAGGGATGCACTCTTCAACCTCTCTGCCCATAGGCAAAGTCCCATTCTAGCTTCCTAAAATGGTAAGAGCTAGGGTTCTAGCCTAGACACCCTAAGGTTGACTTTTCAAGAAGCCTTCTGGCTCACCACGACCACCCAGACATTGGGCGTATCTATCACGAATTTGCACCCACCTGCTTCCCTTAGCTATAGGAACATTATTAGTTTTTTAATTACCCAAGAGCACATTAATGAAGACATATACAAACAGATTCATTGATTAATCCCGTTAAATACACGTTCCTTCACGTAATCTTATGCATTGACATGAAGACAGTATCAAACAAGTTTTTTTTCAAGGAAAAGCAATTATTATATTGAGAATAATCTAAAGTACATGTTTCCATCCACTGTATGATCCCGTAATCCCTAAGGATGCTGTTTCATTTTTCCTCCAAGATTCCACCCTTCCACTAGTAACAGGGGCCTCGAGAATCCATCTTGAGTCATGTAGACCACTTGAGTAGGACCCGGAGACTGGGGATTTATACCTAGAGTCCCCCCTAGCACTCAAGCATGCCCCTACGATCAAGCTAATCCATGGAGAGACCTCTTATGGCGCGTTTGGTCCACATTCTCGTTACGGTTATTTAGAACCCCTTGGATAGGATCAACGACCAGCTGGGGGTGGCTTGGCATACCCCTCTTGGAATTTAACCTGATTCATTATACAAGATTCTTATGAGAGATTTGGTCAAACAATCCTTTCACAAACGGTGCTCCTAAAATTACAAGCACAAACAATAATGTGAGTGAGTGCTCAAAACACCTACTAAGGTGGAGTTCCTTTTTAAACGCTTAGCATTCAACCCTCAGATTTTTTCTTGCCTTGACATCAACTGCAATGCCCCATTGTGGGGGTGGGGAATACCCTTGTTCCATCCCTCATTCTTATGCAATAAGAATGAGAATTTATGCAATTGGACTTACATCCAATTGGCAACACCCATTAGTTTTTGGATGGTAAAATTTTTCCTAAGTTCTACAGCTCTTAGGTCGGGTTTTTTGGAAAAAACCTAGATAATCCAATCTAAGATCCACAAGGACTGTTTGAGGGTGGCTCCACCCTCTTGAGAATCCATTATGAATTTCAATTCCCCTCTAGCTTTCCTTAAGAGTTTCTCCCCTTTAGGGTTCCATGGTGGAAATCTTTCGCTCAATCCTCTTGCGAGGGTAAGGGACACCTAGTTCCTTGTAATTAGCTCTCATCCAATTACAAGCATTAGGTACAATATTTGATTACTGGAGAGGGTCCTTCCTTTGACATTTGATGCATCAATTTAAGTGGTATCATGCCTAAAAAGTTTGTCTAGAGAGAATTTTGACAAGGGTTCGTCTTTTTGCTTATGTTGGTTCAACTAAAACTAATTTGACTTTGTAACATTTTATAATATCTATCTTGTGGTTGAATTCTTAGTTTGTTACCATCCAAAGAATGGCCTAACGAATTTTCCTCTTACAAGCTAGCTTTAGTACAAATTACAATGATGACCACATCCTATGCACAATACATTCAAAATTATATATATATTATTAAGAGAATCAAGATGCAAGATTTAACATCCTTGAGAGCAAATGCTTTCTATGTAATGTGTGATCCTTCATGCTTAATATGGAGATGCAAGCTATCTTCCTAAACACGTCTTGAGATGCCATTCCTTACAATAGTTCAATTCTAGATTTTTTTAAAAAAAGATTCATCTTACAACCAAATGATATTGGCACATACATCTTAAGAGAGAAACTTTACGAGTGAAGGAAAAAAACTTTTATCTCCTCCTATGGGTTACTTAACACATTTATCCACTCTTCGAGTGTGGATTTACGCAAGCCTTGTTAGTTGTGTGATTTTATGAGTCTGAATGACCTACAAATTACAAGTTGCACTTCTGCAACAATAACTCTAATATTATGCACCAATTTATTCAATTCCATGCAAGAAAAAATGATCATTTCAATAGGCCATTCAATGTAGGATCATTTCAATGCAAGGAAGTATGATCTTTTGCAAAATGAATAATTTTCCTTTATCTATTATTTGCTATGTAGGAAAGATTATCAATAGCACTTGGTTATTCAAGGATGTATTATCTATAGTTGAACCTGAGTTATTGTTTGTCGTACTACCTCGATTGGTAACTTTGTTGGTGCTTGTGGGATTCGCATCGATGCAAGGCATTCGTCACTTGGGGGCCATCCAAGGATACCTTTCCTTGCGTGTGCATCCTTGATAGATGGCTTGTTGATTATATGCCTCACAAAATTAGTATGTGGGAACCCCTCTCAAGGGGGGGGAGCTTGGAAACTTTTGGAAACTTCTTCTCTCTCTCTCTCTCCTTGGCTACACTGCACGACAGGGGGAGGGCAGGGTATTGCATCATCCATCGTAGGGGGGGGGGGGGGGGGAGGAAGGACTTTATAAGGAGAAGGAGGGGGTGGGGTGCTATGGGGGGTGGCAGTGCCCCTCTCGCTTGGGGGGGTCACTCATGAATATATGTATATATAAGGTGAGTTCAAAATAAGGGATTTTTAAAACACCATTTTTTACATACAAAAGGGTGTCATATAAAGGGGTTACTTAAAGATTGAATAGAAAAGGGTTGTGTTTTATTCATGAAAAATTCATAGATTAGGATATTTATAAATAGGCCATGAACGCACGTTATATAGAGAATATATATATAGTGAACCCCCCGAGCTCTCTCATCACCCTTCACTTGACGGCTTGAATGGCGGTGGCTAGTTTTGGACCACCAGCCAGGTGGAGGAGTTGGAGGAGAGATAGTGGGGGGGGGGATGGGGAGGGAGATGGCACACATGTGCCCCTCCTCCCTCGTCTCCATCATCGTCTTCTTCTTGTTTGCTTCTTGTCCCTACCGCCAATTGGTGGCATCGACTGGGGGGAAGTTAAAAAATTTGAAATAAAATTAATGAAAATTAGGGGGGGGTTCCTATGGAGACATAAAAAAAGGGGGGGGTTTACAAAAGGAGACTCTACCCAACTTGTAATAGGAGATTGCATGCATTTACTTGTGTCATTTGTATCGATAGTGTTACAGGTAGATACTACAATGTGTAGAGGAGGAAGATGTTGGATGCAACTCCAGAATTCACAAGAGAGTGGATTGATATCCACAATAAGAATACTATGTATACTCTAGCATTACATGAGAGAAAATTGATGATATGGGAGGAAAATATTTGTCCTTGGTGGATTGATTACCATGTGGGAGTTATCCCTGACCAAGCGAAAGGTTTGCATGAGAGTAAGTACTTTAACCAATGTAAAACATCATGTTGCTATCATATTGATAGCCTTTGAGCTCATGCATAGGAGTCTAAGGGTTGAATCATGCTTTTAGGGTTCATGGAGGAAGTTGTTATTCATGATTCACTTCCCACCCCCACTACTACAGAGAGAAAGCAACTAAGTGTACTAAAGGTGTAGAAGAAAGTACCCAGGCCACTAAACCTAGAAAGGATGCTATGCAAGCCACCCAAGGTACCCAAGGTAATGCATAAGCTACTCAAGCCACCACGAGAGCCACTACTACTCCTCTTGCTACAACCATTGAAAAGGGAGGTAAAAGGATTATGGAACAACCAAGCCCCTCCCATGGATCCATAGAGAAAATGTGTTAAGAGTCCTCTATGGAGCCAACCACCTCCTTTGTTGCAGAATCATCTCTTGGTTGAGAGAGTTGGGAGAGGTGACCTATGACTCGTATAGTAGGTGATTAGTATTATATTAACTTGAAATTCATGCATTTTGTTTGTTGCCCATGAAGAAGACTTATATTTATGATAAAAGATATATTACTTGAAATAACCTATGTTGATGCTCTACTAGTGGATGTGACTCAAATCGATAGATTTTTCCTTGATGGGTAAACATGGCAATCACATATTGCAAGAATATCAATTGACACATTGCTTGTACCATTGCATCTTGTTTACTTTGCATCAATGACGATGTGTTGTTTTTTGAATAATATCATCAAGTTTTTTGCAACACAAAAGATGCATCTTTATAGTAAAGATGGAGTTCCATGTGTAGAGGTAGCTTGATTGATATTTGCAGATTTTTCTACGAGTTTCCTTGTGGATGCTCTAGGTCCCACTCCATTAGGTAAGCTACTTTTTCTTTCATACAAGGTTTGCATCAAAATCACTTCTCATATGTCATGATCCTAATGTTTCTTTTAGAGAGCATAACTATTCCCAAGTGGAACACATTCTCAAAGGGTAAAGTGGTTGCATGGATCTTGCCCACGAGTATTTGGCTGACGAGGGATTCTTGGTCACTATATGCTTGGTAGAGCATATAAGTGAGTTCATTGCAGATGCAGTGAGAGTGGGGCTTGTGCTTCACCACACTTGGATGCTTATGTGTGATTCCAAGGCTTATCGACATCTTGTTACTAGAGAGGTGGTAAGATAATTGTAACATGTCCGGTCCTTTACACGTTTTACTAGTCCATTGGGAGTCTAATCTAAAAGACGTTGCCTGGCACTCCCACGGAATGTCATAGGGTTTTTCAAATAGAGAATCTCGAGTCTAATATGCAACGAAGCATATTGGTAAACCTTGTTAATATCGACCTAAATAATTCTAGGTTTCTAATGGTCAAGTCATACTATAGCCTTCTAGCATCGGTCTTCTGATGACCTATGTTTTTGCGTAGAGCATCTAGACCCTGAGGTGGACTCATATCGTACTTGTTTCAAAGAGAATGGGAAACGAGAGGGATGCATCGCTCAACCTCTCTACCCGTAGGGTAAAGTCCCATTTTGGTCCCCTTAAACAATATGAGCCAGAATTCTACCCTACATTATCTAAGCTCCATATGTTATTGCAATTTGAATGTTGAGAAGCCTCCGAGTTCTCTGGGACCACCTTGCCATAGGACGAGACTCCACCCACTTTCCTTGATAGCTTTAGTTTTCTACTTACCTAAGGGCACATTAGTGGTAACACATAGAAGCAACTTCCTTAATTAACCTATTAGCCACCTGTTCCTTTACGTAATTTTATACACTGAGATGAAAACAATTCAAACAAATTCCTTGAAAGGTAAACTTTATATCAAAATTTCAAACTGGGATACAAATCTCGCCCATAGGATGATTCCCATGATCTCTAAGGATGCATCTTATTTTCCTCCAAGTTGCTGCCCTTGGACTAGTAATAGGGCCTTGAGAATCCATCTCGAGTCACGTAGACCGTTTGAGTAGGACTCGGAGGCAGAGGATTTACAACCAAAGCCCCCCTGGCATCCAAGCGTCCTTCTACGTTCAAACTAATCTAGGGAGAGACCTCTTGTGGTGGGTTCGGTCCATATTCCCATTATAGTTATTTAGAATCCCATTGGATAAGGTTGATGGCCAGGTATAGGGGTGGTTTGGCATGTTCCTCTAGGAATTTAGCTTGATTCATTATACCAGTTCTTATGAGAGCTTGGGTCAAACAATCCTTTCACAGATAGTGCTCCTAAAATTACAAACACAAACAATAATGTGGGAGAGTGCTCAAAACACTTGCTAAGGTGGAGTTCCCTTTTGAACGCTTAGCATATTCAACTGCCAGATTTTTCCTGCCTTGGAGAAATAGGTCATGATGCGTTTGCATCGAATCCTCAGTGTTATTGTCTATATATCTTGCGTGACAGAGGTATTCTAGGTACAAGTCCTCTTATTCTTGGGTGAGTAATCTACACATCATCCCTCGATTATCTTTGCAATAGGAATTGCAATTTGCCTTTAGTAGGCTCTACCCTGCCCATTATTATCCCCACAAAACCATGCCCTAATTCTCTAGGATTTAGAGTTTTCGCGCAAGTCAAACAGCTTCATTGATTAGTCATGTTAAATACAAGTTCCTTCATGTAATCTTATGCATTGATACGAAGACAATATTAGACAATTTTTTTTTTCAAGAAAAGCAATTATTATATTGAGAATCCATCTGAAGTACATTCGTCCACTGTACGATCCCGAAATCCCTAAGGATGGTGTTTCATTTTTCCTCCAAGATTCCACCCTTGCACTAGTAATAGGGGCCACGAGAATCCATCGGGAGTAACGTAGACCATTTGAGTAGGACCCAGAGGATTGGGATTTACAACCAGAGCTCCCCCTGGCAGCGAAGCATCCCCCTACAATCAAACTAATCCACAAAGAGTCCTCTCATGGCGGGTTTGGTCTACATTCTCGTCATGGTTATTTAGAACACTTGGATAGGGTTGAGGACCAGCTGGGAGTGTCTTGGCATGGCCCTCTTGGAATTTAACCTGATTCATTATACAAGATTCTTATGAGAGCTTTGGTCAAACAATCCTTTCACAAATGGTGCTCCTAATGTTACAAGCACAAACAATAATGTGAGCGAGTGCTCAAAACACCTACTAAGGTAGAGTTCCTTTTTGAATGCTTAGCATTCAACCCTCGGATTTTTTCTTGCCTTGATATCAACTGCAATGCCCCATTGTGGGGGTAGGGAACACCCTTGTTCCATCCCTCATTCTTATGCAATAAGAACGATAATTTACGCAATTGGACTTACATCCAATTGGCAATACCCGTTAGTTTCCGGATGGTAAAATTTTTCTCAGTTCTATAGCTCTTGGGTTGGGTTTTCAACAAAAACCTAGATAATCCAATCTAAGATCCACAAGAACTGTTTGAGGGTGGCTCCATCGTCTTGAGAATCCATTATGAATTTAAATTCCCCTCCAGCTTCCATTAAGAGTTTCTCCCCTTTAGGGTTCCATGGTGGAAATCTTTCACTCAAACCTCTTGCGAGGATAAGGGGTACCTAGTTCCTAGTCTTGTAATTAGCTCTCGTCCAATTGCAAGCATTAGGTATGATATTTGATTAGTGGAGAGGGTCCTTCCTTTGACATTTGATGCATCAATTTAAGTGGTATCATGCCTAGAAAGTTTGTTTAGAGAGAATATTGACAAGGGTTGGTCTTTTTGCTTATGCTGGTTCGACTAAAACTAATTTGACTTTGTAACATTTTTCGATCTATCTTGTGGTTGAATTCTTAGTTTGTTTTACCGTCAAAAGAATGGCCTAATGAATTTTCCTCTTAAAAACTAGCTTCAGTACAAATACTATGAAGACCACATCCTACATGCAATACATTCAAAATTATATCTATGATATCAAGAGAATCAGGATGCAAGATTTAACACCCTTGAGAGCAAATGCTTGTTATGTGATGTGCGATCCTTCATGCTTAATATGGAGATGGAAGCTATCTTTCCTAATATTGTCTTGAGATGCCATTCCTTACAATAATTCAATTCTAGATTTTTTTTAAAAAAGATGCATCTTACAACCAAATGATATTGGCACATACATCTTAAGAGAGCAACTTTACAAGTCAAGGATGAAAACTTTTATCTCCTCATATGGGTTACTTAATACATTTATCCACTCTTCAAGTGTGGATTTATGCAAGACTTGTTAGTTGCATGAATTTATGAATGCGAATGACCTACGAATTACAAGTTGCACTTTTGCAAAAATAACTCTAATATTATGCACCAATTTATTCAATTCCATGCAAGAAAACATGATCATTTCAATAGACCATTCAATGTAGGATCATTTCAATGCAAGGAAGTATGATCTTTTGCAAAATGAATATTTTTCCTTTATCTACTATTTGCTATGTAGGAAAGATTATCAATAGGACATGGTTATTCAAGGATGTATTATCTACACCTGAACTTGAGTTATTGTTTGTTGTACCACCTCGATCGGTAACTCCGTTGGTGTTTGTAGGATTCCCATTGACATGTGGCATTCTTCACTTGGGGGCCATCCTAGGATACCTTTCCTTGCACGTGCATCCTTGGTAGATGGCTTGCTGATTATATGACTCACCAAATTATTAGGTGGGAACCCCTCTCAAGGGAGGGGAAGCTTAGAAACTTCTGGAAACTTCTTCTTCTTCTTCTCTCTCTCTCTCTCTCTCTCTCTCTCTCTCTCTCTCTCTTCCCCCTTAGCTACAGAGCTTGACAGAGGGGGAGGGTAGGGTATCACATCATCCACCGTGGGGGGGGGAGGGAAGGTCTTTATAGGGAGAAGGAGGAGTAGGGGGTGGCGGTGCCCCTCTTGTCACCCTCCACCTAAGGCCTTGCATAGCAATGGCCATTTTTGACCACCCAGGTGGAGGAGTTGGGGGAAGGATAGTGGGGGGGGGAGTGGGAGGGAGATGGCACACGTGTGCCCCTCCTCCCTCATCTCCATCACTGTCTTCTTCTTGTTTTCTTCCCCTCCCTCCTGCACGTTGGCAGCATCTGCAGGGGGGAAGTAAAAAATTTGAAATAAAATTAATGAAAATTAGGGAGAGGGGGGGGGGTTCCTATGGACACATAAAAAAGGGGGGTTTTTACATCCTGCCCCCCTTAAGGGATTGAGATGTCCTCATCTCGAAAGGAATTGGGAGTATTGTTGGTTGAGAGTGCTCTCATCGATCCATGTGGCATCTTTTTCTGGATAGTCATTCCATTAGATAAGGTACTCTCTGAGAGTTCTACTCCTCAATTGATTCTCTGAATATCTAAGATTCTATTGGGCCATAGCTCAAGGACTCCTTGGCTCGGCATTACAACTTGTTGATCATTGAGTACATGACTAGGATTGGATACACATTTCTTTAGTAGGATAACATGAATACATTATGAACCTTTACATTCTCGAGAAGTTGGAGTTTTTAGGCATTGGGTCTAGGCACTTGAGGATCTTGTAGGGCCCTCAATACCTTGGACTTAGCTTTTTAAACTCTCCCAATGATAAGGAGCTCTTCTTGGGTTGCACACAAATAAAAACCATATCTCCTTCTTTGAAGAGCCGCTCTTGTCTATTCAGATCTACATAGGCTTTCTACCTGTCCTTGGCAGCTCTAATGTCTTGCCTGATGGCCTTGATCAGCTCATCCATTTCCTATAGTATTTTCTTGAAAGTCTCTATTCCCAAGGTAGAATCTAAAAAATTCAACGGAGTATGGCAGTCATGTCCATAAAATGCTTGAAAAGCTGTCATTTGAATGCTTTGTTGGTAAGAAGCATTATATGCAAACTCTACCAATGGTAGATATTGGATCCTTTTCTTGGGTTCGTGGCAGCAATATGCTCTAAGAATATCTTCAATGACTTGGTTGACCCTCTTCATTTGTCCATCACTTTGAGGGTGATAGGCTATACTAAAACAGAGTTGAGTCCCAGAATATCCCTCTCTAGAAGTGAGATGTGAAGAGGGGGTGTAGTCACTAATTATCTTTTTGGGCAACCCATGGAGTCTGAATATCTCCTTAATGAATAGTTTGGCAGCATCTGAAGCTATATAGTTTTTCTTGATTGGAATGAGTTGTGCAACCTTGGTGAGCATATCTACTATAACCATAATTGAATTGTGTCCTCCTTGAATTGAAGGTAACCCAACAACAAAGTTCATGCTAATCAATTCTCACTTCATTGAGGAATGTTAAGAGGTTGCAACTTCCCATGTATCTTGACATGCTCTACCTTAATGTGCTGGCAAGACAAACATTCCATGACATATTTGAGTGCATCTCCCTTAAATATTTTCCAATGGTAGCACTTCTTGATTGTGTTGAGGGTCTTGACATATCCGCGATGACCTGAAAAGGGGGAGTCATGTGCTTCCTAGAGTATTCTCTGTTTGAGTTTCTTGCTTGAGAGAATACATAATCTTTTCCTAAAATAGACAAGTCCCCCATGTCAAGAATCGCGTGGTGGGGGGACTTGCTCAAGATGCTGCGCCGAACACACACAGAATGCACAAGGAGAAGCTCACTCAAGAGACAAGAAGAGAGATGGATGCCAAAACGTTTTCTTGCTGATTTCTTCTTCTTCTTCCACACACTTTACAATGTACACAAAGTATAGATAAGATACAACATAAAGGAAAGTGGCCTACTAAGTCAAACAATGCATAACCGACTACACTAGTCGACTGGCGCTATAACTATGCCAGCTGTAAATAGGTGTAACAACCTGAATATAATAAGTAATGAGTCAATGGCCATGTGAGAGTCATAATGACCACTGACATGCTAAGTGTAGACGTGTGGACCCATCTAACCAGGCGGTCCATCATCAATGTCTGCATGTGTTGAGCTTGTCATCTCAACACTCCCCCTCAAGCTCAACTGCATCTCTGCAACTCCAAGTAAGCTTCGAAACTTTTGAAGTTTCTCTGTACCCAATGCCTTCGTGAAGATAGCTATCTGATCCTGTGTGCTGACATACACCAAGTCAATCTCACCTGCTAGTACCTTCTCTCTCACAAAGTAGTAGTGTACCTCAATATGTTTTGTCCTCGCATGGAACATAGGGTTCCTAGCCAACTATATACTGCTCATGTTGTCACAATAAATGACAACTGCACCTTCCACCTGCACATCTAAATTAGCCAATAACTTTTGCAGCCATACTACCTCACATGCTACAACAGCAGCACCTCTATACTCAGCCTCTGTACTCGACGAAGCAACTGTAGATTGCTTTTTGCTGCTCCAAGCAATTGCTGCACTACCAAGAGAGAACATGTATCCGCTGGTAGATCTTCTATCAGACATACTACCGGCCCAATCTGCATCTGTGTATCCAAACACCTATACATCTGTACCTGCCTCATTGAAAAGTCCATAATGTAATGTGGACTTCACATATCTCAATATGCGTATGACTGCATCCAATTGTGGCTTTCTAGGTACTTGCATAAACTGAATCACAAGACCAACAGTGTAGCTCAAGTTTGGCCTTGTAGTGGTCATGTAGATCAAACTCCCCACTATCCTCCTGAATGTAGTAGGGTCTTCTATCTCATCCCCAACATCAGCACTCAACTTTACATTCTGCTCCAACAGGACTGAAAGTGGTTTGCATGCTGTCATACCAGGGGAAGCGTAGAGGATATCCCACATGTCCTCATCATTGTGGGAAGACCTCACACCCCGAGGAGAAGTGTTGGAGGATATACCCTCACCTTCATCTAGGAGGGAAGGGTGGATCTATATTAGAGCCTTCATCTACCTCTTTTCCATCACCTGCTATTACTAGTGAGTCAGTGTTTCTACACATTTCTGAAGTGGAGAAGCTTCTTTGATTGTCTCGTCTTTTGAGAAGCCTTAGCTCTTTGACATTGGTGCATTGAGTCATATGACTCCTTGAGGTGATTTGCTAGAGGTTATCCATTTGTTCAAGGGTATTGTCACTGATGGTGACATTTGTTCAGTGCCTATCAGTGGTGTTGGCACATTGCCTCTATTGTTTGACCATCCATCAAGCTCCATTTTTTAGGCCCTCTCCTCTTAGTTTATGGCCTTTCTATACTCAGGACCTACATTGTCTTCATTGAGGACACATTATTACATTTCTTTTTGTGCACTTTTGGCTACTTTTTAGTGGGACCACATTTAAGATATTGCCTCTTTTTTACCTATATATAGGCAACCTATCCTCCCACTTTCATTATCCAATATCCATAATTGATCCTTGGTGATTAACCAACCCTCCTCATTCTCTCCTCCTACTACTGTATGACACCCACACTAAAGTGCAGAGCTACATGTTGGGGCTGACTATTGTAGCCTTGTATCTTTAGCCATTGCAGTCACATTGTTTCTTCTCTCTCCTACATTCTCTCTTTGTCTCCTTCTCTTCAAGTTCACTTTCCTCATTCCATTGTGCACTCTCATAGCGTCCACAAACTTTAGAATGCTATCTACATTTAGGCACTTCATTAGGAACATGGTTCTTGATGTCTAGACTTCTGTGATAGAGTAGAAGCTCACAAAAATGGCTATAGATATTTAAGGTAGATATTTTACTTTGTCTATTTGTAATGTTGGATACTAGGCATTTCTACATCTCGTGAACAATTTCGCACCTAGAACTCTTGCTTATCCTTGAATCTACTACCAACCAATCTTTGCTCTTAAAATCTAGAAGGAGAAGGCTAGATAAGATCTCCCATTACTCATTGGAGAGAGGTGGTAAATAAAAATGATCATAAAAGAATATGCTCCTCTCAGCCATTAGTGCCACTTTGGTCCTCCCCTTGTAAAACTCCTCACCAACAGAGGCGTGGATGACATCTAGAACATCTACCACACATTCCACTGGCTACCATTCCTTGAGATTTGATGGATACAAGGCTATTAACATCAAATGGTCTTATTTGTTACAAGATGATTAAGAAATACAATTGGGTCTATGTAGAAGGAGATTGAAGGCATTGGGCTCAAGATGAAGCTCCTTATGCATGAAAACATGATGTGCACACACTTTTATGATTGCCCTCTTAGAGCCACCGAGCCTAAAATCCATTGCCTTGCCCTTCCAAGATGGTAAGAAAGGGTTGACCATTGAGGATCTCTTCCACTTTTTTTATTGCATGGTTATTATGGTCAAGAGAATTCACCTATCTTACTCATCGAGCATTTTATAAGTCACTATGGACTTGATGGAAGCATTGGGCCTTTGGCATTGAGCAAACACCTCCATGGAGTGGGAAGATGGAGAGGCAAAACATGCCATGGAGTGGATAGAAAACAAAAAGAAATTCCTAGGGCTATCAAATGGAGGGAAGAGAGGAGGAAATGAATACCAAAATATTTGAATCATGAAGATTCTGTCACCTTTTTGTCTTGATAAGAGAAATGTATGAAATGCAATAGAAAAACATTACTATTGAAAAATGATAATTAGTCTAACCCATCACAATGAAATCGACATGATCTTGCAACTATAGAAGAATCAAAGGCTTAGAAAGAATAGAATTTAAAAGATAAAAAAGCAATGTATTTGTTGCCTACAATCATTGATAATGCTATGTTGGGGTATATCAGGAAAAAAAACATATACAACTTAGACAACCTTTGAAAATACATTTTAAGTGAATTATTAAGACATGAACGATTTAGAGGCAAGGAATTTACAGCCAGAGCCCCCTGGCATCCAAGCATCCTCCTACATTCAAACCAACCTATGGTGAGACCTCTCGTGGCGAGTTCGGTCCACGTTCCCCTCACAGCTATTTAGAACCCCCTTGGCTAGGGTTGGCGGCCAGCTGGGGGTGGTCTAGCACGCCCTCCAAAAGTTTCACCTGATTCATTATTCCCATTTCTTTTATGAGTTTGGGGTCACACAATCCTTTTTATAAGCTGTGTTCCTAAATTTACAAGCACGACACAATGGTGCAGGCGAGTGCTTGGGACATCTACTAAGGTGGGTCCTTCTCTTGAGACTTAGCGTTTGTCCTTCCTGCCTTGGCGGAACATTCCAATTTCCTTCGAGGGTTAGGGAATTCCTCCTTTTCGACCTCGCTTCTATGTGATAGGAGCGAGCAATTATGCAATTGGATCTATATTCGATACAGATGGTAGCTGTCCTAGCTTGCTAGCCTTTAGTCTAGAGTTCTGGTCTTGGAATAACGACACCCAAATTTTCTTGTATTAACATTGAGTGGTGTCATGGTTAAGGGTGATATCATCAAGTTTGTTTTTGGCTTTATCAGGGCTAGATGCAGCATAGAGACAAATGAGTGTTTTACTCGTCTCCAGGTCCTCCTATGAATGTGATAATAGTTTGGCTCATTTACGTTTAAACCTCAAACAAGTGAGTTAAGCCCTATCCTTGCGTATTTAGGACTCATCCTATTGAACTATCCTAGGTAAATAAGTTTAGCACTTCATATGCATGTCTTATAATTATTTTCAAGATGAATCCCTAGCAGTGCAACTGAAACTGACCATGACACCACGCAATCTAGATGCATGTCTTTCCTAAGATGATGATGCAATGCGGGCCTTTTATTTTTGGGAATTCATTTTGTCGCACTTATGCAAAACATAAATAGAGACTTGTATTTTCCTTTTGAGTGGGGGACATGAAGTTTTCAGGCCTAATGCAAATGCAAACTACTTCCCTCTAAAGGTTTATAGGAGCCTAATACCTCGGCTTAGTATTGCAATGACCTAATTATACTTGGCCATTATCGTAGCAACTCACGAACCTCATGTACTTGATTCAAGCATTTACTCCTTCCTTTCCAATTTCACAAATTTCACGATGCAAAAAAAAAGTACTATTTTTGCTTAATGATGAATATGCTTAATCGTTCTAATAACCCATTTTTTTCAGTATCTTTCGAGGATGCCATAGTGCATAATCCAAAGCACTATGAACACACTCAATAAAGTCCTTGATTTTTAGTGTGCATGAATGCAAATCTTTTGTGCAATTAATTCATTCAAAACATGCCAAAGTGCAATAAATCACAATTTCCAACATGATTGAAGAATGCAACCTAAATTGTGGTTAGTTATCATAGATTTTTGCCCGAATACTTCTCCCTTCCTAATGAAGTCAATCTACGTTTTTAAGGGCTCCCAACAAGGTAGGATTTATGGGACGCACCTAGTTACCAAGCATCGCAGTTCCTTGACCCGCAACTCCATCGTTGAAGCGGGATTGTACTCGATTGAACCTTACTTCACTTGGGAGGCATCATATAACTCGGCTTTTGCTTCGTGGCTACGCACCCAGGCTACAAGAGAGATGATTCCTTGTGGGAGGAGATTGTTTGTGAGAACCCTCTCTAAGAGGGGGGAAAGAAAGATGGAAAGCTTGGAAGCCTTCAAAGAGGGAAAATTTCATTCTCTCTCTCTCTCTCTCTCACTCACTCTCTCACTCTCTCTATCTCTCTCTTATCTCTTACTCTCTCTATCACTCTCTCTCTAGTTAGACAACGTGTAGGAGCCACAATCCCCTCCTTCTCTACACTTAGGCCCTTTTATAGTGTATTGGGGGGGGAGGGGGAGGAGAATCGGTAAGGTATGGAGCACCCCCCCTGTATTCCCATCAGGGCGGCCAAGTGGATGGCTTTTGCCATGCAAAGTATGGGGGAGGGAGCAATCGTTACCCCCCCTGCCCATGTCGGCTTGGAGCTCCCCCCCACGCATGCTCGACATCCACGGCAGCCCCTCCTCTCTCCGTCAACATGTGGCAGCCCCTCCTGTGTCCGCCATGTTGGTGGCGTGAGGGGAAAAAAAAAGGGGGGGCGCTATTCTTTTATTTTTATAAATTCATTTAATTAGGGGGGTCATACAGTGGGAGGGAGGGAAATGTTACATCTGGCCTTCCTTCTTGCACCTATGCCAAATGGGTTGGGATGCACTCTTGCACCATCCATTGTGCATTGGCATACTTCCTCCTCTGAATTATCTATCCTTTCAATCTCTCAACCAGATGTGAGTTATGGGTTTCAATCATTATTTTTCGAGTGACGTGAGTCATGGAGTCATGGAGCGACCGATCTATCATTTCAACATGAGTAATTGTTGAGACTATATGAGATGGATACCTTGCTACCAACAATCTACCTAATGCTTCATCAACAAAGCTACCTCCCTGGATGCTGTTGCATGGTCCCTGCCTTGTTGAATGAGTGTGATGTGGCAAATTGTTGTACCTCCTGCTGATGACTACGGTCCTTGATGTGATAGCGACGGTTCACCTCGACCATCTGCAAATTGGGCCAAGTTTTTCTAACCTTATCCTTTTTCTTGCTAGATTCAATCATGTTTTAAATGTGGGAACATACGTGTATGAGTTGTGATCAAGTGTCAGGTCCATGTTGATCAAGTCAATCCGTTCTATTAAGGTTTTAAGTGTGGGGACATGTCCTCGCATGTCTGCTTTACATACCCTCATGGGCACATTCCAATCGGACGATTTAAGCATACCAAGTCTTGATCTTTCCCTAATGGGGTCCCTTGCCACCCACCCATCCTCTTTTCAACCCATCTTGGGGTTGTTCCTTGACCGTTTACCTTTCTTCTTTGTTTTGTCACTTTTTCATGTGAATGCACCCTACGTTCATCAAAATTACAATCTGACCTTATAGCCCTATTTTTTCCTTTCAATTAGCCATTTTTCATTTTTACCACCCTTTGTTCTGAGCCACGGATCATGAGTTATTAATTTTTAACTTTTTTTTTGAATTTTACATGTTTCCATGCAAAACTTTTTCACTTTGAAATCGCAATATGATGATATAACTTTGAACTACACCTTTACTTTGACATTTTTTCTTTTTACTATCTATCCTTCTGATGTCTAATTTGTCCATTATTAATTTTCTGTCCTTTTGGAAATTTTCGTGTGCGTTTTTTACTCTTTTTCCATGTGAACCTACCTTAATCACCTCGGATATTAATTGTGATTGAATGGCCATATGTGCCTTGCTTCCCTTTATATTTTCCTTTTTTCCTGCTCCTGTTCCGGCCCACAACTTTTATTGTAATAATTTTTTCGTGCATTTTTGTGCTCATTTTTTCTTTTTTTTCCATGTGAATGCCTCTTAATGCTACCCGAAATGTGTTTTAACTTGAAAAAAGTATTTCCACAAGTTTCCCATGACATTTTTTCCTTTTTTTGCACTCCATTTTGATGCACAACTTTTCTCATATTAATTTTTAATTCTATTTTCATTGGTATTTTTTTCGTTTTTCTCATGCGAACGTGCTCTACCCCCATTGGAACCACATTCTACCTTACCCTCCTATCTATCACCTTCATGCGGATATTTTTCATTTTTATTCTTCTCGGTTTTGATTGCCTAATTTTTGTGTATTAATTTTTATTTCCATTTTTGGGTACATTTTGATTATTTTTACCTTGTTAACGGGTCTTATCCCTATCGAAACCATGTTCTAATGCACCAGACCTATCAATCCTCCTCGATCTTTTTTCTTTTGGCTACCCTTCATTCTGATTGATAGATTTATCGATATTAATTTCTGTGTGTGTTTTCATGCCCGATTTTTACTTTTTTTCCATGTAAACGCCCTTGTTTGTGCCTGGATATCCCTTTCTATTTTTTGACCTCTTTTTCTTGTCCTTGGACATATTTTCTTTTTGCCATTCGTCTATCTTGTGCTCCGTTTAGTTGTTATTACTTTTTTAGTACTTAGCGTTTTTCCATTTCGTGTGTTTCTACACGCATGCTCGAGTTTCACGATATTTCGCATGTGGCTGCATCTATGCCAATGTCCTTTTCCAACACGAACACTCTAATTGCAATGATGCCTCTACCATCACAAACGCCCCCCCCCTTCCCAGTGCTCACGTTCGTATGTGAGATGGGGGGATTTTTCTTTTTTCTTTTAACAAAGAAAAAAAAACACATACATACACCCCACCTATTTTATTTATTTTAAAAATCCACAACACAAAACACAAAAAAAAAAAAACGCAAAGAAAAACCCCACACATGACTCCCCCCTCCTAACTACACCCTCCCCTCATGGCCCCCCCTCCTATGACCCCCCTCCCTAATGGCCCCGCAACGGTGCCCCTTGCCCCCCCCCCAAACAAAAAATTGTCCCTCCTATGACCCTCCCCCCTCCTATGACACCCCCCCATCTCCCTAATGGCCTCCCTCCCACCACCAGCCTTCCCCCCTCCCAAGGGCCCCCCAATCTCCTTCCTTCCCACCCTTCCCCCCCAACCATCCCCTATCCCCTCCTTCCCCCCCACCCACCCCCACTCGTGTGCCCTCCTCTCCTCTCCCTCCTCCCTTCTCCCCTTCTTTGTTGCCTGTGCCACCCCTTATGCTACCAGTCCCACTAAGACCACATGCCGTGTCGTCAAAGTGCCGTGATTGCCGTTGTTGCTACCCGGTCCCCCTACCCACCCCCCCAAAACCACCCCTTGCCCACCATCGCCCCTGCCCACACTGTCCCACCCAACCCACCGCCCAATAGTCCCAACCCACCCTATCCCCCACCCACCCTACTCAATAGCCGCTACCTACCCACTACCACCCCTACCCACCCACTCCAGATCCCTATCCCCTCTCCAACCCACCCTAGCCGACCAATATTGCCCCCGCCTGCCCACGTAGGTACCCTTTCACCCACTCCAAACCCCTATCCCCTCCCCAATGTATCCTAGCCCGCCCAATATCGCCCCCGCTTGTCCACACAGGTACCACATCCCCTTTTTAGTTACACGAAAAAAAATTAACGCAAATACAATAAAAACATTCCCTTTTAAATTTTTAAACAAACCCAAAATAAAAAAAAACGAAAACACACATCATTCACCTTCAATTCTCCCAACGGGAAAAAAAAACCATAATAAACTTACACAAACACACCCCATTCACACCACACTTCCCCCTATCTCCACCCCTTGATTCTTGGCCCCCACCGCGTATCATTTCTTCTTCTACAAGTGACCATCCCCCTTTTCGCCATATTGAATGTGTGTATCCCTCTCCTTAGGTATTGTTCGCGTGCGAGGTTTTTAGATCTCGATATGCGTGTTTGTGATTGCGGTCGTTCATGTTTGAGGACACAAGTGCGGTTTTTTCTATGGGGTGGCATGCTTGCTGATGTTCACATGCAGCTGACACGCAACCCATTTTCGGGTACATTTTTCTAAATTTGTAATCTTTCAAAATTGAAAAAAAAAATCTAAAAAACACATTAAAACTTATAAAAATCTATATAAACCCATAAAAATTCTATTAAAATTCCAAATAACTATGAAAAAATTCTTTAAAAATTACTGAAATAATTCAAAACTTTCAAAAAATTATCAAGATTTTTTTCAGTTGAAAATGCTAATGGAAAATTAGAAAACAATTAAAAACCTTCCATTTCATGAAAATTTACCAAAACTTTCTTGAAATTTTTTCCAACAATCAAGAAAAATTCCCAAAAATCATACTAACTTGCTTTTAGATTTTTGGACCATTCACATATGTTGAAATTACTAAAATTAATTAGGAACCAGTTAATTGAATAATAAACACTTTTTTAACGTGTATCTTCTTGAAAAATTCTTTTTCATCTTTAGAATATGGCTATAAAAATCTTGAATAATTTATTGGACCTTTGTGCTTAGCTTTCAACCTACATTGGTGAATGAAAAAGAAAAAAAATAGTAATCCAACATCCATATCAAAATCAAGTTGAAAAATTTATTAAAAAATCCTAAATTGACAAACCAACTAGAACATATATAGTAGAGACAAATTCAACACATTTCATGGACATAATTGAATAAAAATATGACCAAAAAAATCATAATTTATTAAAATTTATTTGTTATGGTGTTTGGTTTGTTTCACTTATACTAGCAAACTTTTTCAGCTCATTGGATTTTCTTGTTGGATTCTATTATGGTTGCATCATCTCACTTTTTGATAGTGCATTTAGACTGTGCTTGCAGACAAACCCTCCTCCAAGTACTCCGTTATTTATTTTATTTTCCTTTTTGCACAAACATCACAAATAATTATTAAAAACAAACCAATTGATCACATTTTCCACACGTCACACTAAACATAGCTTTTTATTAATTCAAAAGAACCAGCTATTCATGAAGCATGCGCTTCGTGCGCCAAACACACTTATTAATTTGTAATAAAATCAACCAGCCATCACAAGTGCACGCACTAAACAAAAAGTGCTACACACACATTAATTTATAAAAATGAACTTGCATTTAGAGACCCAAAGTCGCGCGATGTTGTCTAGGCACATTAATAAGCATTGTCAACTTAATAATTTTTTAATAGATGAAATAAACTTCCATTTTCTTATTAAGATTTATCACCTAGTAAAAAATTCACCCTTTGATAATTAATTTGTAAAATGAACCTATAATTAAGTTCCCCTTTTCCCTCAAATTGCACATTCCCCCTTTCAATAATGCGTTATGTGGAGTGGGTGACATTGCAGTCAACAGTCGAAGTCTTATCAGTCGTCTTGGTCAGTTGAGTATTGGTCAACAGTCAATTTGGAATTTGGTTTGGTGGTTTTTATTGCTTATTTGATTAGAGTCGGGGTTAGGGTATGTATTTCTTTTCTTTTTTGCCTGATACCGGGAGAGTGGATGCTTGTAAATATGCATCGCATGAAGCTTTCAGTCGCATAAGTATAGAGGTCATGCCGAAATTTATCTAGGATGTGGATTGCTTAGGATGGTCAGTCAGTTGGTCGAGTTTGTGAGTTCTTGTGATTGATATCTTATCTTGTGTTATTTTGGTTCTTTTGCAAGCCTTCTTTGTGATTGTCTGTGTGTGAGTGTGGTGTAACCATCTGAATGGTGCTTCATACTCCTCTCCCAGTCTAGTAGGTTCCTTTGGTGTCTCATGACTACTCATTGTTGCTAGATTCATATATTATCAGCAAGGCAACCTTAGCTAGGTTTATAGCACTTCCATTGCCTCGTATCCTTGAGGATACTGATATCTATGATCAGTTTTTAGCCTCTTACAATAAGATTTATGGTCCTATTAGAGGAACAGTTTTCCATCCAATGTCTAAAAGCTTGGGCAAGGCTCTGTCCTTACGCTATCGAGGAGACTCCTTCCCTATTAACAAGGATATTCTCAAGTCATTGTAAAAGCAGACCTAGGATGTGTTGGATCCTAAGAGGGTTATTACTATTTCATGCATTAGTGTCTCCATGGTCTCTAATCCTGTCTGGAAGAAGCAGTTATGCCAATTCCTTTAAGACAAGTTTATACTTGCCAAAACACCTTCTAAATACCTTTCGAAGGAATTATTTAGAGCTTCTTGAATGGTGTTAAAAGGAATTACTATCGATTGGGGTTCCTATCTCTTGTCAAAGATGGATCAACATTTTGTCAGAGCTACACAAGGTAATGTGACTAATGTCACATTTGGTTCCTACATTCCTATTTTGTTGGCATATGTTGTCCCTCCAAAGGAAGTTCCTACATTACTAGTTGATCCACCAGAGGTTCCTCTACTTCCTATTGAAAGCACTAATGATGTTATTGAGGATCTTGATCCCCTCTTGCTTGTGGTAATTATGAGGAAGTGACTTAAACGAGTGGCTGTATCAGGCCCACATCCTCCTCCAGTCTCCATTCATATTTAGTCTAGTAGTCACCTGCTGCCAACTTTCCTCACAATGCCGAATATTTTCAAAGCACATCAATATGGTACTCTAGAGATTTCCATTCCCTTTGTACAATGTTTGGTGGCGAGAGATGCAATTCCTTTCTTATGCAAAGATATGTAGAGTTCTATTGAACTCTCAGTGACTGCTTGTATCCAACAGCTCTATTCTTCTTGTTATGAAGAAGTTCAACAAACCAAAGAAGAGCTGAATAAGGTGAATGATGAGTTGGCCTTTTCTCAAGAAAGGTTTTTTTATATCTGTACCTAGATGGAGCAACAAACTAAGATTATTGATGCTAAAAAATTGGAGAATTCTGGCTTGCAAACTTAGTTGACTGACACTAAAACCCAAATGGTTAATGTAACTGAGAAGAGGGATAGATTGCTACAAGAGTCTCAAGAGCTTAAAGCTTTGATAGATTCTCAGATAGAAGAGCTTAAATCAACTAATACCACCTTAGAACAGAGCAGCATTCAAAATCACCAACTTAAGGAACAGTTGGTTCAGTCACATTCTACTTTACAGAGTTCTACTATACAACTAGTTGCTTCCTTATCCCTTGTGGATTTCACGATCCTTCAAAGAAATGCTACCTTATGTCCCTTATTCCAAGCTAAGCTGAAAAGACTTTAGTGGATTTAGTGGTCTTCATTTGAGCAGTTCAGGAGTTTGTTCCTCTAGACTACTCTTTCTTTATTCATTATCAACAACACAAGTTGGCCTTCTATATCAAGCTTTCAATAATGGATTGGCCTCTTCCGAAGGATGGTTGGAGTGAAGGTTGGTCGGCTGATTTATTGATTGAAGTGGTTAGAATGGTTTTTGAAGACTTTGTGAATATAGACACTATGTTGATATCTTATATGTACTTGAGAGGTGGTTTATTAATTCCAGATGATGAAGATTTAGCTTGGTATGTTGGGGATGTGGTACTATAAGCTATATTATATGTTAGTTATTTAGAGTTGCACATTGATCAGATGTTCTAGGCCTATTATTCTAAAGTGACCACTTTCCTCGAAACCTTTTGGCATACAATGATTGACTCTATGATCCTAAATCAACGAAAAAACAAAGCCTCTGTTCATGTGCAAAACACTAACCAATAGAGGGTGGATCCCTTAGCCCACCTTTCAAAACAACCTCCTTTCGATTCATCTTTCTTTGACGCATACTACCATCTTGGGTCCATCAGTTCCTAGATTATCTTATTATCAGCAAATGACCCATAGATATGACACTTATCTTTCCCTTTATAAATCTAACTCACCAGTTATTTTATATCTTCTTTTTCAACCTCAAGGTGCTCAAATTCCTATTTTCACTCAGTGTTATTTTATTGAGGATCGATTATTTTTCCCTCCTCCATCTTGTCCTTCCCCTTCTATAAATATTCCTTCCACTTTTCTAGCCTATTTATTAACATCCTTTTTAACAGATTCTTCCAAGTTCTTAGCTAATCTCTCTTTAGCACAGTCTTCCTTTTATGATTTTTCTTATCCATCTCTTCATCCTCTTTCATTGGTTCCTTTTCCCTCTCCTACTACTTCTATCCCTCATTCCCCTCAGTTGGTTAGTGGGTATGTAGGTTTTGATCATAAATTCTTAGAAGATGAGGATGGAGTGCAGGAGATTCACTTACCAAACTATAGATCAATTGGCCGTTTATTCCAAGAGTATGGACAACTACTAGTCAAGCTTTCCATACCTATCTTTATTTTTCTCCTTCAGTGAGATTGACTGCTCACTTAGCTTGGTATTTAGTGTATATGCATAGGCATTCACATAATGATCAAAATTTGATACCAAAGTTGTGCATGAACGTGAATGTGACTCAATAGTTGGATATCTTATACGTTCATGCTCTTTGTTTACCTATCAAATACCTTGTCTTAGTGGAGAGGATGTGTTGTTTGCAAATTTTTCAAAATCCTCCCAAAACTTTTGTAGACGAATCCTTCTCTATGGATCACTTCCATAATCACCAAGCCTTCAAAAGGGATCATCTTCATTAATACCCATGAATGTAACTTTTGAAGATTCATAATTATATCTCTCTTTTGGAGATCCCATTTAGATGGTTGTTTTGTGTAAGTGTGTGTGTGTGTGTAATGGTTATTTTATTTTATGATGGGGTCATGGTGGTTGGAGATTCAATATTGTTCAAGAGAATATCTTTTTGAAGATTTGTGGAGATGATGATACTGAATGGATAGCTCAAGATGAAAAATGCAGAACCTCTTATATTCTTTAACAATTTATCATGTTTTTATATTTCAAAGTTGAGATGATGGATAAAGATGTTTTCCTTTGGTTTCAATTCTTTACTAGATACAGGTTATGACATGAGGCCGTGTTTGAATGGTGTTTCTGAAGATGCTAATAAAATCCGAGATGAGTTATATTTTGAACTTATATTATCTTTTTCCTAGCTCGCAAGGACACTCCCTGATTAAGTGTGGGGATATGTTGAGGGTTGAAATGACTTGATTTTTTGGTTGCTTTTTGTTATTTTTGTGGACGGAATGGTTAACTTTTGATGGATTTTGTATGATATTTAGTTGTTTTGGAAGTGTTTGAGAGTGTTTTAGATGATGTTGATTAGTTTTGAGAAGCTCATGATGGTTTATAATGGAGATATAATGTTTTGTTGATGTCCTATTAATGCTTGATTGGTTCTGTTTGAGTCTATTGACCTTTTGTTTAACTCTGTTTCCTTCTATATGAGGGGTTAGAGTAAGGATTGATAAAGTTTTAGAATGTTTGGAATCTTATTGATTAATTATTGATGGTTTGGAATAATTTAAGTGAGCTCAAGGCTTTCTAATGACCTTCTGTATAGTTCTATTAACCCTCTGTTGAGCTTCTATAAAGCCTCTATTTCTGTTCTATTCTGTTTTGTATGCCTCTGTGTAAGAGTGATGATGGATGAATATGTGGCTTGAGAAAGTTTTTCAATATTGGGAAGATATGAATATAAGTTCAAAATAGTTTGAAGAAGTGGAAGAAGTAGCTACTGAAGACTTGAAGTGAAGATTGAAGTGACAGTGACACTGATGAGCTACGAAGAGACATTGTAGTGGCTTTGGTGACCTTTCATATCAAACATACCTCTTGAGAGGGGTATCCACGACCTAAGAAGGTTTATGAATGATTATTCTTGATTATCCCATTGTACATTTGAGAGAAAGAATGTATGAGAAGGTTTATGAATGATTATTCTTGATTATCCCATTGTACATTTGAGAGAAAGAATGTATGAGAAAGAGTGAGTGAGAGATAGCCAATTCTATGCTAAACAATGTATCTATGAGTTATAGATTATGAAAGAAAGCTATGGAACCTTTGAAGAAGAATATTATGTGATGATTTTCCATTCAAAGTGGTGTATTCTCTTATGTCTTTGTGGTATCTTGATGAATTCTATGAAGAATATGAAGAGTATAACCAATGTGGTTCAAGTTGAAGCCGTGGGAGAATTGTTTCTATGAAGTTGCGTGAAGATTTCTTGTTCATGGTGTTCTTTTCCTTGTTGTGGACATATCAAATATGAGAAAGATGTTTGTTGATTATATAAGATAGATTTTCTTGCAATAGATTCCCCATATTCTTGATGTTCCTCTTGGGGCTCTAGAACC
The DNA here is from genome assembly GCF_053477565.2 of Lygodium microphyllum. Taxonomy (NCBI): domain Eukaryota; kingdom Viridiplantae; phylum Streptophyta; class Polypodiopsida; order Schizaeales; family Lygodiaceae; genus Lygodium; species Lygodium microphyllum. The sequence goes on along the minus strand of NC_141142.1, from coordinate 74,444,944 downwards.
ATCAAGATGCTCTCATTATTCTTTGAACTAAACTTAAAAAGGATGAATACCTTGAAGCACAAAAAGCAATCCTCTTTAGAGAAATTTGGTGGGCTTCAAAATAATATTGGCCCTAGAAGTGGATGTTCCATATCATTTAAAAAAAAAGGAAAGATAAATTATTTCCAATCTCATGGATGAGAGTGGTAATAAGGCATATCAAGAAAGAAAAACTCTAGCATTGGTGTGTGACTACTTTTCAAATATATTTACCTTGCTCCCATCATACATTATTGATAAGACTAGTGCACCGGCTAAAATAACCATCTCTAGACTCAAATTTGTCCCTCAAACCATTGATGATATCCTTGAATAGGAGCTTATTATGTATAAAATTAGTGACACCATTGTGACCTACAATAGGAAAAAATCATTGGTGTAGATGGTCTCTCCAATGATATTTTCCAAGAATTGAAAGATACCATACTAAGAACCTTGTTAGTTATATGGCCACACCTTCAACATTTTTTGAATTTTTTAGATTACTAAAATGTCACATATTTCCATCTAAAACACAATAACTGAGTCTTGATGATGTATTATAGTAAATGATTGTGTGCTCTTTTGAGGAGAATATAAGTCCATGGATATATGTTCAAAGAGTAATGCTTATAGATATTGATGAGGCCTATATGGTCAAACAATCTCCCACAAGGTTCTTAGACACTTTCCACTCATATCGCATGTCCATCACATGCTATGCATATTAGGCATGGTGAGCTTGACAATGTGGCATGTGAAAAATAGATCCATGGATAATATCCATTATATATTATTAGACTCACAATTATGATATCACATTGATTCCACCATTCCTAGCTTTACACAGGAGACAAGGAATCTTCAACTCGGTCTTTTTATGGATGGTATGAATCCATTTACTCCACTCAACCTCTTATAGTGTGTGGGAAATAGTCCTTGTTAACTAGAACATTCCATCCATGCTTTCTACCAAGAAAGGACCCCTGATCCTTAGCTTGCTCATACCTAGATGCTATAAAGTTAAGAATATTTATTTCTATCTTCATTCATTGGTTGATAAGCTTAAGATATTGTGGGAGGAGTGGATTATTGTGAAAGACATGAGCAAGTAACTTGGGAGGTAGTTCACTAATATAAGAGCCATTCTTATGTGGACCATGTATGACTTTTTCGTTTTCAAGGAGTGCTCAAGTAAATGAGTCTCTATTCTCATTGAATTCTCTAATATCGCACTTTTATATTCATGTTAACTAGATATAAATGTTATGGTAGGCATGGTCACCTTAGGTTACCATGCATGTCCATTGTGATTTGGCCTCTCAAAGGCACGGACAATAAAGAAGATAGTTTATTAGGGGCACTATGGAGGATAGAGAAATGGGATAAAACCATGGAGGATAAGGTGAATCATTTTTATATACTACACCGTGCATCCATGGAGAAGTGGATGAATAGGTGTGAGGTCACCAGAAGGCAATGAGAGGCAACATGATTAGAGTTTTAGTGTAGTATACATAAGCAACATGCTCAATACCTAAAGGGCTTGGAAAAGTTTTGTGGTTCATGCTTGCAAGGTGGTTACATGATGTATTGACAACAACATCATGTGAAGGAGAGTAAGTCACTAGAGAGATCTAAGAGTTCTCTAGGGGATGTAGTTCAAAGGTAAGCATGTGCTTTTATTATTGTATTTGGCAACTATAAGTGACACTCTATCCAAAAGTTTTAATGAAAAATACAAAGTCTACATTGCAGTGTGGTCATGTGGGGATATTTTCAAGTGAGTGCATCAATAAGTTACACTCAACAATGAATTGTGGTATCATGGTGAAGTTTGAATAGGAAATTTGATGGTAGTCCACATATCCAAATATTATAGTGGATGAGGTGGAGTACTTTGGCTTTGGTGACTTACAAAGTGTGATTTTAGTAGATTACCATAGCTTCTCCATGATCGTATTTGATGTGTAGTGCTTTAGAGTGGTATTGAAAGGAGTGGGCCAACTGTTCGACGATGGCCATCTAGGTTCTAGGAGGTAAATTCCAAGGAAAAGCACAACAATCTACAAGAAACATTTGTTTTGTCAAATCATTATCAACTATGTATGGACTTTTTTAAATTTTAGTTTAGAAAAATGAAAGCCATGAAGACATTTTATTTTATAGAAATTTTTTAATTGATCCTAAACAAATGATCTTCTATCCTAATCTACAATAGCCTCATTAATTATATGTTGTGCTTGTAACACCTTAGACCGCTTGAGTGTGTGATCAAATCAATGTCCCTAGTGTGGACATGGAGACTATGCAGGTAGAGGAGGACAATTTGTAGGAAGTGGAGGATGGCAAGTACTTGCAACATATGGAGGAGACAAGCATGGGCAATTCAACAAATAAGAAAAGGGTAGAAGAATTCTTCAAGAGTGAAATAGATTCTTCTGTTTAGGGAGACCTTTACATAGACCTTCTAGTATATGTTTAGCTATACCAAGATCTTGTTATGGAGCCATAGAACTTATCAAACTCATAACCACTTGTTGTTAGAGCCATTGACTATTCACTTATGTTGGTACTTTATTACATGTTTTTTTATTTACTTGTAAGTCCACAAATACATATTCTTATTGTGCTTCACTTTTATCTTTGTATTCAATGTCCTAACATCTATTTCTAGTTATGTAGGTTACTACAAATGGTCTAGAGAGTAGGATGAGCTAATAGTACGTAGATGAGGACCTGCATGAGATTTTCTCACATATCTCTAGATCATTTGGGTGCTTCAAGGACTATTGAATGTTGAAATGACAAGGTTTTTTTGGTTGATTTTTGTTGTTTTTGAGGACTGAATAGTTGATTTTTGATGGATTTTGAATTATTTTTAGTAGTTTTGGAAGTGTTTGAGAGTGTTTTGGATGAGGTTGATTATGTTTTGAAATCTCATTATGTTTTTCAATAGAGATATGAGGCTCTAGGTGTTTAGATAGGTTTTGTTGATGTTGTGATTGGTTCTGATAGCTTCTATTTAGCTTTTGTTTTGTTCTATTTTTCTTCTATATGAAGCATGCAATAATGATTGATAAAGGTTGAGGTTGTTTGAAAGATCATTGAATGGTTTTTGATATTTTGGAATGAATATAGTATGAGTTATGTGGTTCTGATGTTTTTTGTTCACTTTCTATAACCCTTTGTTAAGCTCCTCTAGAGCCTTTGTTCCTATTCTATTCTGTTATGTATGCCTCTGTAAGTGTTCTGTGGAATGTATGTGAGACTTTGGGAAACTTTTCTAGCCTTGGAAAGAGGTGAATGTAAGTTCAAAAGAGCTCAAAAAAGTGGAAGAAGTAGGTACTGAAGACTCAAGAGAAGATTGGAATGAAGTGACAGTGATGAGCTATGAAGAGTCACTGTGCAAGAGAAGAGAAGAGAAGAGAAGAGAAGAGAAGAGAAGAGAAGAGAGGAGAGGAGAGGAGAGGAGAGGAGAGGAGAAGAGAAGAGAAGAGAAGAGAAGAGAGGAGAAGGTGGAGAACTTCACCTCCAAGATCCCTCACTCTCACAAGCTCACTCCCTCACACTCCCTCCCTCAAGCAATCCCAAGCAAGCAACAGAAGAGAAGGAGAGAAGAAGAAGAGTCCACTTTGCCACACACCAAAGAATGAGCTCTCATTCACTTTTTGGAATTTATATACAAAGCCCTAATTCCATTTGGGCGGTCATCCCCTTTTTACATGGCCGATCATAACCTAGGTCCTTTTTCCATCGTCCTCCTATCTTCCAAGTTTCCCTCCTACTGCCCATATACATTTACAATTTGCACCCGACGCTTTTAAAATAAATCGTGGTGTGCCTTGTGCTCTTTTGCAAAAGTATTGACTTGTGCCTTTTCTTGAGCGCCTCTCCTTCATTTAGGTCTTTTTCACACTTCTTGTGTTTCCCGATTTTTCGTGGTGTGCCTTCGTTCTCCATTCCGCTTTTACCTTGGCTTTGTCTTCTGCTTTAGATTTTCTGTGTTTTCTACCTTGTTCTTTTGAGGGTTAACACATGGCCAAGTCCAAAGGTTGCAATATGGACACATGCTTTGCATGCAGCTAAAAAGAGAAAAGTTACTGATAGTGAAATGTCTCATGCAGGGCAAGACATTGGTGACATAACTGGTTGGGAATCACCGGTAGATGCATATTCAGCAAAAGGGCAAAACACAGATGCACTTGTGGAAGAGAAATAGAAAAGAGATGAAGATAATGTAGGGATATCTAAGGAAGTAATAAAAAGAAGTGTGGATTTTCCTAAAGCTATAAATCAGCCACCTCTTGAGTATATTATGGAAGAGGTTGGACAGGAGCAGAAACAGGATAGCAAGCAAGAGGGCAAACAATTGGGATATAAGTTACAATCTGATACTAAGACAACCAGTGATACCTTGGAAGATCTTGTACTAGAAGATTCAGCTATTGCACCTATAGATTTTCTTAATGCATCTAAAGAGGTTTACAAAGATCATGTTTTACTTGATGCAAGGACTCAAACAAAGATTGGCGACTTGTTGAATGCACATGATTTGCAGGATGATAAAGTTATTATTTCTGAGACAGTTCATGACCTCGAGGATATGCCTTTAAAGGATGTTAGATGTGATGCTCCACAAATGGAAAATTTTTCGGATGCTTTATCAGAGGCCTTGATAGAAAATTCTAAGATGCTTCAAGATATGGATTGCTTCACTATTTTTGGTGATGGTGAGAATGTGTTGGATGCAAGTGAGGCTCAATTTATGTTTGATGTGGTATACACTTGTTAGTATAATCCGAATTCCATACATTCAACTTTGAAAGAGTAGGCATGTTGCTATGTATTTGTTGATGGGTTCATTGATAGCATGTATATGGAGATTCAATAGCCTCTAGTGTATGATGCGCACGCAAGGCCTTATGACCCTAGAGGGGGTACTAGGTATGGCTCAAGAGTTATACAAATGCAGAGTATTTTGATCTATGATCCAGGGGGATACCTTCTTATATGTATGATGAGCAACAAGTTGATACTATGGGTGTTGATCTGGGTGGTGCATTGGTGGCACATACCGAAGGATGTGCAAGTTCAGAGGGGGTGGATGTCATGCCACTACATGGACACAATGTGAAAAATTCTGGAGTGCATCATCATCCGACTTTCTTATTGATCTAGAAAGTCAATGTGATTTGAGTCATTAGTGCTAGTATCCGTGGCATGGATGGTCCAAAAATACTAGATTTTTGGATAATTTTAACATATTTTTAATATTTTGGATATTATTTATTGTAAATATCTTAAAAAGCTAGAAAAACTCCTAGAATAGGGTGGCATGCAAAAAAGTAAGTTACTTTTTCAGCATGTTTTTGGATTTTTCATAAAAAAGAAAGATGGCGGAATCGTGCGGGTTGCAATTGCAGTTGATAGGCTGAAAATAACACTCTGAACTGGAAAGAGTGACCTGCGAGATTCTTGATCATGTGTCTTGGGGTTTTACTCCCCTTTCAGAGCCAATAGAGCCATTAGATTTACATTCCGAGTAGCAGAGAAGAAGGTTTTTTTTATAAAATGCATGTTTTTTGTCTACGAGGGAGCTCCAAGAGATCTAATGCTTGGAGATTGCTTCTGAATAGTGCCAGACAAGGGATTTCAGGTTCTATCAATACATATTGATTTGATTCATTGTGCTTTGTCTTTGTCGTGTTTATCTCTTATCTATACTTTTTATTCTCTTCCATCTCCTATCTCTACTTCCTTCTATCTTTGACTCGAGGAAGTTACTATATGTATATCCTCTACATCACATGCATTCAAGACCTATTTATAAATATTCTTATTTGTGAATTAATACTGAATAAAGCATAACCCTTTTCTATTCAATCTGTAAATAACCCCTTTACATTACACCCTTCTCTATGTAAAAAATGTATAAATTTTGTATTTTAAAAATACCTTATTTTGAACCCATGTGATGTACATATATATTCATGAGTAACTTACCCGAGATCTTTGATCCCTGATGGATACGACCTTTTGACAAAAACCCCTCTGACACTGTAACAGAAGATACTGGTCATCCCCACAAGGATCAATATGCAAGATTGGGTATCCGAATTTGGCAACTGAGGTCTCTATACATCAGCTAGCTCCATCGGAGGTGTCCCACAATGGCTTCTTGTCCGTCTAGAGTGATTGTAGTTATCCTTGGTTCATGAAGTGCAATGATTTTTTCCAGTAACTGGTTAGGATTCACGGAACCCTAACGGAACTCTCACACAACCGTTGCACCTTTCCCCTAAGATAATTTCCTGATCGGGGTGTTAAGACCTGACCCTAGGTAAGTCAATGCTCAGCTCTACCTAATTTTACCTAACTAATGTTTTATTCAATCTCTTAAGAAAAGCTCCCAGCTTATTGGGACCACCCATCCGTGTAGGACAAATCTGTTAGAGGGATCTCGTCCACCTGCTTCCCACAAATGGTTTTCTTTAGTTTTCTAATTACCTATCACATTAAGTTATGGCATATAAAATCAGCTTCGTTAATTAACCCGTTATCACAGGTTTCTTTGTGTAAATTTACAACACAACACAAAGACAGAGAAAATAATATTTTGGCAAAATATATTTATTTATTATTTTATAAAGTTATTTATAATGATTTTTTCCTTCTACCTACGTAGAAGATAAACCTCAATTCACCGAAAAATCCCTTCTATCTGTGTAGAAGAAAACAAACCCTCCAAGATTTTTGTCCCTTCACTAATACTACCGGGGACTCCAGGATCCCATCCTGATTCATGTGAGGGTCATGCAATTCCTAGGAGCGATCGAGATGTTTATGGCCAGAGCCCCCTTAGCACTCGCGTCTCCTCCTACCTAACAGATTCCTCATCGAGCAACCTCTCGCCATCAAGGCCGGTACAAAGCTCCTCGCGGTGGTACACAACAATCCCCCTTGGAGCATGGTTTTGTGTCTAGCCATGGGGAAGGCATAGTGTGATCTTTCCTCTTATTATCTTGATTATATATTTACAATCAGATCTAACTACTGCAAGCACAATCAATATTTCTTGTGCAACTATCAATGTGTGCACAAATAAAAAGGAAACAACAAGTGTTTTTAGCATAGGAAGCAGCCCCACACAAATCATCCCCATATGACCATATCGCTAAGTGAAACGCTGGCGAAATTTTTCTGGAAAACTATCAACTCTCCCTAAACTAGCACGTCAATTTTGCTTGACATCCGATGGCTCCCTGAGGTCGCAAAAATTCAAAAAACACATTTGAAGCAAGGGAAGCAAGAAACACGACCGAGGGAGAAAATGAAACAATAGGAATTGGCGAGACCCCTGTCATAGCAAACCTGAGAGAGATAACATCTCCTCGGTTTGAAAAAAAGTAATATTTTATAAGCTTATCACTTTATTTGACTTTAAACGATTGTAAATGCATTCTAATAAAAATGCATATGAACTGTCGCTTAGGGAAAAACCTAAGTAATATAATAATTAAATATTCAATAAAAAGACTCTTTCATTTGGAAAATGATTATATGTCTATCATTAAGAAAATATTTTACTTATAGTTAATTTCACGATATTTATTGTTATTTAGTTAAAGACACATGTGATCATAATAACAAAAAAATGGTAAACTTTATTAGGGAAGGGAATATTTTATAATTTTACCTAAAAGTGAATATCTCTATTTCGTTTTGCTAATGATTAAAAAATGTATATAAATTTTATAATAATTTGTGAAAAAATATTTAGATAATATCAGGAAATAATCAATGCATTAAATCAATGAAAATTTGTATAGGAAAATATATACTAGATACGTATAAATTAGGTGCATGAAAATATAATTGGATGTCTAAAGTATAAAATAAAAATTACACTTATAAATTTTGCATTGCCTGAAATAAAATATTTAAAAAACAGCATTATACTTGGAATATAGCTAAATGAAAATTGATCTTTCTAGATAATGTTGAAAGTTTGGTAAATGGTTAGATATTTTCTATTAAGCCATTGAATATGAGTAGAATAAAATAAAAATTATTTTCTTGTTGAAAACACACGCGATGTTAATATTAATGATTATATTAGCAAGAGTGTCAATACCACGAGTTGACCCACGCATGAATCAACAAGAAAACCTAACCTAAAATATCAAGAATATTAAAGTGAAAAAAATTATGAAATACTCGACAACCTTGAAACTATGAGTATCAGGAAATTAAATAAATATTGAAAGTCTGTATATAGGGCTTGTTGGATATTGATAAGAATTTGTCAATACAAATTCTAAAGTCTAAATAGACTTGAAAAAGCATTTGAAATCCTGCTAAGCACGGGTTAGGCAGGGCAGTGCATGAATTGCCTACCATAGGTATAAATGCCTATATTATCTTAGGGCGAAAATATCAAATTTTTTATAAGGATAAAAATAAACTTCTCATAATTAAATCAGATTTATGAAATAACTTGCGGATCCCAAAAAAGAGTTGCAAGTAGGAAGTGAAACCCTAAGAATAAGATAAGACCTTAAAAGAGAAACCTTAGGGATAGAGAAAATGAAAATGAGTTAGAAGTTTAGCAAGAGGGGATCAAAATGGCCTCTATCCGTGATGTTTGAGAAGGCCTATCTCTCTCCCACACTCTCTTAACTCTCCAATTTCCACAATGTGATGGCTTACACACACACACACATAGAGTCGACATGAAGGGGAGGGGAGGTATTTTTCTCTTTCAAGGCTGAAAGCTTCAATGGATAAGAGAAGTAGTGAAAACTTTCCATCATCAGGAGGTCTTCCTTCTTTCTTTTTTTGTAAAGGAGAGGGGGTGTATTTATAAGCACGAGGGGGAGTATGCAGTTGACTAATTCATTTGGCTACTTGTTAAGAGCCAATTGAGATTTATTAGATATTCATTTTGATTGCTTACCTATTGGATGGTGGCATGGGGATGATCATTTAATGCTTTCTCTCTCTCCAAACGTAAAAAAGTCATGTATTTTGGTCTATTTTTTCAAAAACATACTTTTTTCTTCAAAACAACTACTTCTAGTGGTTTTTGGCCTAGTTACTTCATGACTTATCTAGTATATAAAGTCATGTCATACTCCTTGATACTTAACTTACTCAATATCATGCTTGTTCTTGCGCGTTCTTCGTCTACTGATTAATGCTTTTGCGAATTGTCTTGCGGTTATGAAATCAATGCGATCCTCGACGCATTAAATGAAATCAAAAATGCCAAATTAAATATAATGCAGAAAAAATTATATGATCAAGCCATCATAATATTATTTACAAGGTGTCTTTGCTTTTTGTTGGCTGGGATCATTGAGGCGTCTTCTCATGTTAGATTGCGGAATGGAGTAAGTGTGAGACTCGATATCAAGAAAATTATATGCGATCACTTATGTGATAGCTTGACGAGGAATTTTTTAAAATGCCTTAAGTTGGAATTCTTTTCTTGATATGAAGCTCTGTGAATATTACACTAAAATAGTGGCAAATAGTCCTTTAGAAAAAAATCATTAATAATAGTTGGTGTTATTTGTATAGCATGTCCCCTTTGAGATGGATATCCAACACTTGAATATCCTAATCCTTCAAGGCTCTAATCCACCATAGTTTTTATCTATAATTGAAATTTCCAATGCCTATACATGGGATCTCATGGGGTTTTATCTCCATTGCACACTTATTATAGTACTAGTTCCTATATGATTGTAGAAATCCATGTTCATGAATCTTGGAACCTTTCAATTCCAATATTTGCATTGTTGAAAAAGTAGGATCTAGATGACATATACACGAGTACTGCAAAACCCTAGTATAATGTCGCCTATCATTGGAAAGTTCTTTGATAATGAAATCTATTGAGCTACTACACATAAAATTTGGAGTGTTGGTATCCACGTTATGATGAGAATATTTTTTTATGAAGCCCAAAACATTTAGTACAAATTCACCAATATAGTGTGATAGCAGCAAACCTTTCCACTCTCAATGACCTCTTGCACTAAGTCTTAGTCAATGCACTAAGTGAACTTTGCTCTTGGTGAGAGACCATTGTCAAAGACCTAGGAATAGGCACATTACTTGATCCCAACAACAAAACATTCATTTTTCTATTAAAAATGGCATTTGCAAGTTGAAAATGACCTATTTTTAAGAAAAAAAGACCTAATAAAGCTTTGGTCTTCAATATTGTGAACAATCATTTTTTATTTTTTTTCCCTTGCATACATAGCCATTCTAAGGGATAGGGATCTTGCTTATGTGTGGCTCAAATCATTCAAGATCTTTGTCTCATAAACGTGTATGAGTAATTTAATTTTATTTGGACAATTAAACCAATGAGTTGATAACTAAAGTAACTCAAAGTTAATCAATTAGAATGATCACACCTAGAACCTGGACTAGCTTGTCATTTAAGACTTACAATTAGTGGATCGTAAAAGTGCAAGTGAGATTAAGATTGACTCTATAGTCTCAATTTGTGGATTTCCCCAAAGCTTGTACGATAGATTGATTGACTATGCTAACCTTGGCTTCTATACCGATGATTCCTCATCTCTCCAAGTTCATTTCTTACAGCTCCTAGAGTTTGGGTTTGGACTTAGGCTTGGGACTATGATATCTAGATGCTTTGGTAATGTTGCACATGCTTGTGTTTTTTCTACTTCCACTCTATCTGTGTTCAAAAGGTCTCAAAAAAAACACATTTTCTTGTAGTAATGTTCCCAATGCAATTGTCACATTTATTGAGACCAAGGTTGGAATGATACCCAAGCCTACTTCTTTGAATTGAAAGTATGAAAGCCTACAAGGATTGTAAGAGATACAATGATCGAACAAGTCAAGTGCACGAATGCCTCCCACTATCTCTTGCGCTTGAAGTTCTCAACTTGTGCTTCATTGATGTGCATCGCTTCCAAGTGATGTTTTAGATCATGATACTTAGTTACGATGATAGTGGTTTCTTTTTTTGTTTAAGAAAAGGCACTATGAAAGCGATTTCTACACTAGAAGCAACTCTGATTCCAAGTTTTCTACACATCTAGATCTCTTCTCTCCTCCTCATGTGGCTTTGGCATTGTCAAACGATGAAGAGATAGATCAAGAGAGAAGATGGTGATTGAAATGGTTAGCCTTCTTTTTAGTTATAGTTGGAGAGGAGATGGTATGTTTTAAAGAGAAGAAATCAGTTAGCCTATTTTCGTGGGCACTTAGTTGGCACATGCTTAGGCTAACCATATTTCAAATGTCTCTTCTAAGATGATTATTGTTTAGACACTTGAAAAGATGTCCGATGTTTCTCCTTAGATGCAATATTACTCGAAAGGTGTACTATCATGTTAGAATAAACCACATTTTTCATATGAAACCCACATTCTAACATATAAAAGTTTTGGATCGCAACTCCAACTCGTTAAAATCGATGCATCTTTTGCGTGCACATAGTTCTGGATAAGAACTCTAAAATCCGAAGCGTCAAACCGTTTGCAAGTTTCGATTTTTTGCAATTTATTTGGCATTAAGCCTCGGTTCTTGTGAGCGGTGCGACTCTCTCCCTCTCTCAAAATTGGGGGCAAGCGATTGCAAAGAGAAGAACCACTGGTGCATTACTTGATTGATGATCATACATGTCGACAATCATCAGCCTGGATGCATCATTAATTAAGCCCCGCCACAAACTATAGGACGTAACGTCCTGGGCGCAACTGAGTTAACCTGAGAAAGAAAAGAAGGGAAAGAAGCCTTATATATAGCATAGGCGCTGGGGCTGCCTGGACCATCAGCTGCGCCCCGGCAACTAGCTGTCGTCGTAGGTATTCAACGTATGCTGCACAAGCAGGGGAAAACAAGCTGTCGTGAGTCGGGCTGGTACTGATCATGATGCAGCACGATTCAGGTAAAAATCGAGTACTGGCCATGGAAGTCGACGTGAAATAAAAGTAGAGCTGTATCAAACAAAGGACAGCTGGAAGCAAGCACGATCTACATATAGTTTAGATATTACTTGCGGCAGTTCTGGGTGGTGCTGAAGGAGTAAGGGAAGGCGACACCGCAGGCGGCGGGGAGCGCGGTGACGGAAGAGGGCTTGGGCTTGAAGGACTTAGCGGCCGCAATCAAGCAGCTGCAGATCTGCTGGCGGGCTTGCTGGCTGTTGGCCATGCCATTCAACGCCTTCACTCCCTTGCAGCACGCCGACCCAGATGCTGGCTTCGCCCCCCCTTGGCTTAGAAAGCCCGCACAAGGTGCCAGGCCTTTCATCACCTGCATCAATATATATACATGCTCGACATTATATGTCATTCAGTGCACACAGAAGTATGCTTACCCATCCTGAGTTACGATTCCTATGAAACACAAGTTATAAATGTGATGCGAGTCGAATAGAGAAAATCACTGCTACAACATCCACGCGGATACTTTCGCGAGCCAGGACTCACATCGTTGCAAGATACTGCTTGCACTGTAGTCGTCCTGGTGTTTGCACCCATGATCATCATCAGCATCGCCACTACGAAGCCGAGCAAGCGGATCAGACGCTGAGCAGCTGAATACTGCATGGTGCCTATTGGAGGGACACACACACCCTCACACACAAACACACACACACACACTCTCTCTCTGTCTCTCTCTCTCAAAAGAGTGCGCTAGGTAGTAATCCTCTGTAGTCGAGCTGCCTGAACCGAGTCTCACTTATATACTGACACTGCACCATAGAAACGATGTGAGAATGAGAAGATGAATGCCCCCTCCGACGCCGCGCCCTCACCGAAAAGTTTCCATACCGTATTAGGCAAGGATCATCGGCGCGCTCAAGCCTCTCGTGGACTTTTGGGCAATGGGGAGAGGAGAGAGAGAGAGAGTCTACACGCGCACAGCGCGCTCTTACTACCACTACTAACCGCCGGTCCGCCGCTCTAGCCTTGGAGTTGGAGAGAGAGAGAGAGAGTCTACGCACAACGCGCTCTAGCCTTTTGTGGAGAGAGAGAGATGTCAGGTTAACGCGCTTCCAACACAGCGCCATTTCTACCACTCGCGCCTAATCAACCGTGGTTTTGAACTCTTAGAACTTTCCTTTCTACGAGCTGATCTAATCACGAGGACCTCTATTAGATCCCTACAACAAGAGAATACTAAGCTTCTTCCTTTAAAAAAAAAAGTGCACATATTTCTATTACTCTTTGGAAAAATTGCCGTCTAAGTGGAGGAGAAAAGAACTAACGATTCCGGGTGACGGCAAAGCTTGATTAAGGGGCAATTAATTATTGCATCATTACTCAACACTCCTGTCCACGTGTCATACGGACACGTTTCACCCTCTTCATGTGCATGCCGCATACAGCGTGGTCCATCGTGCAGACGATTCTGAGTCGAGCTCGGGATGAGGATGCACGCATGGAAGACAATCAGAACGTTTCAACAGAACCTATGTCAAAGGAGGGTGCCACCTCTGCACTAAATCATAAGAGGAAGAGAGAGGAGAGTCTAGCAGGGTTTTTGCATGCGGAAGCTGAAAACAATGGTTGCTCTGTGCAAGGTTGCCCAGGCCTTGAGGCAGCTGACAACAAACTTCCTAGCTCTTGTGAAGATTACAACCTTCAGCTGGAAGCCAACCCTCATAAGGTGTCAAAAATCTTGGCTGCAACTCTCCAACGCAACATGGAAGAATAGGTCCTTAGGGTGGCCAAGCAGATCAATTTGGTTGGAGAGAAGGTATGTCAGAATGTTCTTCAATTCAACGTTCTTCAATTCAACGCACGAGCGATGCTGGCTTTTTTCATTGGTAGGGTGCCAAAAGCAATGTATGTTGCCTCCTCTTCTCAAGGATGATGAATCAATTGAGGAGATCTATTATGGTAGACATAGCTTTTTTGAAGTAGTGGTATTCAACAAAAAGGAAGCCACTAAGAAGATTTTGCACAGGGACTTTATTTATGGTGGCTGGAACTTGTGTACACCATGCCTTGGCAACTAATTGAAGTAGGACAAGATTCGCTTAAGCACGAGTGTCCTATATGGGTGGAGATACCTGAGCTGCCTGTGTACCTTTGTAATTTCTTGCCCAACATTTCCAGGGGTTTGGGGGAAACGTTGTATGTGCCGCCACTTGCTAGCCCATTTCGCAATAGGGTGTGTCTTCTATGGAATACAGGCGAGACACAGTGGAGCTGGATACACCTTAGGTGGGTCAACTTAGGCTCAAATTGGTATGCACCCATTTTGCTGGTGCTTGTTTTGGATGTGGGCAGTGGGGTCATTACCTTAAGGAGTGCCCAAAATCAAATGCAAAATTTGTTGAAATCAGGCAGAGTCCGAAGGGAACCACATGGGAAGAAGCGGCAAAGACACCTCAAACTCGAGGAGGGAAGCCGGACGAGACATATGTTATTTCTGTGGAGAAAGTGGATGGATGGAAGGTGGTTAATAACAATAAAAGTAAAGGCCAAACAAGCAAAATACTAGAGCATCGAATGGACAATGCAGTCGACTACTCCTCCATGGTTAGAAATTTATGGAGCAAAGCTGCTATACCTTGGTTTGATAGAAACAAGGGTAGCTCCTTCACATATCTTAATAGGGTTTTGTTGGAGCACTTGGATTGGGAGTTCCTAGGTATGGATGCAAAGGTTTAGTTAGCCTCTTGGGCAGGTGACAAGAAATGGTTTGGTCCTAATAATCAAGAATGGTTCATGGCCAAGACCAAGAGTGGCTTGGTTCCTAAGATTCCGGTTTCTAGTCGATGGGACAATGATTCTCAACCCACAAGAGATATTGATATTGGTATGGTAGGAGTACAATTTAATGAAGTAACACATAATAAGAATGGGGGTAATTGACAGGGGGAAGATTGCTACAATAAATGCCAAAGGGCTTAATGGATGTGTGAAGTGTAGCCTATTTCAGGAATGGGTTTAGAGTTGGGGTTTGCATGTTGTGATGGCGCAATAACACAAAATGCATAAATGGAGGAGCCTATTTTTTTCTTATGGGGATTATCAATGCTATTTTGTTGGGACCAAAGATGGCGAGTCAGGATGCTTCATGGCCATCAAATCTAGCCGTAATCCTACATGCATTTACAACAACAATAGTGGACGAATCTTTTTAGCTGAAATGGACTGGGAGGATTCTAGAATATCCATTACTAATATTAATGGGTTTAATGACACTAGGCATAGGCATGATCTCTGGACTGAGCTCACTACTCTCTCTCTTTCCCTAGGCTTTCTTGTTGGAGATTTTAATGTAGTAACTGATCTGGTGATGCAACAACATCCTCGTTAATGGTGGGAGAAGAAATGCAAGCATGGTGGGAGGCATGCAGTAAATTGAATTTGCTTCACATGAAGGAATTCTTGCAGGTATGGCATTGTCCTTTCACATATCATTCACTTAGTCACCAATCTTACTGGGCTAGATTGGATTGGTGGTACATGCTGGGAGGCAATGAATGACTCACTGCAGTGGTAAAATTGAAAACAGATTTCAATAGTTTTCTCTCTCATCATGTTCCGGTCCTTTTAGAACTCATGACCGTTCAACCATGCGTTATGGAGGGGGAACATAAGAATTTTGTAATCAACAAGAGGCCTTCTTGTTAGCTTACTTTCAAGTACATGATGCAAGGCACCATTTCTAAATTGGCTCAGGACATTGAGGATGATTGTCTGGACCCATGGAAGAATTTTGCTATGACTCTACAACATTGTACTTCTTTACAAGGAATTTGGCTTTGTGATGAAGAGTGAAACCTTGTAAAATTGGCTAGCGCTATCTTTGAGGAGCTAGCTCAGAGGGCAAGTCAGAATCTATTAGATGAGGCTGAAATTTCATTGCTGAACCTATCTCAACAGGTCAGACGTGCTGCCCATGTACGGGAATTAGAGAAAATTTCCCTACTGTTCAATGAGAGACTGGTCCTAGATTTAACCTACAATTTTGCAAGTTTTATTCAAAGCATAATATTGAAGATATTTAGAGGAAGCTTGACTATCTTGGAGTAGGAGAATGGTCATTGGATTTCTAATCAGAAGGAGATTGCACAGCAATGCATATCCTACTTTGAAGCTTTGTATAAAGGCCCAGATGTTGTTGATTGGGATGCTATTGACCTAATGTTGAGGCATGCACAAACAACTATCACTCGAGAGGAAAATAATCAATTGGTTGAGCCATTTGACCAAGTTGAACTCTATGCTGCTCTAAAGGGCATGGGTAGGAGGAAAACCCCAGGAGTAGATGGAATTACGGTGGAATGCATACCCTTTTATTGGAAAGGGTTGGGCCCATCAAACACCCAACTTGTTAAGCACTACTGGGACAATGGTCATCTTCCTTCCTCTTGGACCAACAACATGCTTTTCCTCATCCCCAAGCAAAAGCAATGCATGAAACTTACTCATTGGCTTGGCGGCCTATTGCTCTAATGAGCATGATTTACAAAATTTTCACAAACGCTCTTGTCAATAGGCTGAGCCTGATAGTCCAAAATGTGGTGCATCCATTTTAGTTTGGCTTTGTCAAAGGTAGATCCATTATTAACAATGTGATGAATGCCATTATGGACATTCATTGGGCAAAGACTTTTGGTCAAAATATTGTTTTCTTACAATTGGATGTGGAGAAGGCCTTTGACTGGATCCATTGGGAATATCTTAGACAGGTGCTGCGAAGGATAGGGTTTCACTCAAAAATTGCAAATCTTCCATATATGTTGGCTCAAAATTCAAAAGCCCAATTGGCAACTAATGGCAGGCTTCTGGAGCAGTTTGAGATCAGCGCGACATCAGGCAAGGATGTTCCATTAGCCCCGTTCTTTTTGCTTTGCCCACTCATCCATTCTTCATGGATTTCCTATTGGTGTGGACACTCAAGAAGCTTTGCGGGTAAATTGGGTTCTTGATAAGATGTGGGACAAGGTCAATAGATGGGCATATATTGCTTGGCCTCTTCATGTTAAATTAAAGATTCTGCAAACATTTCTTTTTCTAGCATTGCGTTTTTATATTCCCCTATTGTCTTCGAACACTAATGCTCAAAGAAAATGGGACTCACTAATAGGATGGTTCTTATGGGGAAGGAATCATCATACCAGATATTTGGCTCCAAGCCATGGAGGAACTCAAAGACGACTTCCAACAAGGTGGGCTTCAATTGATGGATGTTCAAGAGGAAATTCATTTACTTAGGGGTAAACTTCTGGTTAGAAGCTGGAAAAGGGACACGCCCTAGGCATAGATACTCAGGGTGCCTTTCTAACATTTCATAATGCTCAGAGGATATGGAGTCTATATGCCCACTTTAGGGTCCGCTGGGAGTTTTTAGCACACTTCATCAATAGTGCCACCATCTAGGCTAGGATCAACAATGATCTCAATCTTTTTCCTGCCCTGGCACTCAATGACAAAAGCATCTAATCCTTGCTCACTAGCAAGGCTCTACACAAACTTAGACAATTACCCTCTTTCAATAACAAAATCAGCCTTTGTTGGGGCATCAGTCTAACAGCCAATGAGCTCTTTCAAATTTGGTCCATCAATTGGTCTCAAGATCTGCCACTTAAAGATCGCGTCTTCTTGTGGCAAGTGTTGGTGGGGGCTTTTCTCTCTAGTGAGAAGCTTGCCAAACATGGAACTTTGAAAGGCAAATGTAAATGTGGCGCTTTAGAATGAATTCATCACATTTTTCGGAATGGGTTCATTTCACAAATGGTCTGGACGGAAGCCCTTAAACATTTCAATGTCAATGGCAATGAAGAACAGTTGAACAAAATATATGTCTGGGGGTTCCGTGGTTCTCATGTTGGCAGCTAAAACATCAAAGTCTTACATAACCTAATATGTCAAATTTTAACCTTTTTGTGGGAAGCCTGAATTTGGTAGGTCTTTGTGGAAACTAGGGCATATAGCTAGTTGGATATTGTATATAAGAACTCTTGGTTTTGGGAGGTGGAAATGAAATTAAAGGGTAATAGGAAAGGTTAATAGATCTCTATGACCTTTGATGTGATGTCAAGCCTTTATAAAAAATATCATTATCTTTTTGAGTTTAAAAAAAAGAGAAGAAAAGTGTTAGGACAATATATCAAGTGTCAACAAAACACATATGTTAAGGGAGGGACAAAACCTAGCAACTAGCTTTCAAGATTAGCTAAAATGTGAAGAGAGACATTGAGATGAGGCTTGTTGACTCACAAGCAAAGGTACTAGGGTATAATTTAAACACTAACTAGGACAATCTCTGCTTGGAGTAGTTAAGGGGAAAAATAGGACAGAGAGGAAGACAAGGGTATTTCATAGGAATAATTGCGAGATACCGTAAGTTAGATAAGTTTGTAGCTATAACTAGACTGACTAGTTTGAAGGATAAGAGATAATCTGAGATGCGACATCTAGCTATTCGAGAAATCAGTATTTTCCAGCCACGTTGTTGGAGCAGTTGGGGTCGAAAGTCTACAACGGGGGTAAGATATAGTAGGGTGAAGGGAGATTCAGGTAGAGCAGTAGATGAAAGAGAAGGCGTGAATTGAGGAAATAGAAGATTTAGAAGAAAAGTGATAGAGGTGAAACCTGTCAATTTATTTCAGCATCCTATCATACATGGAAGACATCAGCTGATAATCATAGCTCATAACCAAATACATCCAAATAAGGGTGGCAAGACACACTAAGACAATAACTCAGCTCATACACAAATACATAACATAATCCATGATCATAATCCATGATCCATGCTATTGCCATCCGTTGACTGCTATAGGAATTCACCTCAAAATTACATGTAAACTTCAAACTATTAGTGGTAGAAGCTACTATAAACAAGACACATATCAAATGCTCCTATCAAATCCTTGTCAAAGCTAAAGAAGCACTTTAGTCCTATCAATAACAATGTATTCCTACCCTCAATCAAAGACTTCAAAATGCATACAAATCCAATCAAAAGCCTCTTTAATGAATGCCTACGTTTACCTTGTTGATTAGGGAACATATCCAATACATATATTCACTTAGATCACTTGCAAGCTCTCCCAAATTGAGTGGATTGTGGGATGCCCTATTTAGATAGTTTTGAATAGCCAAAAACAGCCCATACCAAGAAATTGAAAAAGACATATACCATGTCCTGTGCTCAAACCAAGTGGACTTGTCGAACTAAGTGACATCCAAGCAAAATGAACTTAAAGAGTCACTACTTTATGTCTTGGAACTTGTCCTGAAGCTCTTGTAGACCAAGTATGCAAACCTACATGATCTACATCATCTCCATTTTTCACACTGTAAACATAGAATCCCATGACATCCACCCCCTCCTAACCTGCACATCCTCTAACATGTGCCAAAGTCTTACGAATTACATGCATCATGATACTCCCTCTGAAGTTGTTTCTCTATGTCTTTTCCAACCTGCATCTATGCTTGCAAAACTTCACTATCAAACTGCCCTTTTTATTTCAGCATATCAATGATTGCATCATGAAATTTACGCTTCACAATTCCAAGAACTTCACCGAGTGTGAATTCCACTCTACTACCAAGTATGCATTCTTCTAAGACTTTTTAAAGGTTTGTAGCAGTCTTAAGATCATCTGATTGCAGCTTGTAACCGGGTTGCTTGCCCCTTTTCTTCTATTCTTGTTTCTTCTCTTAAGTTGCATCCTCCATAACATGTTCAGGTATGGCTTTTTCAACCTCTTTCTGCTACTTCGTTTTACTTTGTGTTATGCATTTAGAAGGACCTGAAGAGGAAGGACCAATAGTGTCCTCTTCTCTTCTTCTCTTTTCTTCCACAAGAGCTTCTTGATTATGAACTTTAGTCAAATAAGCATAGGATGAAAATGTATCCACTGGTGCACTCCATCATGTTGTCCCTCGTATACTCTAATTTGCATCAGCCAATTCAACCTTTGTTGTTTTGCCATTTCCATGCAATCCAATGCTTGCATCCAAATGCAAGATTTTGCTTCAGTCATGTATCCTTTATAAGCTTCATCAACCCTTTCAATTCTCAAACCATATGTGGCTACATCTATGGCTACAAATGTTGTCCTTGCGGCCATCTCTTCCAACCTCTTCTGCATACCACCATTTCCAAAATTTGGCTCTATTGGAAGACTAGTTTCAGTTGCATGTATTTTTCCATATTTCCAAAAGACTAACTTTTTCGCTTCCGCTTCACGGTAGGCTATACAGACTCGCTTATCATGCTATAAACTATCGCACCAAATGCATCTTCTCTTGTATCCCTCTCTATACGGCCTTTGGATTGTTGCCCGCCGACTCTTCTCTTCTACCTTGACATCCAAATTTTCAACCTTGCATTGATTTCAATAAAATTCAATATGAAATCACGTTTACTCTTGATTAATTCATCCACAGCATCACCTTTAAGTGCTGGATCAACATGTATAGCCGATTGTTCCGCCATAGATATATGTGCTTTGGCTGCAATTTCAACCTCCTTCTGAGCACTGGTAGGTGTGGTGCCTGTACCCCATCCTAATTTCATCAGTCCAATCTTATTTGAGCCCCGTTTCAGAATAGGCATCTTCTAAACGATCAGCCAGCTTCTCTTGCAAGATAGAATCTGCAGCCTTCATAAACAAATCAAACTTTTGGCTCTCCAATGATTACTGCACATCAGCATGCAACTGCACATACCAACTTTCAAATTCATGGAGCAAAGCTGTAGCAATCAACCCTTTATTGGGATTTTCAATCTAGTCTATAAATGTCTTTTTAGTTACCAAACCTGCATCTTCCAAGAAAAACTCTTCTCTCAAAGCTTTCTTAAAACCTTCCCAATCATAATCTCTTCTATGTAACTCATTAATTCGATCATGCAATGATGCATGGTTGAATGGGAGAAATATTGACTCCATGCATATTGCGGTACCCCATGAAACAACATCTTTTCTTCACACAACCGGATGAAGACCGAAATATTTTGACCCTTAAACTTTTTCAATTCCTGTCCCATAGCCTACAATGCATTCACAACTAAGGAATCAATTCTTTCTGCTTCTTGCCAAGTTTGCATCTGTTGTTGTAACAATAAATGCTAATGTTGTTGTTGCTACAACAAAGCAAATCATCTATTGTAAAGCATCACCACCACTTGAACTTACAGAATCCCTAGTCAAGTAGGAAGTGAAGAATGATTAGTTTATAAAAACCACTTTCAATTTAGAAAAGTCTCTAAAAAACACCGGGGTGAAAAACTATTAGACACTTTGGCAGCACACATCTTTTCACACCTGCTATCGACTTTCACGTCAGGTTCACCACTTTCAAATCAATTGGGGTCGAAGTCTACCATAGGGTAAGAGATAGTAGGGTGAAGGGAAATTCAGGGAGAGTAGTAGATGAAAGAGGAGGGTTTTGAGGAATAGAAGATATAGAAGAAAACAGATAGAGATGGAACATGTCAATTTATTTCAACATCCTATCATACATGGAAGACATCAGCTCATAATCATAGCTCATAACCAAATACATCCACATAAGGGTGGGTGGAAGCCCAAGACACACTAAGACAATAGCCCAACTCATACAAAAATACATAACATAATCCATGATCATAATCCATGATCCATGCTGCTGGCATCCATTGACAGCTATAGGTATTCACCTCAAAATTACATGTAAACTTCAAACTAGTAGTGGTAGAAGCCACTACAACCAAGAAAAATATCAAATGCTTCTGTCAAATCCCTGTCAAAGCTAAAGAAACACTTCAACCCTGTCAATAACAATGTATTCCAACCCTCAATTGAAGCCTTTAAAATGCATACAAATCCAATCAAAATCCTCTTGAATGAATGTCCAAGGTTTCACTACTAATTAGGGACCATATTCAATACATATATTCACTTAGGTCACTTGCAAGCTCTCCCAAATTGAGTGAAATATGGGATGCCTTGTTTATGATAGTTTTGAATAGTCCAAAACAGCCCATAGACTAAGAAAAATCACACCTTTGACTATCCCAAGTGGTACACTAGATCCCAGCAGCAAGAATCAAGCTCTTGGCATCAAGAAAAGCCTTGAGAATGAAGATGAAGCAAGAAGAGACCTTGCTAGTCATGGATTCCATGTTCTTTCTTGTTTAGGATAGCACCATAGCTCTCTTCCTCTCTCCCCAAAATGCATGTCAAAGAAACACTTTACCTTCCTCCCATTAATCTTGTCCGTTCCCCCTTAAGGGACCGGTTGTGCCAGCACTCTCCCTACAGCCCATGCCCATGATTTGCAGCACATTTCACATTGATGGCCATATTCTTCACCTACATAACTCTAAGTTGCATAAGGCATAATTAAGTTACTTAAGTCATTAACAAAGGCATATCCCATGCTCAAACCAAGTAGACTTGTCGAACTAAGTGACATCCAAGCAAAATGAACAGAGTCAGTGCTTTATGTCTTGTAACCTATCCTAGAGCTCCTGTAGACCAAGTATGCATACTACATGATCCACAACATCTCCATTTTTCACACTGTAAATATAAAATCTCATGACAACGTCTTTTATGGCCATAATGACATCCCACAACTCTCCGCATTTGTTTCAACAACTATTCCTTCTTTGGATCTACCTCCCAAATATGGTCAATGTTAGTAAACTAAAGGTAAAAAGAGAAATTACCTTTGAAAATTACATCGTTTCTTCATAATCGCATGGCCTATAGAAAGTAGGCCCAAATGAGTGTCCATAATTCTATTGGGAGTGTTGAGATATCGAGCTCCACTCGTGATATGCCAGGGTGACCGTTGTGCATTTATGTCACCGACTTGTCAGTTGCAGATGCGGTTGGTACACCGCCCATGAATAATAGCTAGATGACAGCTATCCTTATCTACTCTAGTTCGTGGCTCAGTTAGTATGCCACCTTAGTTAGTTGAGTTTGGTTTTGAGACCCATATATAGGGTTCTTCCACTACAACAGAAACGAGGCATAGACGCGCACGTTAGACGCGCAAAGTCGGGCGCGTCTATCAGAGCATCTATAAATGCGTGTAAATATGCGTGTAAATAGACGCGAATTTTGCGTCTATATATCCGCGCAAATAGACGCTAATATAGACACGCTATCAGACGCACAATTATTTAACCACCTAAAATTAGCAATTCACATAATTGAAAAACCAAAGTTAATAATTATTTAACCACCTGAAATTGATTCTTGAGCATGCACATGTGCGCATGATAAAAACCATAGAATTAAGAATACACATTGAATCATTGAATTAAAAAAATAGAGTTAATAATTACTTTTTCATTACTCTCTAATGAATGGCAGTTCCTCCAGTTGACAAGCCTGATATAAGTAATTAGCGGCAAGCGACAGAAATCTTACAATTAGTAGAAAGCATTGCAATAAGTATCTCGTAATTTCTCTATGTACTTGAAGATGATAAAAGATACTTCCTTTTTATTATGGAAAATTCAATGCTTGCTTTAAAATTGACTATTGATTCTTGAATATGCACGTGTGCACATGATAAAAAGCATAGAATTAGGAATACATATATATTGAATCAATAAGCAAATTAAGTATGTTACAGTGAATGATCCATCTCATCTTCAATGAGATCAGCCCTTGCTAAACTATCTACTTCTAGGTCTATGTTACCAAGAGGTAACGAAACAAATAAGTCTATTCCACTATCAGATGTGTTGCTATATTGCTCAATAACTTCATCAATATCATCGACAATCACATTATTGTCTTCTTCTGCGTTTCCTTGAACATCATCGCAAGGTTCATCTTGTACTATATCACGCATATCATCCATTATGGTGTCATCATGCACATCATCATTATTTGTTGGATTGTCATCTGCTATCTCCATGTCGGTAATATTACCATATATTGGTTTTGAACGATTAGATATAGGGATGACATACCACCATCGGTTATTGTTTACTATTGGATGATACACAACCTGTATTTGAAAAACAAAAGCAAAAAACTTAAGTACTTATTATATTGTGTATATATATCACATGTATACATATAAAAAAATCAGCCTTTGCATATATACTTGCTCGCATTGTTGAGGTAGTACTAATGTGTCATTCTTGTTTTGGTGAAATTTTGTAGAGTCAATGATTACAAAACCACTTGGATGACGTCTGATTGTGCAATGCTCACCATTTGTTACCACTTATTTAAACCACTTCACATCCAGTACATATATAAAGAATCGTCTGAAGTCAAGCTTTAGAATATATTGGATCAAGCCACAATAACCTTCCATGGTACCATTGGCAGCCTCGAAGTGAGCAAGGACACCACAATCTTGGGTATTTCTCTTTTCATCTATACCTTGAGTTCGAAGATGTTTACCCTCACACCAAAGTGCATTGAATAATGTGCACTAGTAGTAAAAGATAAAAGATCAAACATGTCAATTATTTATATAAAATAAAACTTATAGAAATAAATTAATTGATAGTATGTCTCACCTTTGATAAGCAACCTCGTGTGTATTCCCACTCTTCTTGAGATATATTAATTTCCTCCTCTTTTTCCATTCTCTCCATTTCCTCATGTAACCAATCTATGTCAATATGACGTGGGAGCGCATTTAGATGATCTGGAAATGAGACATTACGTCCATATCTAGTGCGAAATTCTTGTCTTTCGCTTTTTCTTCTTGCCCTTGCTTCATTATATAGTGTCACCCATTTGCTCATAACATCACTATTGAGCACACAAAAACTATTTAACTTATGAAGTTCTTCTTTTGTTAGCACTTTACTCATTCCTTTTCCTTGAGGTACTATAGAGGTCATCCTCAAGTCTTCATCATCTTTCCATAGTCGTGGTTGAGAGGGATCCACTTCAGCAAGATATTCAGAGATATAAACAGGGATGATTGCACTAACCAACCCTCAGCCATGCTTCCCTCAGGCCATGCTTTTTTCCTCACAAAATCTTTCAAGGTTTTCATGAAGCGCTCAAGAAAAAACATCCACCTTACATGAACTGCCCCACAAAGTGCGATCTCATCAATCAAATGTACGAGTAAATGTAATTGAGTAGTCAAAATGGATCGAGGAAAAATTTCCTCCACTAAACAAACCACCTCAATAGATAATACTCGAGCATCTTGCAATGTGACTGGATCAATTTCCTTCGAGCTCACGTATCTGTCAAGATATATTTGAGAATTGTTTATTTTTGTGTAGAAATTCAAAGATATATAATGAAAAAATACAATGTATACACACCTCACAAGCTCTCCCATGTAAATGATATCACGTACATCTTTGGAGGCACAATGGGATATGCTAGTAGAAAGTACGAACTGAATGTAAACAATATTCATAGATGCAAATGATTAGTTGAGAAAAAAGTCATCATACCCCAAAGTTTACACATAGTTACGCCACTAATTACTATATTCATGGTTAGAGATACCCTTACTTGAATCATTTTGTGCCAATCGTGGGACTTCAAACCAGATAGTTGCTCCACACCTCTTTTCTTTTTCTTTATGAAGGCTCCCTTGAGACATCTCATACATCCTATGGGTGTTCGAAAGCTATATATTTGTTCCTTCACTATTTTTTCCTCATTCTTTGACAATATCCAAGGTGCATGGGGTAGCTCAATCTTTCCTCTGGGTCCAATTCGTGGCCAGGCTCGTCTCATGTGACCAATGTTACGTAAATCCTCCCTTACATTAACTGAATCGCAAGCGCCTATCAAGTGATCCCATAATGTAGATACAACATTTTTGAATATGTGCATGGGGTCCAACAGGTGATTGATCTTGAGTTCAGTCCAGTACGGAAGACGAAAGAATATAGAGAACCTAACAAACAAACAATATATTATGTAAACATTTCATCATGCTAAATACTTTAAAGTCAATCGAGAGAAATTTGAGGATGTGATTGATCTTGAGTTCAGTCCAGCATCTGAGGATGTGGCACCGCATCCTGCTCAACCACAAAAGGGAGTTTCATGTACGTTGATATATAATTCCCGTAACATAGACTAGCAATCTTAGTGGTAAAAAAAAACAATGAATACCGGTGATTTTTCTTGGTTCCATTCTCCATACAAGCTGAGGTGTGACATTGCAATTCGATGTGCTTAAAAAATACACCCTCGACAACGATCACACATGCATCTAATTTTTCGTCGTAGCCATGCATCTCAATTATGAAGACGCAATGTTTCATCCTCACTTGAGGATGTGCTCATTAACTCACCAACTTGCACCGCACTAGGTGACGACGACGTCGACATGATTAAACCTAATTCATGACAACATCAAAATATTTGTCATTCATATATTTATATAAGATCTTAATTTTAAATACACAAAAATCATCATCTTAAAACTTATCTTAACTTATCAAAACTTAAGAAGAATTCACTATCAAAACTTATCTTAAAAACAAAAAATTATGATAAATCCCAAATGCGCGTCTAAATCCGTGTCTACCTACGCATCTATTTTCGCGTATACATTCGCGTCTATATTCGCGTCCATACTCGCGTCTATTTGAACAATAGATGCACATATACACGCAAAAATAGACGCACACGTCAAAATTCAAACCATATTTAAATAATTTCTTTTCAAACTGCGTATTTCCTTTCCTGCGTTTTTTGCGGTTCTGAAGCTTGAGTTTAGCCGACATGCAGTCTCTTCATGTCTCACCTAGTCTCTTCATGCCTCATCTCCTCATGACTCACCTCTTCTTTCATTTCAAACACACAAGAAGGGAAAAAGGAAAGCCAAGGAGAGGAAGAAAGAGAGAACAAGAAAGAGGAGAACAAGAAGAAGCAGCAAGCAAGCAAATAAGCATCAAGGGAGGGTAACTTACCAAGGAGAGGAAGAAGGAGAAGGAGAAGCGCCACCACCCGCCACACCAAACACCCAAGGTGATTCTCTCTCTCTGTCTCTCTTTGTTTCTCTCTTCCTCTCTCAACTCTGTCTCTGTATTGCTCATTTGTGATTCCATTATAATGTATTGCATTATGTAAATCGTCAATGGTTGTCGTCGTCCTAAAATCGGCTGACCCAGCGCGTCTGCTAGCGCGTCTATATCTCAGTGTAGACGTGGACATAGATGCACAAAAATTCTCTCCTCTCAGAGCGTTTGAGAGCGCGTGTGCTCTGCAATGCACACGCGATGATACACGCACTGCACAAAAGTTTGACCTGCAGTCTACACGCGATTTTAGACGCGCATTGACCTGGGATGCACATCTGGCAGCGCGTCTGTGCTGCACGTTAGATGCGCAGATAGACGCGCTGGACAGAAGATGAACAGCAATGTTATGTCAAAGGCTTAAAAACTGCAATGTAGTATTTTTGTATGCAATAGGAAAGCTATGCTACAATTTAGGACACCCTAGTCATAGTCTTTTATAAAGTTTCCTATATTCAAGTTTATAAGGCTACAATCAATAATAAATACTTTTGAGCAAGGTCCTATTGTGTGACATCACCTAGAGCAGCTATGCTACAATTTAGGACACCCTAGTCATAGTCTTTTATAAATTTTCCTATAATCAAGTTTATAAGGCTACAATCAATAATAAATACTTTTGAGCAAGGTCCTATTGTGTGACATCACCTAGAGCAGAATCTTGTTGCATGGTATTGATTAACTCCTAAATAGAAGTCTAGTTAGATCTAAAAGTGACAAATTAGAAAATGGTATACTTTTATACACATTTATACAAACATTACATTCTTTACATAAAGTGAGATTGAAACTTGTGTGTTCTACATGTGGATCTCGTGAATTAGAGCCCTCACCTAGGCATATAGGCCTCAATGTGCCCTCTAGACTATGGATAGTCACCTCCACCCCTCATCCATGAGTTGCTTGTACTGCACAATATCCTCCTATATTTTTTGTATGCAAATAAATTTGTCTTTTTCCTGTGTTTTTTTTGCAGATGTCGTATCCTGGTTCATCTAGCAATGACCCAGATGTGGATCGCATGAATGATACATTGGCCTCCTTTGGCAGGGGGTCAATGCATTTTTTGGAGGTTTTCCTAGTAGGGAAGACTTCATGGGAGAGATGACCAGACACCTTGGCCGCTCTCCCACAGCGGACGAGGTGTTCAGTGTCATGTCTGGGACGCCTCTGGTATCTTTGTCTGGCACTACTTCCCAGACTCCACATGCAGGTACTCCACATACAGGTACTCCATATGCAGGTACTCCATTTGCAGGTACTCCACGTGCTCCACGTGCATCGGCTGAAGCACAAGCATCTGCAAAAGCACATGCATCTGCAGAAGCTCGTGCGTCCACCGAGGCAGAGGGCAATCGACAGAGAGGGAGGAGGGAGAGTCGAGGGGGAGGACGAGGGTTGTGTGGGCGTTGCCTAGGAGGTACGCAATTACTATAGAGTTATAGATGCCGGTGGCATCTTTCATGATGATGAGGAAAGGGATGTAATGGCGTACATGAGGAGTGTCGTGCATGTGACGTATAAAGATTATTTCATTGCCTTCAAAAATCAGAAAAGCGGCTTGTGGCAGGAGGTGTTGAGGGCAGTCTATAGGAGGTACCAAAATCCTAAGGGTCAGCGGTTCTCGGATGATTGGGGACGTACAAAAGTGAGGGATATGCTTCACAATAAAAGATCCCACCTCATGACACAGACCAGGGACTCACTGCGGAGGCTGGAGGAGGGACGTGGAGCCTACAGCCAACCACCTATGTGCCACCGCATAGAGTGGAAGAAAGCTAAGAAGAAAATAGCTGAGAAAGTGAAGAGTCGCCAGTACGCAGAGGCGCGACGGATCCAAATGGAAACAATGGGATCGTCGCATTACGGATCGGGCGGCAGAGAGTCGTGGGAGGCGCAATTCGTCAATACATGCGATTAAAGACGCGGAATGATAGACGCGCAAATAGACGGGTGGATAGACGCGCCCGTAAGTTTTTCTCTGTATTCAAAAATCGCGTCTAAATGTGCGTGTATGAGGCTTTTTTGTTGTAGTGTTCTATTTCTATGTACTTGAGTTCTTTTTGGCTTACACAACTAAGAAGAGAAAAACTGTTTTCAGCCTCCACCTTTGTGTGTATTCCCCCATTGTGCAAGCAAGAAAGCTACAAGTGAGACTCATTCCTTCTCTCCCACAATCTTGACATGGTATTAGAGCCTTGTTCGTGGTAAGGAGCTCAAGAAGCAAGCGAAGTTCGCGGTGTTCTGGTAAGAGGACTAGTGCTGCTTTCATTTTTCTGTTTTGGGAGCAAGTCTTTGCAGGTAGCACAGTCGGAAAGTGCAAGAGTGTCTTGTCTCAGATTGAGACGCCCTTTACGGTATAGCCCTGTTTTGGAGGCGGAAGTTTTCTGCATGCACTCAAGAAAATGCTCTGTTTTATGCTGTGCGACCACTGTTCTACAGGTCGGTGAAAAGTTACCACAGAAATTGCATCGTATTATGCAGCAATGTTTGCACATGGGACTGGTGTAGTTGCAGATATTGATATCTGGCATAACTGCATTGGTCATGTTAATGTACAATGACTTAAATCAATGCAGGCCCAAAATATTGTGTAGGATTGCCTAAATTCAAGGTTGCAGAAATGCATAAGGTATGTGAAGCCTGTCAATTTGGAAAACAGGCAAGAAAACCATTTTCTAGACATGTTCAAGAGAGTAAGAAGCCATCGGAATTAATCCACTCTGATGTGTGGACTACTAAAGCTGCATCTCTTGGAGGCTGTCATTATTTTGTCACTTTTATTGATGACTATAGTAGAAAAGTTTGGGTGTATTTTATGAAAAAGAAAAGTGAAGTTTTTGGGCATTTCAAAACTCTTAAAGCTATGGTTGAAAAAGAAACAGGCCTGCAAATAAAATGCCTAAGGTCAGATGGAGGGGGAGAGTACCTCTCAAATGAGTTTGCAAGGTTCTTGCAGGAGCATGGCATAAAGCAGTAATATTCATGTAGTCATACCCCACAACAAAATGGAATTGCAGAAAGGAAAAACAGGCATATTGGAGAGGTATCTCGTGCCATGCCCAACGAAAAAGACTTGCCAGATTTTTACTGGGCTGAAGCAGTTGCTACACTAGTCTACATAATGAACAGAACTCCCACTGCAGCAATACATGGGATGACTCCAGAGGAGAGGTATACTGGTAGGAAACCAGATATTTCTCATTTGAAGATTTTTGGTTGCATTGCCTATGTTCATGTGCCAGATGAGTTGAGATCCAAGTTGGATCCAAAAGCTGAGAAGTGTATCTTTATTGGTTACTCTCTGCAGAGCAGAAAGGGTATAGATGCTATAACCCTTCTACTCGTAAGTTTACAGTGAGCAGAGATGTTGTTTTTGATGAGATGAGTAGCTGGTATAAACCAGTAAATGTGATTGATGATATAGATGCACAAAATGGTAATGCTGCACAGAATTCACAGCAGCAGTCACAAAATATTAATGGACCTGG
This sequence comes from Lygodium microphyllum, assembly GCF_053477565.2. Classification (NCBI taxonomy): domain Eukaryota; kingdom Viridiplantae; phylum Streptophyta; class Polypodiopsida; order Schizaeales; family Lygodiaceae; genus Lygodium; species Lygodium microphyllum. The sequence goes on along the minus strand of NC_141142.1, from coordinate 74,414,438 downwards.
AGCGTCCTCTAGCAGTGGTTCACATTCTTTGCCATGGACAGGCAGATTGAGATCAGGAGAATCTTCTCAAAGCAATGCAGATAGTGGTATTCAGGTATCACGAAAAGGAAAAGAGAAGGTAGATCAGCCCATGTTTGATGTGAATGCAGGTCACTCTTATGTGGATGGTGAATCCAGTGGCTCAGAACAGAGCATTGATGATGAGTTGGATATTCCTTCTATTGTTACACTTGAAGTAAGAAAGACCAGGGATGTTTTGAGAGCACCTGGAAGTGAACCTACTTTGCGCAGGTCTACCAGAGCTAGATATCCTATGGATAGGCTGAAATATGATGGATTTACAGCCATTCACTATGTCTATATGGTCAAAATGATACATGAACCAGAACCCACTTCTTTTGAGCAAGCCATGGGAAAAGAAAAATGGGAGAAAGCCATGGACGAAGAAATGGATGCCTTAGAAGGAAATGCTACATGGGAATTGGTACCTTTGCCTAAAGATAAGAATGTAATTGTTTGTAAGTGGGTTTATAAGGTGAAGCACAATGCAGATGGTTTTGTGAACAGATACAAGGCAAGACTAGTAGTCAAGGGGTATGCACAAACATATGGCATTGATTATGAAGAAACATTTAGTCCGGTTGCAAGGACGTAAGAGCAGTCATTGCTATGGCTGCATCAAAGGGATTGTCTTTACATTAGATGGATTTAAAGAATGCCTTCTTGCATGGTGATTTGCAAGAAGAGATCTATATGGAGCAGCCACCCGGTTATGTGCATGCTGTTCATTCTGAGTTTGTTTGCAGGTTGAAGAAAGCATTGTATGGCTTGAAGCAAGCACCTAGAGCATGGTCTGACAAGATATGACAATATCTTGTCACTATTGGCTTTCAGATTTTCAAGGCAGATTTCTCACTTTATGTGAGAAAAACAGAGAAAGATATTATGCTACTTGTCATTTATGTTGATGATTTGATTATGACAGGTGACAGTGATGAAGATATCCTTCATGTGAAAATGCTATTGAAGCAGAAGTTTGAGATGAAGGATTTGGGAGAGCTGTGTTATTTCTTGGGCATTGAGGTGATTAGAACACCAAGTGGGATACAGCTCTTGCAGAGGTAGTATGGATTGGACATGCTGTTCAAATATGGGATGACAGGTTGTAAGCCTATTTCAGTTCCTTTGGAGCAGAATGTGAAGCTGAGTGCAAATGCATGTGAGCTTCTGAAAGGCCCTACTATGTACAGACGCATAGTAGGAAGTTTGATTTATATGACTATTACCAGGCCAGATTTGAGCTATGCTATTGGATTGGTAAGTCAGTTTATGCAGGCTCCAAGGAAATCACATTTGGATGCGGCTAGACACATACTCAGATATGTGAAGTCCACATTGCAGTATGGACTATTTTATGAGACTGGGGTTCAAATACAGTTGCATAGATACACTGATGCTGATTGGTCTGGTAGTATTTCTGATAGACGATCTACTAGTGGATATGTGTTCTCTTTTGGGAGTGCTGCAGTCACTTGGAGCAGCAAGAAACAGCCTACAGTTGCCTTGTCGAGCATAGAGGCTAAGTACAGGGGTGCAGCAATGGTTGCATGTGAGGTAGCTTAGTTGCATAAGCTACTTTATGATATGCATCAGCCTACAGATGGGCCAGTTGTCATTTATTGTGACAACATGAGTAGTATACACTTGGCAAATAACCCAGTCTATCATACTAGAGCAAAGCACATTGAGGTGCATTATCACTATGTGCGGGAGAGGGTTTTACTAGGTCTTATTGATCTAGTTTATGTCAGCACAGAGGATCAGGTAGCTGACATATTCACGAAGGCATTGGGCGCAGAGAAGCTGCGCAAGTTCAGAGACCTGCTTGGTGTGCAGGAATTGGGATTGAGCTCGAGGGGGAGTGTTGAGATATCGAGCTCCACTCGTGATATGCCAGGGTGACCTTGTGCATTTATGTCACCAACTTGTCAGTTGCAGATGCGGTTGGTACACCACCCATAAATAATAGGTAGATGACAGCTATCCTTATCTACTCTAGTTCGTGGCTCAGTTAGTATGCCACCTTAGTTAGTTGAGTTTGGTTTTGAGACCCATATATAGGGTTCTTCTATTTCTATGTACTTGAGTTCTTTTTGGCTTACACAACTAAGAAGAGGAAAATTGTTTTCAGCCTCCACCTCTATGTGTATTCCCCCATTGTGCAAGCAAGAAAGCTACAAGTGAGACTCCTTCCTTCTCTCCCACAATCTTGACAGGGAGTTCATTAGCTTCCCCTAACAACCATTCCTTCCCACTAATAGGGAAAGGATGAAAGGTTTTAATGACTATGTGTACATAGTTTAGAATTTCTCTATTGATACCTGTAGTTAACAAAGAGATGGGTTAGAGTTTCAGTTTTAGATTTGAATCTAGGGAACTTGATGTCACCCATGCCAATCTTGACAACTCGTTCACCTGTCTAAAACACAACATAGATGGGTGGATTTTTCTATAGGAATGGAGAGGAACCAAATGTCATTAAGTTTAGCGACGAGTTAGTTTGAGGGAAGAATGTTAGGAATAGGAAATAAAGGCTACATGTTAACCATTAGACAAACAAGGTGGAAAATCCGAAAAATCTAAAGTAGAAGACAAAGGCCAAGGCAAAAGTGAAATGGAAGACGAAGGTACGCCAAGAAAAATATGGAAACACAAGAAGTGTAGAAAAGTCCCAAACCAAGGATAAAGTCGCACAAGGAAAAGCGCAAGTCAATACTTTTTTAAAAGAGCGCAAGGCGCATCACAATTTATTTTAAGAGCACCGGGCTCTCACCCGTGCAATTTGTAAAGGTAGATAGGTGGTAGGAAGGAAGCTAGGAAGATAGGAGGATAATGGGAAAAAGGGCCTAGGCCACGACTGGCCATGTAAAAAAGGGGATAAGGGGATGACCACCCAAAAGGGATTTAGGGCTTTGTATATAAAGTTGAAAAGTGAATGAGAAGCTCATTCTTGTGTGTGGCCAAAAGTAGCTCTCCTCTTCTTCTTCTTCTTCTTCTTCTTGTTCTTGCTTGCTTGAGCTTGTGATTGAGAGAGGGAGTGTGAGAGTGTGAGGGAGTGAGTGTGTAAGGGTGAGAGACCATGGAGGAGAAGCTCTCTATCTTCTCCTCTCTTCTTTTCTTCTCTTCTCTTGCTTGCGGCAATGGAGCTTGGAGCGTGGATCTTAAGGATGGAGCTTTCTTGAAGCTTGCACTTGGATCGTGGAGCTATTGGAGTGCTCGGGAGAGCAGGTAACTCGATTGGGCATGGAGGTAAGCTCACTACCCCCATAGAGATGGATGGCGTATTGGCTATGTGAGAGGTAGCCATTAGTGCTCAGCTTGGAACTCTTGAAGCAATAAGTGGTCCATGGGTCTCGCCACTACATTTTGGTTCTGTTGCCGGGACAACGGATTCAAGTCTTGAGTGGTTGCGCACTTCGAATCGAGCATTGAAGTAGGGTTTTCCTCGAACCGGTGCTTGAGGTAGATAGGTAGGGCACAAGGGAGTTTGAAGAGGTATTCAATCTCCTTAGCAAGTAGGTTTTTGGTTTTTTGAATTTGGAAAAGCATGTTGGAGTAGTGTAGGTATTCACTTTATGATTGGGATACATTAGGATAGGAAAAAACAAAGAAAAAGAAGAAAACAAGCATTGGGGTTTTTGCTGTTATAATAGGGTAAGAGGGTTTGATTGGCTTGCCGATTTGCATTTTGGAGTTTATTTGCTATTCCAACTATATACAACTCTTCCCCTCCACCCATAGCTTTGATCTAGAGATGCGTGCGATAGGCCATGACCTATATCGGATGATTTAAGTGATTTATTATTGCGTCGGCCAAAATTGCACCACGTTCAGCTCATCCGAGTGACGAAGATTCTGGGTCAAGTCCTCGGCCCACTACCACACTACGACCACCCGACTTGGACCACTCGACTCGGATGTGTCAAAATTTGACCCTCGGTCCACTTGACTCAAACGCCACCGCTTGGTCCATCGGAGTTGACCACTCGGACAAACTTAATATTCCGATCAACTTGGCACTCGGCCCTCGGACCACTCGGCCCACTCGGCCCTTGAACTAGTTGAATTCACTCTTCAGACCACTTGCATTCTGCCCACCTAATTCGGCCCTCGGCCCTTGGATGGGCCGAATCGGGCATTCGGTCCTTGCAATTTGGACATGTTGGGCCAAATTTGGATTTTTTCACATTTTTAACTTGTAGATCGTGAAATCGACCCAGAGACCATATAGAGCCAAAGGCACATCATAGACCTATCATTAGATTAAATCCTAGAGAAATTAGTTTAAAACTTGGTTATGAATGGTCCTTCAAAGCGCACATGGTGTTTAGCATAACGATCCTGTGGGTTGGCTCCCCCCAACCCCCGATTAAATCCTAGAGAAAGTAGTTTAAAACTTGGCTACGAATGGTCTTTCAAAGCACACATGGTGTTTAGCATAACGGTCCTGTGGGCTGGGGGGGACTGCTCCCCCCGAACCCCCGCAGAGGGGGCTCTGCCCCCTCCGCACCTCCCCCAAGTAGGCTGGAGAGAAAACGCGCGCCGCGATAGGTCCTCCGAATTAGATCCTAGTGTAGTAATGGCTATGCACAAGCATAAACTCTTACTTTCAAAACAACAACCGAAAGACCGTACCCGAACACGGACAAATAGAGACCCTAGAACCTCAATGGGCCAATCTAGCCAACAAGGGCAAAAAAGCCACACCACAAAAACATGTAGAGGTTGCATGCGGACTGCAACTAGTCAAAGCGGAATGCAACAACATCAAGCTACAACTGGGAGGATGCCTAGATATGACAATCCTAACAATAGATGCACCTTGAATGGCACTGCACATGTGACCCAAGACATTAGTGGAGAATCCATGTCTAGTTGTGCAGTGGAGGACTCAAAGGCATATATCAAAAGGCTTGAATTTACAAGCCAAGACCCGAAAGATGAAGACATAGTAGCACATGCTTATCTTAGGATTAAACTCACCGCAAAAAGGGAGCACATCGTTGATGCTCTCATCGATGAAGGAGTTAACTTAAATATCTTAACCTATGAAGCATGGATCCTACTAGGCCAATGAGAGCTCACACCAACTGAGGAAACTCTTAATCCTTACGGGGGACACCCATAAGCACTTATAGGAAAGTGCAAAGTCCTTGTAACTATTGAAATGGAAAGCTTGCCTATTCTATTCCATGTTCCTCCAAGTAGTGCTAATTGTGGAAAGGAAACCCTCCTAGGACGACCCTTCAAAAGGGCGAAGAAGTGTGAGGCTGATTACGTAGCACAAAGGATACACTTGAAACTACCAGGTGTGAGGATAATCACAACCTTTAGTAAGGGTGACCTCATTAAACCTTGAGGGAAGGACAAGGAACATTCTAACATAACATGCAAGTCTAGTGATGAGAGCAAGGACTTGTTGAAAGAGTTGATACAAGCACATGTTAAAGAGAGAGAACCAGTAAGAGCGAGGCCATGCTTGAAACAAGAAGGTCAGGAAACAATGCCAAGGATAAGCTTTGGACTTACAAATATCATAGAAGACCACAAAAGAAGCCCAAGCCTTATAGAGGAAGGTATTGATGGAGAGCCAGGACAACACCGTGATGGATATCCAAAGCGTTGCTATGAGCACAAGGGTATTACACAGGTAACCAATGAATTTGGGTACCAAAACCCCCTGGTAAACCTCCTCTATCAGTTGAAGGCTAGATCGCATCAAAAGAAAAGAAGTGCATGAGGAAATCTAAACAAAAATCCAAGTCTCGAGGCAAGAAACCAAACATGACTATTCAAAAGGTAGATCCTCAACCTAGCATGCTTAACAAGCGGACATCAGATGTAATCAATGAGTATGCACAAAGACCACTTGTGCCCAAGGAGCCTTTGGGATAACAAGCATCATAGGCACAACATTGCTCATGGTAAGATTAAATGCTCAACAAAGCAAATGGCAGAACCATCTAATAGCCACGAGCAAATCTTCCAGCCAATGTGAAAGCCACTTAGGAGTCCCAAGTCTTCTACACCCTCTTTCCCTAAACGGACATAGGAAGCACAATGGCAATCGTCAAGTATGGCTGCTCAATTCCAATCTCTATCTCCACCTAAGCTTTCGAATGCCCAAGAAGTGGGACATGACACCACCCTTAGCTCTCAGCCTAAGATTATGCTTGTGCAATCCATCGTGACTAGCTCAACTAATGCTCAACCTGCACAAGTGAATGCTTGACAGGCTACTAAAGACACGATCACTTCCGATCTGCCTAAGGACTTGGCACTGAAACCCACCAACAATAGCTAGTCCATTGAACTAGCGATTACTATTTCCAATCAAGAATCGGAGGAGGAGCTCAACAAAGGAGAATTGACCAAAGAGCTAGACTGGGCCCAAGAAGAGAGGCAGTTGGGCCCTCACAATCTAGCAAGGCTATTCAGTAAGCCACATCCCCATGTCCCATAAGGACACAATAGAGAAAGAGAACAATGAATCCCAACCAAACACATCAACGATTGACCTACTTCAATGTCTTGAGTCCTTAAAGGAGACACCGCAATTTCCCAAGAAAAAGAGGAGAAAACAACAAAAAAAATGGTAGTTTCTAGTGGCTATAGACACAAGGAAGATTGAGACCAAGAGCACTGAAGAGCTAAGTAATGAAGCATCAAGTCCACCACCAATAAACCCATTTCCATCTCTCCTAACAACAGTGAAGCCTCAGACGCATGCGTGTGTTTGGAAAAATCAAAGCAACCATTACCATCAACGGTTGCTTACAACACTCAATCAACTGACAACAGGACTTACATTGACCAATCAAGAGCGGATACAACATTGTCACAACACGCTGACAGAACTCTACCAGTCACGTCCGAGGGAAACCATGACACAATAGCAGCAAAGCCTTAAGAGAAACACAAAAACCCCAAGGATAAAAGTAATCCTAGCATTGACCAATCTTGCTCACCTAGGCCTGATCCCCCAGCTAGACTAAAGCCTAGAAAAACCCCTAGAACCTTGCATGAGATAGAAATCAAGCAAGCTTTCATGGAACATAGAAGTGTCACAGAGTGCTTGACTGAGTGGGATGCTAAACTCAAATTATTCGCACACTCCCTAGGGAGCAGCTTGAGGAATACTTGCCATATCCACTAAGCTAGGAAGAGCAAGAATATCTTAACGAGAACTATGACAAGCTCCTATATGAAGGCATGCAACTCATCTCTGACGAGGAAGCCAACAAACTACGCTTAATTGTGATATTCAATGAAGTTCCTTGCCAACCAAATCTCTTAGAGATGGAGCAGCTAAAGCGATAATCATAGAGTTGAACTCAATTTGAAAAACGTTAGTTTGAAAATCGTGCTACAATGGCCGAACTTGGAGCCTAGATTATGACAGTGTCAGAGGATGATTAGCCAATGGCCAAATGGCGGTCTCAAAGAGACCCGACCTACGTAGCGCCAACCTTCTTTCAAGTACTGACTGCCGTTCGGGGTATGGACTTAGCCAGAACTAGCCAAGAGAACTCTCTGGTTGATAAAATTCTTATCGAGGAGGAGCTACATATTGCCAGTAGACTTGAACAAGGTACCATGCTACTTGATGTTGCAAAATATTTGTTGTTATTGAGTAGGCTGCCACGAGTACTAGATGTGTGTGCCACACTCCAGTACAATCATAAGTTCTACAATTGGTTTTTATCCTCGCGAAGTGACTTGGATTCATAAACGTGTACATAAATAAACAATGAGTTTTGTGACTATGTATAGATAATACAAAAAAAAAAAGCAAATCCAACACAAACACAAGCAATGATAATCAAGTGGAGGTGATATGCATCGAAGTCAATGCTATGGGATTTAGATAAGTGTTGTCTTCTTGAGCTACACCTATTTATTATGATTGAAGCATAGGACTTTCATATACTCTCATGAGTTGCCAAGTGAATGCAGGATGACATAGGTCTCGGTACGAAAGCGTTCAAAGCCCAAGTCACCATAAAACCACAGACCCCATAAAGAATCATTATGGAGAAAGTGACAGAAATACCAAGAGCAAAGAGCCATGATGGAAGCCTCGCTGGAAGAGAAAATCAACCCTATAGAAAGCACATAGTGCATTTGAGCATGGCCCAAAGCATAGTCATTGGCTACTCTTTCTTTCTTGGCCAAACTCAACATCCGGGTAGGAGCCACGCTCTCAACAATGACAAACGTTCTTCGTCTACCAAGATGCAATTCACCAGATGATCTATCCCTTGTCCATGCATAGCTTATTGCAATCGCTACCTCAATTGTATCAATGTCTCATATGTTACAAAAAAGTTTGCAAAATCTCAAGTGTATCTCTCCATCTCTCTAGCGTCGAGGCTAGTAACAAATCATCTTTGTAATATCCATTTTTCATAGCCTTTGGATCTCAACATTTCCCAATCCAAATGAAAGACTCATAATGTAAACATATTGCAATGGTTGTATTCATTTTATCCACCAAAAAGAAGAAGAAGAAGAAGAGAAGTAAAAGAATAGAAAAAAAAAGAAAGAAAGAAAAAAAGAAAAAGAAAAAGAAAAAGAAAACGAAGCCACGATCACAACAAGAACTTAGGGGTCCTCTGGCTTTCTTCGTGATCCCCTAGCCCTTTTCCACATCCCCCACAATTGTTCAGGGCACATCAAGGGTAAGAAATACCTAGGGAGCTCATATTGCCCATGGTTCTCGACCTGTCACCTTGAACCATTTGCACAATTCTTTTTTGCACTCCATCTCAATGCCATTGCAATCAACAGTGGTAAGCAAGGCATGGAAGACCATGGAAAGTACATTGTACTCTTCAATCACTACTAGTAGCCATCAGCTTCTACTAAAGCTAAGGCATCAATGAGCTCAATTATGCTACATCGTGTTGTCCAAATCTCAAACGAGGTCTCAAGAATCCTTCAAGTGTACTTCTCCTCAACATCAACAAATTTTCCCACCCCATCAAACCCTTGCTACATCCACCCATTGCTATGAGGAACCAGATGAGCAGTCTCCTAACTATGTAATATCTAGGTATGCACGTGGATTCACATAATATCTGCACCATAATATATATACAGTTTGGGTCCTCAAGTTCAGGACAATATTCTCAGCTTTCTTAGAGTTTTCTTAGAGTTCGACGTGTCTCCCAAAGTAATAAAACTACGTCTTGTGTACGATAAGAAGACTAGCACTATCCCCAGGGAGAGACCACATATGAGAGGTTTTCAATTCTAGGTATTGCAGACTCCAACAGAAGTACTGTCAGCTCATCATCAACACTCAACTTTGAATTCTTATCCTTTGCCATTGTGCATGCCCACCAAAGAATCATCGCCTGCTGCAAAATCCCTAGAAAATTAACACTTGTGCCAACCCATGAGTGTAACTTCTAACAAAAACCATCCCTATCACCAATTTCAACAACCCTATCACCAACCAATCAAGCCAACAAAGTGCCACCAACCACCTTCATCCACACCACCACCAACACTCCTCCAAGGCAAACCAAAGTAGTTCCGTCCACCCACATCTTTGGTGCATGCTAAAGCCTACTACCTACAGTGAGTGCCATGGGATAGGAGGGGGGTAATGTTAACCCTCAAGCGAACAAGGTGGAAAATCTAAAAAATCTAAAGCAAAAGACAAAGGCCAAGGCAAAAGTGAAACGGAAGATGAAGGCATGCCAAGAAAAATATGGAAACATAAGAAATGTAGAAAAGTCCCAAATCAAGGAGAAAGGCACACAAGGAAAAGTGCAAGTTACTACTTTTGTAAAAGAGTGCAAGGCGCAACACGATTTATTTTAAGAGCGTCCTACGATTTGTAAAGGTAGATAGGCAGTAGGAAAGAAGCTAGGAAGATAGGAGGACAATGGGAAAAAGGGCATGGCCTATTATGTAAAAAAGAGGATAAAGGGATGACCACCCAAAAAGGATTTAGGGCTTTGTATATAAAGTTGAAAAGTGAATGAGAAGCTCATTCTTGTATGTGGCCAAAAATAGCTCTTCTTCTTCTTCTTCTTCTTCTTCTTCTTCTTTCTTGCTTGCTTGCTTGCTTGAGCTTGTGATTGAGAGAGAAAGTGTGAGAGTGTGAGGGAGTGAGTGTGTGAGGGTAAGGGACCGTGAAGGAGAAGCTCTCCATCTTCTCCTCTCTTCTTCTCTTCTCTTGCTCGCGGCAATGGAGCTTGGAGCATGGAGCTTGAGGATGGAGCTTGCTTGAAGCTTGCACTTGAATCGTGGAGCTACCGGAATTCTCGGGAGAGGAGGTAACTTGATCAGGCATGGAGGTAAGCTCACTACACTTGTAGAGATGGATGGCGCGTCAGCTATGTGGTGAGAGGTAGCTATTAGTGCTCGGATTGGAATGCTTGAAGCAATAAGTGGTCCATGGGTCTCGGTGGTTGATCACCACTACACTACCCATCCATCTAAGTGAAAGCTCTTAAATTGAAGTTACCCCTGAGTTGGATGGCTTGGTATAGGTATTGAGGCCATGTTGCTATTCTATTGAGGACAAGCTCAAGCTTAGTTCATGAGACTTTAAGATATTTATGATGGTTCTTGGTTCAAGCCATTGTTTCTTGTGGAAATCCCAGATGTCTTCCCAAAGTTGAATATTCTACATCAAATAGATTCTAGGGAGGCCCTAATTAGCATGAATTTGGGAGAGTGATTGGGGAGGATGTAGGGTTTGAGCCCTTGAACTAAGGTTTCCACCATATGTTTTGATAAGGGAGTAGCTTTTCTAATAGTAATGGAAATGTTGACTAACATGGTAGTGATGACAAATAAGTGCTTCCACTTGGGGCAACCCTTAACTGAGAAGGTTCCAACTCTTTGATAATGAAGCAGTATTAACCAGTCCTCTTGAGGGTGTATGATGATGTTAATTATCTACATGTCGACCAATTTGTTGGCAAGTTTCTCGAAATTTGGGATGCTAAGGCCTTGTTGCTCTTTTAGAACGATGCAAGTGCTACATGCCACTTTAGGGAATTTTCTGTTATTGTCCTTTGTACATAACAAGTAGGATCTTTCAACTGTGAGGTATCCGCTAATCTCAATCCATGGCACACCTTTTAATAGTCCATTAGTAGGTTTTCCGAAAATGATACCGCTGGGTGCTCCCTTGGAACATCACGATGTTTGTCACTTAGGCCCTACTGAGTCTACTTCACAACGGGAGAGTTCCGGCCGAACCCTCTAGAATGGACTTGAAGTTTTAGGTTTCTAAAATCAGATGGGTCTCCTAGCAGCCAGCTAGCGTCATTAACTTTGAGTCCCACTTTTAGAGGATTACTCAATCTGAAGCCGACTTGCCATTGCACTTGGTTCAAAGAGAATGGGAGACAGAGGGGAGTGTGGTATGTCAACCCTCATGCCCATTAGGCAAAATCCCATTTCGGCCCCCTAAAACAATGCAAGTAGGTTCTACCTAATGACTAGTTGGTCAATTTATCATCTTCCTATTTCTATTGCTGATTTAGAAAAGCTCCCAGCTAACTGGGACCACCCTACCATTGGACGAACCCATCAGGGGTTACATCCACCCGCTTTCCTTCGATGATGGGTCATATTTAGTTTTTTAAATTGCCTACAGTAGCACATTTATTGGAACATATACAACCATCTTCCTTAATTAGTCCATTAAATCATAGGTTCCTTCACATAATTTATCTCACCGACACGCATACAATTCAAACAATAAAGCAAACTTCTTTATTATATTGTAAGCTTATTACAATTTCCATCTTTTCGTCCCACTAGAAGATACATAGAATTCCATAAGGATATTCTGTCCACCAAGATTTCATCCTCATAACTAGTATTTAGGGTTCCAGGATCCCATCCTGGGTCACGAGGGGCTTGTCAGATTCTGAGAACAATGTAGGATTAACAACGAGAGCCCCCTCTGGCACGTACGTTTCCTACTATCCGAGACTATCCCTATTGACAGACCTTTCACCCATGGAGCCGGTCCAAGCCTCTTGTAGCGATAATCATGACCCCCTTGGAGTAGGGTCTCACCGCTAGCTTGGGGGTAGCCTGGCGCGATCCTTCCTTTTATTCTATTTGACAATAATTTCAATCAGAGATCTAGATTCTAGCAAACACAAACAATCCTTTCAAATATATATCAAATGATGTAATGGCAATCACCCCATCATGCAATTCACAGCTTTACATAGCCAAGGTAGACCTTATCCTAAGATAACCTTAAATTCTAATGAGGATTCTCCTCCCCATAAAGAAGTGTTGAGTACATCTCTTATAACATGTTAAGCAAGGCATGAATTTCCCGTTTGGGCTATCTTACCCAACATAAGTGAAATTCCTTAAAGAAATATATTGTGCCAATAACTCAACGAGATGACCTATAGGACTCTTAAATAGACAATCAGTTTCTATAGCCATCTCTAGTCAACTCGTAACCTTGTCGCATTTGGCCATAACTATATCCAATGCACATAAAGACATATATGCAATAACCTTCGGCAATTAATTCCAACATGATTTTATGACTTAGAATCTCAATTAATCTAGCTGCAAATCATAGTGATTAATTGTTTATGCTTGTACTAATATGTTTTCTAGATGAGTTATCAATTTGTGTAAGTGTAGAATATGGAAGCTAATATCTTATGTAATTATCTTATATAGCAAAGTGATAATCTAGTAATGATTAACCTGGTTTGGTAGCATGACGACATTAGGATTGGCAATACTCGTTGCTTGACCGGTTGTGTTGGTCCCCATGGTTTTTCCACTTGGTCGCTTTGGAGCCATCATCCCATGATTGGTTAAAGAGATAGGGAAGGTGGAATAGATTTGAGATGAGAGAGCATAAGAGAATATGGCTTAGTTAAAGGTCGAGACAAGGGAATTGAGCTAACTCTCTTCCTCTCTCTCTCTCTCTCTCTCTCTCTCTCTCTCTCTCTTTCTCTCTCTCTCTCTAGCTTCTTCTCGCAGCCTCTTAAAGGGGTATCCTTCTACCTCTCTTTATCTACCTCTCTCTTGTAGCCTCTCGGGGTCTCCTTATGTCTCCCTAACTGCCCCCCATGCCTCTTATTTATAGTAAATTGGAGAAAAAGGGTTGTGGTTGAGAAGAGGAGCTCTTTGTGGAGGGGGATCTTGGAAAGATCAATGATCTGATGCTCAGATCATAAATCTGATGGTTCCATTGGCTCCAAAAGGGGGGTAAAACCCCAAGACACTTGATTAGAAAGCTCTCAGTTCACTCATTCTTCTTTTCTCTGTTCCAAGTGATGTCTTTTGCCTGTAGACTGCGATTGCGACGCACACGATTTTGCCAGTCACTTTTCTTTATTTTTCTTTTTATAAAATCTTCAAACTAACTAAAATATCACTTGTATTTTCTTTTAAATGACATCTAGTTTTAGAAATCTCCATATCTTTTTTTATAAAAAATGATAATATCTAAAATATCTAAAACATCTAAAATATTCTAGTCTTGTCCAAAAATCTAATATTTTTAGATCATCCTTACTATACACATTAACATTAGTGATTAATATAAATCGTCTCTCTTGTTCACGTTGTAACTTCCATGAAGGGTGGCTATGGTCCTTGTTAATTCATTAAAAATATCGAGTTACAACTCTCGATTTTATTTATTTATTAACGTTAGTTAAATTTTTCACTTTAGTTAGTAACCTTACTAACTTATTAATTGACTAACTAACTTTGAACGAACCAACTAAATTTTATTGCTTGGAAATATTACATCCTCCTCCCCTTAGAGAAATCGAGATGTCCTCATCACGAGAGAAACCATGGGTATTGTTGGATGAAGAGCATCCTCATCTATCCATGAAGTATCTTCTTCAGGATAATCCTTCCACTGATGGACAAGGTATTCTCTAAGGGTTCTACTCCTCAAATTTCTCTCCCTTACATCAATTACTCTATCAGGTTGTAGCTCAAGGACTCCTTGGCTAGGTATTACAACTTGTTGATCATCAAGGATATGGTTAGGGTTAGCTATGTATGCTTTCAATAAGCGAACATGAAATACATTGTGGATTTTTATATTCTCAAGGAGTTGTATCTTGTAAGCACTTGGTCCTAAGCATTTGAGAATCTTATAGGGTCCACAATATCTTAGACCTAGCTTCTTAAATTCTCCTAAAGACAAAGAACTCTTTTTTGGATGGACACGAATGAAGACCATGTCTCCCTCTTTGAAGATTCGTTCTTGTCTTTTTAGATCAGTATACGCCTTTTGTCGGTCCTTGGGAGCTTGAATATCATGTCTGATAATCTTGATTTGATCATCCATTTCTTCTAACATTTTTCTCGAGGCTTCTACCCTTAGAGTAGGATCGGAAAAATTAAGTGGCATACGGTAATCTTGACCGTATAGTGCCTGGAATGGAGTCATCTGAATACTTCGATGATAGGAGGCATTATAGGAAAATTGCACTAAGGATAGATACTGAATCCAACTTTTAGGTTCCTTGCTGCAATATGCACGCAGGATATCCTCAATTACTTGATTAACTCATTCTGTCTGCCCATTAGTTTGTGGATGATAAGCACTAATGAAACAAAGTTGGGTTCCAATGGCTTCAAATAAACTCTTCCAGAAGTGTGATGTGAAAAGAGAATTACGATCACTGATGATCCTTTAGTTAACCCATGTAACCTAAAAATCTATTTTACAAAAATTCTAGCAATATCTGAAGCTTTGTAATTGGTTTTTATTGGAATAAGATGAGTAACCTTTATTAGCATGTCTACTATCACCATTATTGAGTTATATCCTCCTTGTACAGAAGGTAACCCAACTACAAACTCCATGCTAATAAATTCCCATTTCATTTGGGGAATGTCAAGTGGCTGGAGTTTTCCTGGTAACTTGATACATTCAGATTTTACCCTTTGGCAATTTAGACATTCAGTGGCATCACCCTTGAGTTTTTGCCAGTAATAACTTTTCGTGACAGTATTAAGGGTCTTTGCATACCTTGGGTGTCCTGAAAAAGGAGAATCATTTGCTTCCCAAAGTATCCTTCTCTTGAGAGTCGGACTTGAAGGAATGCACAGTCTCATTCTGAAATAAACAAGTCCTTCGTCTTCATCTATAGAGAGTTCATGATACTTAGTCTTGAGTTTGGGATCTTGTTCCTTATTTTGAACTTCCCAAAACAATTTTTGATAGTCTGGGTCTTTATTTGCTTTGTCCTTGGTCAACTCAATGATAGGATTAGTTGGCATTGATACCATTGTAGCCAGAGTTTCTGCCCTAGATGGTTCTTCATTGATAAGAGCATTAAGAAAGGCTTTATGGCTAAGGGGATATGCTACTACATTTTCTTTACCAGGTCTAAACTTAATTTCAAAGTCATACTCCTATAGAATCTCGATCCAACATCGTTGCCTCATATTAAGATCGGGCTGAGTAAAAATCCACTTAAGACTTTTATGATCTGTGACTAAGGAAAACTTATTTCCAAGCAAGAAATGTCTCCATAATTTGAGAGCATGAATCACAACTAACAACTCTAGGTCATGAGTAGCATATTTCTACTCATGGATTTTCAATTTTCTTGAAGAGTAAGCTACAAGATGTCATTTCTACATTAGTACGCATCAAAATGCAAGAGAGTTGGTATTTGTGACAACTTCAAATTCCTTGCTTAAGTCAGGTAGCCTTAAGATAGGAGTAGTTACCAAACTATGCTTTAGTTGCTCAAAGCTAGACTATTCAATTGGCGTCCAATTAATGGTAGCTTGCTTCTTAAATAAGTTTGTAAGAGGTGCTGCAATTTGAGCATAGTTTCTGATGAATACCCTATACCATCCTGTTAGACCTAGAAAACTTCTCACTTCCTTGATAATGGTTAGGGGTGGCCAATCTTGAACATCCTTGACCTTAGCAGAATCTACTAATATACCTTCAGCAAACATTATGAATCCCAAGTATTCAATCTTCCTTTTGAAGAAGGAGTACTTCTTCTTCTTGGCATACAACTTGTGTGTTCTCATTGTCTCTAGGACAATGCGAAAATGTGGTTCATGATCTTCTTCCTCCTTAGAATAAGTTAGGATGTCATCAAAGAATACAAGAACAAAATCATAAAGATGAGGTAAAAAAATGTATTGCATTAACCTGTTGAAGGTAGCTGGAGCATCTGTCAACCCAAATGACATCACGATGAATTCGAAATGACCGTATCTTGTGTTGAAGGCGGTCTTTGGAATATCTTCATTCTTGACTCTAATCTGATAATATCTTGACCGAAGTTCAATCTTAGAAAAGATCTTTGCTCCTTGTAGATGATCAAGAAGCTCATCTATCCTGATAATATTCTGACCGAAGTTCAATCTTAGAAAAGATCTTTGCTCCTTGTAGACGATCAAGAAGCTCATCTATCCTCAGGATTGGGTACTTATTCTTTACTGTTACCTAGTTTAGCACTTGGTAGTCAATACAAAGATGGAGAGTTCCATCTTTCTTCTTTTGGAATAATATTGGGGCTCCCCATGGTGAACTACTTGGATATACCCTTGTTCTAGCAGTTGCTTGAGTTGCTATTTTAGTTCGATGGCTTCAAGAATAGACATTTTGTAAGGTCTCTTTGCTACTAGAGTGGCTCCTCGAACAAGTTTGATCTCATGATCAACTTCTCTTTCCGGAGGTAACTCAGTTAGCTCTTCAAGAAATATGTCAGTGTACTCTTTTAACTAGGATGGTTCTTCTTTTGCATGACCATCTTGATTTATCTGGTTAAACTTGATCAAGTAAATAGGTAATCTCTTCTTCAAGCCTTTCACAATTCAAGAAGCTTTTGCTAATTGAACTTTAGGTTTCCTTGTTTTACATTGTGTAGTTGCTATTTTACCATTCAAATCCTGAAATGTGACTTAACCTCTCCCACAATGGATATGAGCATCTTTGGGAATTGGCCAATCCATTCCTAGTAAAAATTCATAGGCTCCTAAGTTCATTACTCTGAACCTCATACTTGAAAGGTTTTCTTCTAGGTTAAACTCTACCTTGGTAGTTTGCTATGTAGAAAGTACTTCCTTTCCATTTGCTAATTCCACAAGTAGCTTTGATGCATTTACTATGTCTATTCCTATATTCTTAGCACACTTGGGTGAAATAAATGAGTGTATACTTCCACAGTTAATCAAAACTTTAGATGATTTACCTTGGTGACTAGTCAGTGTCTGTATTACCGAATATTGACAATTTGGCCCTTTCCTATGGAATGTAGCATGAACAGTTGCTCTTTCAATTTCTTCCATAGTAGGGTCTTCCTCCTTATTAGTCTCTTTTAGGGTAATATTTGACGTTCTTCCTCTTGCCATAGCTACTTGACCACAGCCTTGGGTAGCTCTGCCTTGACCTCGAAATTGGTCTTGGTGATGGTTCCTACCAAGCTTTGAACAATCTCTCCTGAAATGTCCTGTCTCATTACAGTGGAAGCACCTAAGACCATCCTTGTTTCCCTGGTTATTAGGAACAAAATTTCCAACTGCGTTGAATTTTGCCTTTTTCTTCAGACCTTGGTAAATTTGGCCTTGGCTTCTTTTTGCTTGACCTTTGAATCCTCATTTGTTCTGGTTATTGTAGCTCCATAACTTATTGTTGTTAGGCTTTGATTGTACTTCCCACACAATAGGAGCAGCTCGAATCAAAGCATCGGAGGTCTATGGGGTGCATTGATTCCAAACGAGTGTTCAGAGGATAATTTAGCCCATTGCAAAACTTGGACACTTGTTGGAAAATATCCATGGGGGGTGCATATTTAAGAAGAGAAACAAACTTGGAGTAGTATGCTTCCAAGGTCAGTCCCATTTGTTTCAAATTGAAGAACTCATTCATCTTTTGGGTGCAATAAGCTGAAGGTAAATGCCTTCCTCTTACAGCTTCTTTCAGTAAATCCCAAGTAATGGTATTTTCAGGGACACCTTGATCTCGACACCACTACTTCTACCAAAGTCGAGCTTCACCAATTAATTTTAGCTTTGCTATCATGGCTTGGTTGGCTGGGATAATTCCAGCAGAGCCGTAAAATAATCTTCCATAGATTCGATCCAAATCTCTGCACATCGGCTTCCACATTTTTGCCTTTCTCATCAAACTCTGGAGGTTGTATTCACAAGTTAAATTTTACAAAGTTTATATAGCGTCGATAATAGAGTTCCATACTCAAATGATCTCTTAGTTTATTGAAACAACTCTAAAATAAAACTCTATTCCCATTGCTAAAGGTAAATTGCAATTTCAGAGGTTTCAAGAAAAAAATAAGGTTGCATTATTTCTCTGATTGATAAAGTATCAATCAATCTTTTATTACAATGGATGTATAAGGCAATCAGATGGAAAGAAATACATTATTCAAATGGCTCACAGGCTCATCTTATTTTCTTTCAGAAAAGGATTCCGTACTACAATCTAAGCATGACACTCTGATACATCCTTTATGAAGTAACTTGGATTCGGAGAGTAGATATCTAGGAATCTATATTTTTGAGGGAGTTCAGGAAATCCATCTTTTTTGTAGTTGCGGTGGCTAGAGTGACCTATGACTTTTATTCTGTCAGTCAGAAGGATATTCGTAACTTCCTTATAGATATACTGGTTTAGTTTGATCTCCTTGCCTTTAGTATACAGGGTTGAGTTTACACTGGCCTCATGAAATAAATAGATCTTGACAACTTTAAGATCTTCCATCCATTTAACCCTTTTCAGATTATTTTAAAGATAAGCTAGATAGCTTGCATCGATATAGCAATATCCTCTGCTAATCATCCACCGTCTTTCACGATATAGAGGCGAGGGGTTGTATAACTGATCTAGTACCCGCATCATCTGAATTCTCTAGGCAAAAATGGATGAATGCATAGCTGACATAAACATTACTCAAAAGATCAAGACTCGTTTCCAAGATTTGTTACTTTGTCATAATTCAAAAACATACATTAATAAAGAGAAGAAAACATGTCCTAGGCTATGCTTAGAAAAAATATTTTTCTTAAGCTTACGTCGTAAGCTATTCTAATGTGGGCTCTGATACCAATTGTGAGGTGTCCACTAGTCTCAATCCACGGCATAGCTTTTAGTAGTCCATTAGTAGGTTTTCTGAAAATGATGCCATTGGGTGCTCCCTTGGAACATCACGGGGTTTGTCACTTAGGCCCTACTGAGTCTACTTCGCAATGGAAGAGTTCCAAATGAACCCTCTAGAATGGACTTGAAGTTTTAGGTTCCTAAAATCGGATGGGTCTCCTAGCAGCGAGCTAGCGTCAGTAATTTCGAGTTCCACTTTGAGAAGATTACTCGATCTGAAGAGGACTTGCCATTGCACTTGGTTCAAAGAGAATGGGAGACGGAGGGGAGTGCGGTACGTCAACCTTTATGCCCATTAGGCAAAATCCCATTCTGGCCCCCTAAAACAATGCAAGTCGGTTCTACCTAACGACTAGTTGGTCAATTTATTGTCTTTCTATTTCTATTTCCAGCTCCCAGCTAACCGAGACCACCCTACTATTGGACGGACCCGTCGGGGGTTACATCCACCCGCTTTCCTTTGATGATGGGTCATCTTTAGGTTTTTTAATTGCCTACAGCACATTTATTGGAACATATACAACCATCTTCCTTAATTAGTCCATTAAATCACAGGTTCCTTCACATAATTTATCTCACCAACATGCATACAATTCAAACAGTAAATCAAAATTCTTTATTATATTGGAATCTTATTACAATTTCCATCTTTTCATCCCAGTAGAAGATACATAGAATTCCATAAGGATATTTTGTCCACCAAGATTCCACCCTCATAACTAGTATTTAGGGTTCCAAGATCCCGTCCTGGGTCACAAAGGGGCTCGTCAGATTCTGAGAACAATGCAGGATTTACAGCAACAGCCCCCTCTCGCACGTACATTTCCTACTGTTCGAGACTATCCCTATTGACAGACCTTTCACCTATGGAGCTGGTCCAAGCCTCTTGTAGCAATAATCATGACCCCCTTGGAGTAGGGTCTCGCCGCTAGCTTGGGGGTAGCCTAGCGCGATCCTTCCTTTATTCTGTTTGACAATAATTTCAATCAGAGATCTAGATTCTAGTAAACATAAACAGTCCTTTTAAATGTATATCAAATGATGCAATGACAATCACCCCATCATGCAATTCACAGCTTCACATAGCCAAGGTAGACCTTATCCTAAGGTAACCTTACATTCTAATGAGGATTCTCCTCCCCATAAAGAAGTCTTGAGTGCATCTCTTATAACATGTTAAGCAAGGCATGAATTTCCCGTTTGGGCTATCTTACCCAACATAAGTAAAATTCCTTAAAGAAATATATTGTGCCAATAACTCAACGAGATGATCTATAGGACTCTTAATAATCAATTTCTATAACCATCTCTAGTCAACTCGTAACCTTGTCGCATTTGGCCATAACTATATCGAATGTGCATAGACATATGTGTAATAACCTTTGGCAATTAATTCCAACATGATTTTATGACTTAGAATCTCAATTAATCTAGCTACAAATCATAGCAATTAATTGTTTATGCTTGTACTAATATGTTTTCTAGATGAGTTATCAATTTGTGTAAGTGTAGAATATGGAAGCTAATATCTTATGTAATTATCTTATATAGCAAAATAATAATCTAGTAATGAATAACCTGGTTTGGCAGCATGATGACATTAGGAACTTTGTCTTTACTTGTACTTGCATTAGCCACACCCGATGTTCCATTGGTAGTGGCAACTCCCGCAACCTCGGACACTCCCGTATCATTGGCAATACTCGTTGCTTGACCGGTTGCATTGGTCCCCATGGTTTTTCCACTTGGTCGCTTTGGAGCCATCGTCTACGATTGGTTTGAGAGATAGGGAAGGTGGAATAGATTTGAGATGAGAGAGCGTAAGAGAATATGACTTAGTTAAAGGTCGAGACAAGGGAATTGAGCTAAATCTCTTCCTCTCTCTTTCTCTCTCTCTCTCTCTCTCTCGCTCTAGCTTCTTCTTGCAGCCTCCTGAAGGGGTATCCTTCTACCTCTCTTTCTCTACCTCTCTCTCGCAGCCTCTCGGGGTCTCCTTATGTCTCCCTAACTGCCCCCCATGCCTCTTATTTATAGTAAATTGGAGAAGAAGGGTTGTGACTGAGAAGAGGAGCTCTTTGTGGAGGGGGATCTTGGAAAGATTAGTGATCTGATGCTCAGATCATAAATTTGATGGTTCCATTGGTTCCAAAAGGGGTAAAACCCCAAGACTCTTGATTAGAAAGCTCTTAGTTCACTCATTCTTCTTTTCTCTGTTCGAAGTGCTATCTACTGCCTGTAGACTACGATCGCGGTGCACGTGATTTTGCCAATCGCTTTTCTTTATTTTTCTTTTTATAAAATCTTCAAACTAACTGAAACATCACCTGTCTTTTATTTTAAATGACATTTAGTTTTAGAAATCTCCATATCTTTTTTTAATAAAAAAAGATAATATCTAAAATAATCTAGTCTTGTCCAAAAATTTAATATTTTTAGATCATCCTTACTATACACATTAACATTAGTGATTAATACAGCTCATCTCTCTTGTTCACATTGTAACTTCCATGAAGGGTGGCTACGGTCCTTGTTAATTCATAAAAAATATTGAGTTATGACTCTCAATTTTATTTATTTATTTATTTTTAATGTTAGTTAGTTATTAACGTTAGTTAATTTTTTTACTTTAGTTAGTAACCTTACTTTAATAGGTCTCCAACAAGCTAAGAAATAGATAGCAAAGGCGATTAAAATATGTTTGAGCATGACAAACCATTGCCATCTCTATTTCATAGAGACCATGAACCCCATAGAATGGCCTAGGAGGTGGAAGATCTAGCTATCCCCAATGGTTTTTTACCCCTCATTAGTTGGCCAATCCTTGGGGGATTGATTAAACTTTTTATATTACAACATATAGATCAGATAAAGTGACAAAATTAGTCATGGAAAAATTTTCCCCCGTCATTAGTAATACCATCGCTAGAAAATCATTGCTACTATTTACATCGGTATTTGTGTGGTTATATGAGTCACTATATAACGACAAAAATACCGATGCAAATATTGATGAAAATAGTGACCATTGTAGTAAATGCGATGCTAATAGCGATAGTTGCATGTAAATTTTTGACGTAAACAGCAATGGTTACAAACAAAAAAAAGGTTGGAAGGACATGCAAAATTGCCATCCTTTGAGCCACATAGGCAGAATATTCTTTCATAGTTTATTTACAATCTAACATATAGCTAAGTTTTAAAAATTATACATTATGATTCACCAAAAACAAGGAATCCATTGATTGAATGTATAAATAAGTACAATGATAACATCACATTCTATAGTCTATATTGAATGATAAGAAAGAGAAACAACAATATAGAAAACTCTTTATAAAAGTTACTAATGTGAGCCACACACAATAAAGGAAAAATTGTGTATAAAGAAAGATAGATACAATCAATTGGAAAAGTATGTATGGAGCACAAGGAAAAAAATGAGAGGGGTGCTCCATGAATTGAAGCTCTGCCTATAATTGGTCACTATTAAATAGCTTGTCCTGACATAACAAATCATAAAAAGGAGTTTGTAACATAATCAAATATTTATCCATAGTAGACAATGCATCAATAGAATTAAAAATGGAAACATTAAAGAGGCATGAAATACTATACCACTGCGTGCATATAGCTTGTCTCAATAAGTGTAGTCAAACCATGTCTTTCCTGCACATATTTTATCTCCAAGTCTATAGGATCACGATTTTTATGTGATGTAGTAAAAAGGACAAGGTAGCATTGTTAGAATTAGGTTATTATACAAGAAACACATAAAATATGAAAGTCAACATAACTAATAGTCCTCCATGTAGGTCTTGTGGCTGTCACTCCCAAGGTAATACAAGGTTCCTAAACCTTGGTGCATTTTGCTATTGCTACCATCACCTTAAAAAGTTTACAATCTCCTCTTTGAACCTCCTCTAGTCCTCTTCATTTAAACACTTGGGATTCCCTATGCCACTCTTTACTATCTTCCATGCATTTGACCTTCTATGGCATATGTAGATGTATATCAATTCTATCCTCCATCCTATGTAAAAAAAAAAATTTGACAGTAGTAAGTACTAGAAACTCCTCATGTAAGGATGCTATCGTGTGGCTACACATTTAGTGAAGAAAAAGCATGGGCAAGACATCTATACAAGCATTTCAGATATATGCTTATGGGAGATTTAATTAGGACGTGAATAGCTTTTCTAGGTTCAAATTTGGTCTCCAAAATAGTGTGAATGTCCACTTTCCAGGTGTCTTTAGCCTAGAAAGGCTTGCCCACGAGTCCTATATTTGGAAACATTTTCATGAAGAGATACATACTACTATAGGTGTTAAAGGATTTTATTTTTCATTGTATTGGGGGTGTGGCAAAGAATTTAAAAGTTGCATAGTGTGGTCAGGATACTGCCTTGACATAATTTTTCCCAAGTCATCGCCTTCTTGGACACATAGTTTGTAACTTGTGTGCGCTGCTACCATGTACGGAGTTTTCTTCGAGAACTTATTTAGTGTCTTTTGGTTTCATCTTGATTTTTTCACCTCTCCTATCTTGTCGCTTGAACCCTATGGCCTCTCCCTTCTCCCCCTACATTTGGTGAACCCGTATAAAAAGCTATGTCAAGAACCACAAAGATAGGAGATGCTACAAGATATTTAAGACATGCTTCTGGGTCATCTAATGAAGTAAGGTCATTACTTCAATCCTTCAATATGTATTTGTAATAACATCAACAACATTCAAAGATTATAGATTTTTGAAGCAAGAGTCATCACTAGTTAAAGCATTGCAAGTAGTAGAGACCTAGTTGAAATTATTTGATGGCCATAGAGTTTCTGAATACTTGAAGCTATATGCTACAAATATGGAGTTCTGTAGAATACCACCACGTAGTATGAGCTAGTATTTTATTCAAACCTTAGCTCTTGACTTGAAGATATGCATTACAGAGATCTATGCAAAAGATCCTAATTCAAATGAGTTAAGAAGGTGATGAAATAAGAAATTTTCATTGAGAATTCAAGCTTGATGGCTATATAATCTTTTAGAGAATGGATTTAGAATCCCAAAAAATAATTGGTAGCTACATACCTTCAGTAGGATTTTGAGCTTGGATGCTACAAAAGAGGCCACTCTTTTGAGAAATTGGAATGCAAGTGGGCTTTATTACTCCAGTGCCTAGCAAGGCTATAGAAGATATGGAAAAATAGGTGTTCCTATGGATCCTCCCATCGGGGATGATAGAATAGATGAATTGATCACAATTATTTGTGACTTGCAAATCAAGATGGAAAAAATGGAAGAAAATAGTCAATCTATAGGTTCTACAAATCCATCTTCTGCTTGCAGACATCCAAAATGATAAGACTTTGTCCATCATTGAATGTGGTGTGATAGTGCAAAGTGTGAGGATAAGGACTGTGGTGCCTACAAAGATGCTATATAAAAAAATGTAATATTTGGGAAGGATGGGAAGATCTATGCTAGTGAGACATACATGCCTAGTGCCACGACCTTTAGTAAAGGTGGTATGAAGAAGATTTTAGAAGAAATGATTGCACACTTGTCTTATGTTGTCATAGATGTAGCATATTATAGCTTGTAGATTGGAAAGAAACCTGAAGGTGAAAAGATAGACCTATAGAACTATGTCTTATGTAGACTACAGGAAAGGGCAAGGTGCCTCAAACAAATTTTGGCCAGTGCAAGTAAAAGACTATTAGAGCACAAACTAGGTGGGGTGCCCTTGTTGATATGTATTTAGTTTATGTTACTTGGCTAAAACTTAGAATATAGAAGTGATAGTAAAGGAGAAGCAGAAAAGAGATGGTGGTAATCCTAGCACTTGGAAGAGAGTAATTAGAGGGTGTGAGTAGTTTGCACCACCTTCTAGACTTGGATCAGAGAAGACTTTGGAAGATGTGTAGGAGAAAGGAAAAAAGCAAGATTCAAATCCAAAGAAATAGCAAAGATATAAGTTGTTAATGGACATAAAATTAATGACTATAATGGGAGCTCACGCTCAACCACCAAGACCCATAGACTACTTATTGCTTCAAGCATTTCAAGCGAGCAAAAATGGCTATCTCTCACCTAGTCAATGCACCTTTGATCCTATGGGGGTGTAGTGAGCTTACCTTGATGCACGAATGAGTAGCCTCCTCCCAAGCCGCTCAAGCAAGCTCAAGCCTCCTCCTTCAAGCTCCATCCTCCATAGACGTGTGCAAGAAAAGATAAGAGAAGAGAAGAGAAGAAGAAGAAGAAGAGAGGAGATGATGGAGAGCTTCTTCTCCAAAATCCCTCATCCTCACACACTCACACACTCACACACTCACTTCCTCACTCCCTCATACTCCATCTCTCTCAAGCACACACAAGCAAGCAAGAAGGAGAGAAGAGGAAGAGACCACTTTTGCCACACACCAAAGAATGAGCTCCTCATTCACTTTTCAGGTTTATATATAAGCCCTAAATCCCTTGGGCACCCGTCTCCTTTTTTTATATGATCAGGCATCTTGTCAAGGTCATTTTTCCCTATTCCCTTCTAGTTGCCTTATCCCTTCACCTATATCCAATTAGACTTTACAACTTGAATTGGAAGGAGCCTGTCACTCTTATAAAATGAATTACATTGTGACCCACACTTTCCCTGTGAAAGCCCTCTGAGGTTCTCCTTGATCCTTGAGAGAGCATCCTTCATCCTTGAGAGAGCCTCCTTGATCCTTGAGAGGACCTCCTTCATCTTTGAGAGAGCCTTGCTAGAATATTTGGTGGTCTCCCACATTTTTCATGAGCTTGCCTTCTCCTTCACTTTTCCTGCCTGGGCATAATGAGCTTCTTGATTCACTTTTTGACTCAGACTTCCTTGTCCTTCCTTTGCTTCTTTTTTGCATGGTCCATGTTTGTGACATGTCTTGTAACATTACCCCCTCCTAGATGAGTGATAGACCCATGGCACTTTCGGGTCTGAGTTGATGAAGATTCAGTGATTTGGCATGCAATTGTGTGAGTCAATGATGATGGGCTTCCGAAGTTGGTGGTTTGCATTGTTTGGAGTTACCTGTAAAGAAAAGAAGATGCAATGCTTGGGGGTGTGTCTATCTTATCGTGTGGTGCATTGTCCTTGTGCTAGTGGAACTAGGAGTTGGGTTAAGGCCTAGGTGTTGTCCCACACTTAAGGACCTAGTTCTTGCCTAAGGGGGTGTGGTGAGTGTGGCTTAGGGAGATAAGTCTAACCATGGGTGAGGGTGGCCTCCCTAGGTATGTCCCACCCTTGATGTGCCCTAATTATGATGTGGGAAACCAAAATGGGCCAGGGGGTTAGGAATAGAGCTGCGGCCAATTGAAGCCACCGAACCTTGCTAGCTTGAGGAACCCTAGGTGTAGTGACTATGGCCTACACGTAACTAGATCATTTGGTCCATTTCCCTGTGATTTCCTTCTCGTGATCTCTTATTTGTTTAGTTATATATATATATATACATACATACATATATACACAGATACATATACAAATAGACAAAGATCTAGTCCTCATCATCGCAGTCACAAGAGGGGGAGGTTGGAGGCTTAATGGATTTGCTAAGAAATTTTCTACTTTGGATGTATCCTTTCAGGCCTATTTGAGCATTAAGAGGAGTGGTAGATAGGAAGGGATGGTTGCAGCTAGTGAAATGGTTATTGCTCATATCCTTTAAGAGGGCTACACAAAAATATGGTAGGAGGGAATCACACATCATTAGCTTAGCCATTGCATAGCTATCTATGCTAGTATTGAGATAAAAAAAGAGTGGTGGGAGGTGGTGCTCCTGTGGTATAGGCCCATGTCTAAGTAGTACCCTAAGTAATCTCACATAATTACAAGTAGTAATAAAGGCAAGATCTAGGCAACAAGTGGACTCATTGAGGAAATGAGCAATTGAGTCCCACAGATTGATCTCGAAGAAGACTAGGGTATCCTCCAACTTGGTGGCTTTTATGTTATATATCTTGGGAAAATCATATCTGCCATGGATGTGGGGATTGAAATCCTCCCCTACCCTTCTTGGATATGGCATATGTGTGGGGTCATTTCTCTCAAAGAGTAGTGTGTTGCAAAATGATATCTAGGCGTCCATGTGTTACCGTCCGAGATTCTCCTTTGCCACTTTGGTTAGAACTCATAGCCTTGAACTGTCTGAGGCACCTCAATGACTTTGTCTTCCTAGTACTCAAGGGCTTCCATTCCCCATCATGTCAAGTTCTTCTCCCTCTTTTGCTTCCACCTACTGTCAAGCCTTCCTCCCATGCTTATTACCCCCTTTACCACTTTAGTCAATAGCACTCTACACAAGGTGGAGGGGAATTCGAACGTGAAGTCAAAGGGTTGGTGGCCATTTTCTTTTTTCTCCCATACTATGAGCTCTGCATTCCAATCCACTGGGAAGCAATCAACTTGTTGTGGAAAGGGTTGGTGGCCATTTTCTTTTTTCTTCCATACTATGAGCTCCGCATTCCAATCCACTGGGAAGCAATCAACTTGTTGTGGAATGGGTGCTCTAAGGGCTATTGACGGTTGGGCTTTTAATCATCTTTTGCTTGCTCCAACATCCTCGCCCTTTTCTTCTTAAGTTATGCTTTTCTCTCGGTAGTGGTATCCACTTCTTGCTAAATTTTTGGTTGTGGAGAGGGAGGTTGCGGTACTAGTTCCTCTTCTTACTATCCCGTTTCAAAATCTAGCCTAGCTTCTGGGAGTGGCCTATGCCTTTCAGGTTCACTCTTGAGCTCTTGTACTTCTCCTTCCCTGAAGCTTAGTAGGTCTACCTCTTTGACCGTCAGCCACCTTGCCCTTAGCAAATAATCTCTTTGATCTTATAGTCCCTTCTTCCTTCGGTTGAGTACACAGCCCATACCTTATTGCTCTATGGGAAATCTCTAACTTTTTCTTTAGTGATTCAACGGCCTCCTCCTCCTTTGACTATGTGACATCCATTAAAGTGCTGAGAAAGGCATGTTGGGATTCTAGTATTGTCTACGCAGCCTCTGCCATGCTCTTTGCAACCACTCTATTTCCTTATGCAAAGGCCATGTGGCTTGCCAAGTATTTCACTATTTTCTCACTCTTCGCCACCCAATCATCAGCCTTTTGTTGCATCTCCTTTAGGATATGATTTTGTCTTTGCACTAGGGCCGCTATGGGCAGTTCTTGTGCTTTCCACTTTCCAATTACAGTCTCCTTCTCCTTCTTCAAATATTCAATCTCTCTCTCTAACCTCCCTTGCTCTTCCATTTCCATCATCATCCTACCCATCATTTCATCCATTTGCATTTTATGCTCCTCCCCTTCTAGGGCTTTCATTGCTTCTTCTGCTGCGAGTTGACCATGGCTTGGTGGATCTTGTCCATTTGCCCTGACAATTCTTCATTCTGTACTATGAGGAGTTTGTATTGCCTTTGCAAGACAATTAGCTCCTCTTGATGGTCTTCCTCAAGCCCCTTTTTCCACTTATCCTCTTCTCCTTATTTAGCCTTAACATCTACTTTCAGCTCACTTATTTCCTTCTGGTAGTTTGCCAGTTGGTGTGTTCTCTCTAGTTGGAAGGTCACCATGGCCTCTTTTTTGGCCTTGAGCTTAGCAATAGCAATTTTCTTTTATTCCTTTTCTCTCTCCAGCTATGACAAGAGTTCCTTAACATAGATGTTGTAATGTGTAGACAATGGCATTACTAAAGGAGTAGTCATTGTGGACACTTCTATCTTTTGCCTTTTGGGTCCTATCGGACTCCACATCCCCACCCATCAGTCTTTTTGTTTTAGTCATTGGGGTCCCTCCACCTCCACCTTGAACTATCTCTTTGTTAACCAAAAACTATACTCATGCCACAAGGTTGCTGGCATCCACTGTGGTAGATGAGAGATTGGGGTGATGGGCACTAGGATAGGTGGAATGGGGTTAACTAGACCCTTGCCCTTTCCCTTGACTACTAGGGGTGACATGTCTTTGGGTGCTTGGGAGCTTGTGCTTGGGCATTCTTCTTCGTAAGGGCTCATCGCTGCCAGCTCCTCTTTCCTTGAAGGTTGCTCCATTGAGAGGCAGATGGCTAGGGCTATGTCTTCTTCTTCCTTCCTCCTTAGCTCCTTGGCCTCTCACTTTGCTTTTCTCCTCCTTTTCTCTTCAGCTTTCTTGGATTTCTCTTTTATTATTTTCATCTCCTCCTTTTCCCTTATCTTTCTTCTTTCTTTAGCACTTTTGGACTCACTTTAGGCTCTGAGTAGGTCTTATTTTCCTTTCTTCCTACTCTCTTCTTTGGCCTTCTTCCGTGGAGTCTTTTTCTTCAACTTCTCGGCCCCTCCTCAACTAGACTATGCTTACCGATCTCCTTCTTCGTCACTCACCATCCTCCCACTAGATTTCTCCTGCTCTTGGCACGCAATAGACCGATCTAGCATCTCATCAACTTCGTCATATTCTTGTGCTTCCCCAAGGCCTCTCTAATGATGGCTGTCAAGACCTCTCCAAAGCCAATGGTAGAGACCTTTGCCAAATACAAGTTCCTAGCTTTGGAGGCTAAGGACTGTCTCCCCACAGGTCTTCCACCTATGGCCAATGCCTTCGTCGATGTCTCTATCGTCTTCCACAAAAAGCCATTTGGGTTCACCTCATTGAAGGACTTGGTATCGACACTTTCTAGAACTGACACATTGATTCTTCTCATTAATGTGTTGTACCTTTGACTGGAGAACAATGCATGCACCATTTTTGCTTGTAGCTAGACTTTTGGGATCGGGGATGTCGGCTGGGCCGATGCCATCGTTGGTGTGGACCATCACTTTTTCCATTCCCAACATACTGAACACATCCCTTTTTGGCCGTCTTTCAACTTTGTTGGTAGGCCCAACGATCTCTGCACCAACTTGGGACTTAGTTGTTTGATTTCCACTTGGAGGGCTTCATTCTCTTCACACACCATGATGGTGCCACGGTTCCTGTCAGAAGTTTGGAGAAATTTGGTGCACTTCTCATAGTCCACGGCTTGGCCCACTTCACATATTTTTGTAGCTTACATTGTTTCACGACTTGCTTGATGGTTGGCTCCTCTATGACTACGTCTTCCAAATTGAGGATGTGCTTGAATTTGAATTGGCTATATGCCTTTGTCTCCATTGAGAGGTTGTACTTTGTCTCCTCTTCCTTTAAGAATGGCAGTTTGCTAGTTTTCTCTTGTCCTGCCATTGTAGGTGCCTGTCATGAAGTCATAGCCCACCATTAGTATTCTTTAGATAATTTTTGTGAAAAGACGCATAGAAGATGGAAGAAATGCTAATGAAAATTGAAATGCTTAGATATAGGATGAGAATTTTTCTTTTAAAAATCCATGAATTTCACAAAATTTCTAATACTTTCCTCAATCATGAGGATTTTTACACATTCTTGTCCGTTTTTGGAGTTGATAGACGTTGAGGTTCGGGTCAATGATGTTGGGCTCCATGGGCTTTTCCACTTGAGCTTTTTGTGGCCTTGGTGCTTGATCTGTTGTGTGGCTTTGTATAATCGAGTTTGAGGGTGGCATTTGAATAGTGATATTGGTCAACTTAGCCTTAGGCACCTTGTTAGCCCTCAAACAAACAAGGTGGAAAATCCAAAAAATCTAAAGCAAAAGACAAGGCCATGGCAAAAGTGGAATGGAGGATGAAGGCACACCAAGAAAAATCGGAAAACACAAGAAGCGTGAAAAAGTTCTAAATCAAGGAGAGGCACACAAGAAAAAGTGCAAGTCAATACTTTCATAAAAGAGCACAAGGTGCACCTTGATTTATTTTAAGAGCATCGGGCTCTGACCTGTACAAATTGTAAAGGTAGATGGGCAGTAGGAAGGAAGCTAGGAAGATAGGAGAACAATGGAAAAAGGGCCTAGGCTATGGCTGGCCATGTAAAAAGGGGATGACCACCGAAAGGGGATTTAGGGCTTTGTATATAAAGTTCAAAGGATGAATGAGAGCTCATTCTTTGGTGTGTGGAAACAAGAGACTCAACCTCTTCTCTTCTTCTCTTCTCTTTTCTTGCTTGTGTGTGCTTGAGGGAGGGAGTGTGAGAGAATGAGGGAGTGAGTGTGTGAGGGTGAGGGATCAAGGAGGTAAAGCTCTCCACCATCTCCTCTCTTCTTCTTTTCTCCTCTTCTCTTCTCTTCTCTTGTCTCACATGCGACTATGGAGGATGAAGCTTGGAGGTGGAGGATGGAGCTGTCAAGATTGTGGGAGAGAAGGAAGGAGTCTCACTTGTAGCTTTCTTGCTTGCACAATGGGGGAATACACACACAGGTGGAGGCTGAAAAACAGTTTTTCTCTTCTTAGTTGTGTAAGCCAAAAAGAACTCTAGTACAAAGAAATAGAAGAACCCTATATATGGGTCTCAAACCAAACTCAACTAACTAAGGTGGCATACTAACTGAGCCACGAACTAGAGTAGATAAGGATAGCTGTCATCTAGCTATTATTTATGGGTGGTGTACCAACCGCATCTGCAGCTAACAAGTCGGTGACATAAATGCACAACGGTCACCTTGGCATATCACGAGTGGAGCTTGATATCTCAACACTCCCCCTAGCTCAATCCCAATTCGTGCACTCCAAGCAGGTCTCTAAACTTGCGCAGCTTCTCTGCGCCCAATGCCTTCGTGAATATGTCAGCTACCTGATCCTCTGTGCTGACATAAACTAGATCAATAAGACCTAGTAAAACCCTCTCTCGCACATAGTGATAATGCACCTCAATGTGCTTTGTTCTAGCATGATAGACTGGGTTATTTGCCAAGTGTATACTACTCATGTTGTCACAATAAATGACAATTGGCCCATTTGTAGGTTGATGCATATCATAAAGTAGCTTATGCAACCAAGCTACCTCACATGTAGCCATTGCTGCACCCCTGTACTCAGCCTCTGTGCTCGACAAGGCAACTGTAGGGGTTGTTTCTTGCTGCTCCAAGTGACTGCAGCACTCCCAAAAGAGAACACATATCCACTGGTAGATCGTCTATCATAAATACTATCAGCCCAATCAGCATCAGTGTATCCATGCAACTGTATCTGAACCCCAGTCTCATAAAATAGTCCATACTGCAATGTGTACTTCACATACCTGAGTATGCATCTAGCCGCATCCAAATGCGGTTTCCTTGGAGCCTGCATAAACTGACTTACCAATCCAATAGCATAGCACAAATCTAGCTTGGTAATAGTCATATAAATCAAACTTCCTACTATGCGTCTGTACATACTAGGGTCTTCGAGAAGCTCACCTGCATCTGCGCTTAGCTTCACATTCTACTCCAAAGGAACTGAAATAGGCTTACAGCCTGTCATCCCATATTTGGACAACATGTCCAACCCATACTACCTCTGCAAGAGCCATATCCCACTTGATGATCTAATCACCTCAATGCCTAAGAAATAATGCAACTCTCCCAAATCCTTCATCTCAAACTTCTGCTTTAATAGCATTTTCACATGAAAGATATCTTCATCACTATCACCTGTGATAATCAAATCATCAACATAAATGACAAGAAGCATAATACCTTTCTCTGTTTTTCTCACATAAATTGAGAAATCTGCCTTGGAAATCTGGAAGCCAATAGTGACAAGATACTGTCCTATCTTGTCAGACCATGCTCTAGGTGCTTGCTTCAAGCCATACAAGGCTTTCTTCAACCTGCAAACAAACTCAGGATGAACAACATGCACATAACCTGGTGGCTGCTCCATATAGACCTCTTCTTGCAAATCACCATGCAAGAAGGCATTCTTTAAATCCATCTGATGTAAAGACCATCCCTTTGATGCAGCCATAGCAATGACTGCTCTTACGGTTGCCATCCTTGCAACTGGACTGAATGTTTCTTCATAATCAATGCCATATGTTTGTGCATACCCCTTGACTACTAATCTTGCCTTGTATCTATTCATAGAACCATGGGCATTGTGTTTCACCTTATAAACCCACTTACCAACAATTGCATTCTTATCTTTAGGCAAAGTTACCAATTCCCATGTAGCATTTTCTTCCAAGGCATCCATTTCTTCATCCATGGCTTTCTCCCATTTTTCTTTTTCCATGGCTTGTTCAAAAGAAGTGGGTTCTGGTTCCTATATCATTTTGACCATATAGGCATAGTGAATGGCTGTAAATCCATCATATTTCAGCCTATCCACAGGATACCTAGCTCTGGTAGACCTGCGCAAAGTAGGTTCACTTCCAGGTGCTCTCAAAACATCCCTAGTCTTCCTTACTCCAGGTGTAACAATAGAAGGAATACCCAACTCATCATCAATGCTCTGTTCTGAGCCACTGGATTCACATACACATAAGAGTGACCTGCATTCACATCAAACATGGGCTGATCTACCTTCTCTTTTCCTTTTCATGAAACCTGCATAGCACTATCTGCATTGTTTTGAGGAGATTCTCCTGATCTCAATCTTCCTGTCCATGGTGAAGAATGTGAACCACTGCTAGAGGACACTCCAGGTCCACTAATATTTTGTGATTGCTGCTGTGAATTTTGTGCAGCATTACCATTTTGTGCATCTACATCATCAATCACATTTACTGATTTATACCAGCTACTCACCTCATAAAAAACAACATCTCTGCTCACTGTAAACTTACAAGTAGAAGGATTATAGCATCTATACCCTTTCTACCTGCAGAGAGTAACCAATAAAGATGCACTTCTCAGCTTTTGGATCCAACTTGGATCTCAACTCATCTGGCACATGAACATAGGCAACGCAACCAAAAATCTTCAAATGAGAAATATCTGGTTTCCTACCAGTATACCTCTCCTGTGGAGTCATCCCATGTATTGCTGCAGTGGGAGTCCTGTTCATTATGTAGACTGCTGTAGCAACTGCTTCAGCCCAGTAAAAATCTGGCAAGTCTTTTTCATTGAGCATGGCACGAGATACCTCTCCAATATGCCCGTTTTTCCTTTCTGCAATTCCATTTTGTTATGGGGTACGACTACATGAATATTGCTACTTTATGCCATGCTCCTACAGGAACCTTGCAAACTCATTTGAGAGGTACTCTCCCCCTCCATCTGACCTTAGGCATTTTATTTGCAGGCCTATTTTTTTTTCAACCATAGCTTTAAGAGTTTTGAAATGCCCAAACACTTCACTTTTCTTTTTCATAAAATACACCCAAAATTTTCTGCTATAGTCATCAATAAAAGTGACAAAATAATGACAGCCTCCAATAGATGCAGCTTTAGTAGTCCACACATCAGAGTGGATTAATTCCAATGGCTTCTTACTCTCTTGAACATGTCTAGGAAATGGTTTCCTTGCCTGTTTTTCAAATTGACAGGCTTCACATACCTTATGCATTTCTGCAACCTTGAATTTAGGCAATCCTGCAACAATATTTTGGGCTTGCATTGATTTAAGTTGTTGTACATTAACATGACCAATGCGTTTATGCTAGATATCAATATTTGCAACAACACCGGTCCCATGTGCAAACATTGCTGCACTCAATTCAGGCATGTCTGCATCCAACGTAAACATTTTGCCCTTTTTCTTTCCTTTTGCTATCAAGCGACCTTTATTTTTCATATCCTCAACAAAGCATCCATGAGAATTAAATCTAACCTGCAAGCCCTGCTCAACCATTTGACCAATAGAAACCAGATTCTTGGTGATATTCGGGACATGAAATACATCCAACAGGTATTTCTTTTTCCCATCTTGCATAGACAAATGAAATTTTCCAATCTGCATAATAGGATGTGCAGTATCATCACCAGTCTCCTCAAATCCTGGTTTTTCCATTTTCCTTGCATCCTGCATCCATTCTGCATGACCTGTCATGTGGTTTGATGCACCTGAGTCAACATACCACACATCATTGATTTCTTCTGTTCTTGTCATAGAATTGGTCATGTGCTGCACCATAAACAAATGCTCATTTCTGCCATCACCGTGTCTACTAGAAGATGCATAATTCCCTTGTTGCAATTTTCCATTCATGATGTCATTCTGCTTTTTATAGTAGTCTTTAGCCATATGACCCATTTTACCACAGTAGTAGCATTCAACATTGCTGTTTGCATTTTGGCCTCTTTGCCATCCACCACGACCTCTTTGGCTCCCCCTACCTCTAGAGTTACCACGTCCTCCTCCATAGGACTGGTTTTCTTGAGTTTGCTACATATTTTGATTTCTACCATGGCCTCCAGATCGGCCTCCTCTACCTCTGCCTCTACCTCTTCCAGCATTTGAGTAGAAGACAGCTTCTTTTGAAGTTCCTCCTGAAGAAGATGCACCACCATTTCTCTACTTCTCAGAAATTAGAAGAGCAATCAACTCCTCAAAATCAGGAAATCTTTCACGGACGGAAATGGATGTTCGGAACTGTGCATAATCCTTTCCTAGACCATTCAAGGTCACAGAAACTAAATCATCATCTTCCACTGGCGACCCAATGGAAGCAAGTGCATCTGCAATCTTCTTCACCTTCATGTGGTAGTCATTGATGCTCATACTTTCTCTTTGCACATTGTGCAACTCTTGCTTGAGCTGCATTTTCTTGGCTTGCGTATTTGTGGTATACATTTTTGACAAGGTATCCCATGCCTCCTTTGGCGTACTTGCATCCTGAATATGCACAATCATAGAGTCTGAAATACTGATAGACAGCCAGTACATAACTTTTCTGGCTCTCTCATGCGATCCTTTAAATGCCTGCATTTGTTGTTGATTGGGAATATCAGGAAGAACTGGTTCTTCTTCGTTTCCTGCAACGAATTTCCAATATCCTTTTCCCATAAGGAAATTCGTCATTCTAAACTTCCATGCTTGGAAGTTGTTATTGTCAAGATTTTTAGTGACAATCTGTGAAAGAGAATCAGACGCCATTACAGAACACTGCAAAAAATTCTGTCACTACAAAAAACACAGCTTCAGCCTCACAAGGGCAAATCTGCAAAATTGACGAAAGTGGTATTTGACCACACAATCACTTCCTAGTGACGATTTTGCATCAACAGGCAACAAGGATGATTCTGTAACTCCCAATGTCTCCATGCACAGGTATACGATGCAATTTCTATGGTAACTTTTCACCGACCTGTAGAACTGTGGTCGCACAGCAAAAATAGGGCATTTTCCTGAGTGCATGTGGAAAACTTCCGCCTCCAAAATAGGCCCCGAAATGGCCTTGAATCAAAAAAACAGGGCAACCAAGGGCTAAAGCCCCCTCTCGCAGCATATACTACCCTCTTGCTACACCACGAAGGGCGCCTCAATCTGAGACAATGCACTCTTGCAATTTCCAGCTGTGCTACCTGCAGATACTTGCTCCCAAAACTCGAAAAATGAAAGCAACACTGGTCCTCTTACCAGAATACTGCGAACTTGGTTTGCTTTCTTGAGCTCCTTACCACGAATCAGGCTCTGATACCATGTCAAGATTGTGGGAGAGAAGGAAGGAGTCTCACTTGTAGCTTTCTTGCTTGCACAATGGGGGAATACACACACAGGTGGAGGCTAAAAAACAGTTTTCCTCTTCTTAGTTGTGTAAGCCAAAAAGAACTCTAGTACAAAGAAATAGAAGAACCCTATATATGGGTCTCAAACCAAACTCAACTAACTAAGGTGGCATACTAATTGAGCCACGAACTAGAGTAGATAAGGATAGCTATCATCTAGCTATTATTCATGGGCGGTGTACCAACCGCATCTGCAACTAACAAGTCAGTGACATAAATGCACGACGGTCACTCTGGCATATCACGAGTGGAGCTCGATATCTCAACAGGAGCTTGGAGGTGGAGGCTTGAGGATGCTTGAGCTTGCATCAATAATCATGGAGCTATCAGAGTGCTTGAGAGAGGAAGCAACTCAATCGGGCATCGAGGTAAGCTCATTACACTCGTAGAGAGGGATGGTGCGTCGACTATATAAGAGGTAGCCATTAGTGCTTTCTTGAAATGCTTGAACAATGAGCAGTCCATGGATCTTGGCGGTTGAGCTTGAGCTCGCCTCTTTTGGTTTTGTTGCCGAGACAACAGATTCAAGCTGGAGCGCTTGCGCACTTCAAATCGAGCATCAAAGTAAGGGTTTCATCCCCAAACGGGAGCTTGAGGTAGATAGGAGGTTTTGGGTTTTAATTCATGCTACAAGTAAGTATTCTTGGTTTCTGATGATTGATTGAGTAGGAGAATTCAATTTAGTATCTTGCTTTTGATTTTTATCGCATTTAAAGTAGGATAGGAAGAAGAAATCAGAGTGGAAAGCTTACAATTTACTGTTGTAAAACAGTCCTGCATAGGGCAATAACAGGGCAAATGGGAAAAAGAGAGGGCTCAGATGTCTCGGAGTCATAGGTGGAGTGATTTGGGAGGGCTAAAGTGTTGACCAGATAGGGCTGAGGTGTTAACCAACTAGGGCTTAAGGTCCTGGGTGACCAGGGAAAACCTCATTTACACTCCTGGTTTTGAGAGAGAGTGTGTGTCTGCTTGCAAGTCCAGGCCTATGTCAGATCGATCGAAGCATATCGAGGCTTTCAGTGAGATCCAGGCATAGGATGCCCTTGACCTACACTCCTTCTTAATTCCTAGAAGTACTTGTAGGTGCTAGCAACATTTAAGTGAAGATTTTTAGCAAAAACATGATTGACACGCACTTCAGCCTGACGGAATCGGACACTTCCCATAGTGTCCGATTCCCAGAATTGGACCAAGCGACCCGTTTGATTCCTAGAATCGAACCAAAAGACTCGTTTGATTCCCATAATTAGACTTAGACACAAACCCACACAATCCAATTGGACAAATCTATCTGATTTTGAAAATCGGACCAACTCCAAATTAGATTCACCACTTCCGTTCAATTTTGAGAATCAAATGAGAAGAAATTGGACACCACTTCGTCCGATCGACTCATCTGATCGCAACAATCAGACCACAGAATCAAACCAATAGACCTGTCTGATCAGACATACCTTCGAATCGGACCAAGCACCCCTATTTGATTTTGAGAATCAAAGATACCCCAATTAACTTGAGCAGTCTGATCGGACACACCTATCCGATTGTGACAATTGACCCGACCCTGTCCGATTCTTAGAATAGGACACTGGTAAATCGGACTTTTGATTTTCAAAATCAAACATTGGTAAATCAAACATAGTTTAAGAAGAAAAATATGGAAATTTGACAAACCTCGGCTAATGAGAAGCGTGACCGGCATCCGAAGAGCCCACCAAACATCTCACAAGTAGTTACAAACCTAGAAATTGTGATCGAATAGTCTGAAAGGATGTCTGGTGTTGTGGACTGATTAGAAGACCCCAACTCAACCCTAAATGACCCAAATGGGATAGCACAACAAAAAAAATCTGAGAAGCCAGCGAGAATAGCTAGGAATCAAACATACGACCCTATCAATCCAGCCCGTAGACAAGAGTGCTGGAGCTGCACACACTTTGTTTTCTCACTCACTCTAATTTCCATTTGTTTTCTCACTCACTCTAATTTCCATCACTCAAAGCACACTTGAAAAGAGCTAAATGCCTGATTTTGCACAATGCATGGAAACGAGCACATACACGTGCACACTCATAGAGTGAGGCTAAGTTGAGAACTAGTTGTAATTAACAAGAAACTCACCTAGATTTAAGTATTTGAAGGAACCCACTAGTAGGAGAAGACCCAAAGACATAGACGGGTGATCGAATCCCCAAAAGTAGGACCAAGCGAGGAACACAGCTAAAAAACTAGACGTGCACTATTGTGGAAGTGGATCTAGATAGCCTCATCAACTTGATCAACAACTTGGCAGAATAGGAAGCCTTGGACATGAAGGAGGGTAGCTCAAGCAGTAGGACCAACGAGGACCTTGATCTAGGAGACTTTCCTGAGGCTGTCCATAGCAGTTAATGAATAAATACGATGCTCAAACCTAGCTAGAGTATCGCAGTAGACCTATAGAGGACATCATAGCAAATCTCGAGGAGGAGAGGAAGCTGGCACGTAGGGCTCTGCAAGGCCTAACGGTATACAACCAGGATCATCAAACTAGGAACTTATGCTAGAGCTTAGAAATGTGAGAGATCCAGAGAGTGCTAGCCCTAGCAAGCACAAATCAATTAAAGATCTAGAGAGCGCTAGAAGTAGAACTCATGCTGAGCAAGATCCTGACAAATTGGCTGCTAGATAACATGCTTGCAAAGCAAAGTGTTGCAGCACTGGCAACATCGCTATTGACAGGGTTGGGAGTTAACCAAGGCTCTAAGAGCCAATTGAAAATCCTCGTGGTAGCAAAGCAATTGGAAAAATACCAAGCAATGGATGACCCATACAACTTTGTGGAGCACTTTGAGCAAGTTTGCAAGGCCAACGACCTCATTGATCCTATTCAATGCTCCCAAACCTTCAGACTGTGCTTAGGCGACAAGGGTCGGACCTGGTACACAAGTCTAGATGCTGCGGAGCATCCAATTTCAATGGCTTGAAATATCTCTTCATTAAGATATTTTTCAAACTTGGATACTTTGATAACTTATTGGTGAAACTCATGAATGTCAAGCAGAGAGAGAAAGAGGACATTCGGGATTATGTAACCCATGTGAGGAGCCTCTTCAAGAAAATCTCAATAGGCGAGAGACCAACCAAAAGAGTCGTATCCATGGTATTCATCAGTGGTATACAAAGTGAAGAGCTCTATAAAGCCTTGGCCGATAGCCGTGGCTGCCGCGTTGCCCTTACTAAAGGCTGTGACTATTCGTACATTAGTGATAGCAAGGTGAATACACTGTGACCTGTGGGCTGACATTACCATGTGCATGCTTTTTAAATGAGAATCCTAATAGCAATTCTTGACCAACATCTTCTATGTTTGGCAACACCTAAAATTTTATGGGTATGCTTTTAGACTTGATAGAGGCTATTAATTTGCACCTGCCTAAAAGGGCATACAATCGACCCCCAAATGGGCTAAGTTTAGCGTTGGTAGGTTACAGTTATGGGTGGCCAATTTGAGTCCAATGATCATGAGCTAAGATATTGAAATTAGCTCCCTCATCAATTAATCCATCAAATGTATGTGTTCCTTGGGCAATGACCATTATGTGTAGGCAAGTGCGTGCCATTGCCTCTTCATTTTCCTCCTCAATTTCTATTATTGTTGTGACTCGGAATTTTAAGGGGCTCTAGCATGGGAGGCTCATGTAGTGGATGAGTGGGAGGGTAGTACTTCTTTATGCAGCTCCTCCCATTGAAGAAGTCTATGCCCTCTTCATCTAGGGTCTAGAGCTCTACATTGCCAGTTTGACTGATAGTGCGGACTTGAAACGGTCCTAATTCTTTGAACTTCATCTTTTGTTTGTGGTCCCTTATTGAGTACAATAACACTAAGTCACCTTGTTCAAATTCTCATTGCTTGACATACTTGTCAAACCAACTCTTGCAATGTGCCTTTTCACAAATTAGCATATGGGTAGCTAGAAGTCAAGTCTATGATAATCATTCTAGCTTGATGAGGCCATCAATCTATGCCTCCTTACCATCCCATCTCTCTTTTGTGGATATTCTCAAGCTCGAGACAAGGAACTCTACAAGTTGAATGGCTTCAGTCTCGTGGGTTAACTTGAAGGGAGTCCTACTACTATTTTATAGGCTGTTTGTTAGGCCCACAAGGTTGCCATCAGTTTGTTATCCCAATCATTGTGTGAGGTAGGGATCACTTTGGTTAGGATGTTCACTAAAATCTTATTAGTAGACTCAGCCTGGACATTTTCTTGAGGGTAGTATGGTGAGGATTTTTGATGGATTATTAGAAAGGTTGATGTGAGGTGAGTGATCACTTTATTAATGAAGTGTGTGCCTTGATCACTCTAGTTCAATGGGTAGCCAAAGTGTGAGATCACCTGCTTAAAGGAACTTAGTAGTGGTTTGAGCATCATTTTTCCTCGTGGATCATGCTTCTACCCACTTGGTGACATAGCTGGTAGCAACGATGATGTACTTGGCCTATTGTGTCGTAGGATTAATCACCCAATGAAGTCAATCCCCTATTTCTCGAATGGTTGTCTTGCAATAATTGGACTTAGCTCCATCTTGTCCTTGCGAATAGGTGTCTTGGTTTGTTGGCACTCATCGTAGTGCCTTACAAATCATGCTACATCTCAAAAAAGAGTAGGCAACCATAGTTGAGATTGCAGCACCTTGCAAGCTGTCGTGTCTTCGCTGAAGTATCCTCCTTTAATTCCATTGTGTGCTTCTACAAGTTCATCATGCATCTCATGTTCACACATGCATCTACGTAGCAAGTCATCATGCCCTAACCTATAGAGTTATCATGCTATCAATTGATAGGGTTCTATTTGAAGGATGAGTCACTAAAGTCAAGCCTTCTCAATAGGTCTTTTGGGTAGTCTGTGCTCAAGGTCATTTTCCTAGTAAGGTGTCAAGTCCACTCTAAACAAGTCCCTTTCATTGGATAAGTTAAAGAGATGAGCATCAAGCAAGTTGTCAGTGATGCCTTGTCGAGTGGCTTCTCCTGTGGGTATGTGAAACATATGGTCGGCCATGTAGTGTTGCTTCCCTTTGCATACAACCATAAAGAAGTTGAACTTGAGAACATCGCACAATGCATCCCTTAGTGTAGTGTTTATTAACAAGATAAAGCAAGGCTTGATGGTCAACAAAGAAGAGAAACGGTGAGGCCAAAAGGTAGTGCCAAAATTTATTTACAACAAACGTCATGGTTAACCCCTCCCTCTCTATGGACGAGTAGTTTGTCTCAGTATCTGTGAGTTGCCTACTAGCAAAGCTCACTAGATAGTCTAAATTGTGTTCATCCAACTGGCACAACACAGCCCCCACATTAGACTTTGAGGCATCAATGTGAACGTGGAAGGTTATGATCCAGTTTGGGGCTCGTAAGATTGGTGTTGTGGTTAGGGCCTTTTGAATCAACTCTTCATATGCGCATTGGCATTCCTCAGTCCATTCAAATATTACCAGCAATTTGTATAGAGGCCTAGTGATTAATGCATAGTTTAATACAAATTGTTGATAATATCCTGTATGGCCAAGGAAGCACTGAACTCCCTTGTAGTCAGTTTGGTGGTGGAAGA
The DNA here is from genome assembly GCF_053477565.2 of Lygodium microphyllum. NCBI lineage: Eukaryota > Viridiplantae > Streptophyta > Polypodiopsida > Schizaeales > Lygodiaceae > Lygodium > Lygodium microphyllum. Next base: position 74,372,138 of record NC_141142.1, on the reverse strand, counting down.
TCGACGATAGCCCTAGCTTTTGAGAAGTCCATGGCAATGCCATTCTTTGATACCACATGCCCTAGGATGCATCCGAGCTTCACCAAAATTGGCACTTCAAGGGGTTCAATGAGAGATGATACAATCTACATCTTTCAAAGATTGCTTGGAGCTTGCCTAGGTATGCCTTCCAATTGGAGTGGACACATAGATCATCGATGAATACCTTTGACTCTTGCCTAAAGATGTCTTTGAAAATGGCACACATGAGCCTTTGAAATGTGGCTAATGCATTTGCCAACCCAAAGGGCATGACTACCACCTAGGTGAAGACGCCCCATTCGATAACAAAAGCAGTCTTGTTCTTTTCATTTGGATGTACTTGCACTTGATTGTATCCAAAGAAGCCATCCAGGAAATTGTAGGCCTCTCTGATTTTTCCATTCTTCTTCATCAGGATCACTATGGTGACACCCAGTCCATGTGCTCAATTTCATAAATGAATCTTTCTCTCAATAGCTTATCGATTTCCTTTGATGGCGTGAGTGTGTTTAGGATTCATTGGATACAGTCCCTACTTGACCAGCTTTGCACTAAGTGTCATCGGGATGTTATGAGCCACTACACTCGGATCTACCTCCTTTAGTTCATTAAGGGACCAATAAAATACATCTATGTACTCTTGTAAGAGAGAAACAAGAGTTTCCTTCTCTTCCTTGGTTAAGTCGTCAGCCATAAAAACAAGTCGGGGCATCTGCGCTTCCTCAACTAGATTGACCTCCTTGACTTTGGCGGGTCCTTCTATGGGCTCACTCGCTTGCCTTTATCTTTTGGCTCCTAGCAAGACCACTACCCTCTTGCCTTTCTTAAATCTTGTGAATTGTCTTGATAAGTCTTGCGGCTTCCTCTACTCCTCTGCTTGCGGATCTTTAGGCTGGTTCCTCTTTTTCTCCTTCAACCTTTGGTGCCTCAAGTAGACTAGTAGGTCTCCTTTGATGTGTTTGGTCATAGGTGGCCGGGGTATCTCAGGATCACTACCCGAGCTGACTTCCAATTCGAAATCAAACTCTCCATCTTTGTTAGAAGAGGGAGTCTCCCCTGGAGGTCGTAGTTTTGATGGTGATTCTATATTGAGTATTGGTGTGACACTTGTTTGGGCAAGACCTGCTTCATCATAATCAATTGCTCCTATGTGCTCCGACTAGGTGTGATCACAACCCATTTGTGTGACTCCTTTCTCAAGTCTGAAGATGCTCTTTTTTTGTGGTTCGAAGTCTACCCTTATTTGTTCAATATCATGCCCCTTTGTGTTGATCTCTTCTTCACTCTCATCATTGGAGGAACAATAGTCTTTGTACTCATCATTGGAATCATCCTCATCCAATTGCTTATCATCTTCTGAGTTGTTCCTTGCTAGTGGTAGTTAAGGCCCAATTGTACATCAAGTTTAGGTCATGCATCTTGGTCCATCGCCACACTTGGGTTCATCCAAAAGATCCTTGAGTGGCTTGAGATTTACGGCTAGGTTACTAGCTAATTTGTCCACTAGGTGCTTTAAGATCTCATGAAGGTCTCATTTGTTGTTCAAGATGAGAAACGTGATAGATGTGGGTCACCCATGCAAGGTCCCAGCCATCATGAAAATTGGTGCTAAGGGCGTGTCTCTGGGCTTACTGACTTCCTTAGTGGCTTGCTCATATTCCTCATTATTCATGAATGGCAGATCTATTGTGGCTATCACATGCATCCAATCTCGCTCATCCTCAAGGCAAGGGATATACTTAGTCAATGGACCGTAAGATTTCCCGAATTGAGCATTGCCCTTGAGCATAGCTGAGATGGTGTCTAGGTCGACTGGTGTAGTCTTCCAAGTATCCATCTCCACTCTTACCACTTCAGTGCTTATTGACTGCTTAAGTGTCTTGCTCGTATTCCTCATTATTCATGAATGGCAGATCGATTGTGGCTAGCACATGCATCCAATTTCACTCATCCTCAAGGCAAGGGATATACTTAGTTAATGGATCGTAAGATTTCCTGACCTGAGCATCACCCTTGAGCATAACTGAGATGGTGTCTAGGTCGACTGGTGTAGTCTTCCAAGTATCCATCTCCATTCCTACCACTTCAATTTGATTGCCTAGGAAGATCAGATGGCTACCCAATCTTCTATTTCTCGTGCATTGTGCATCCAGGGTCATCCTAGCAGGATGTCATAGTCCACTTCCTTTCATGACTATAAAGTCCATAGAGAACTAGACTCCTACAATTTTCAACAGCCAATTTTTCAGCACTCCAGATGGCTTCACTTTTGTTCCACTAGCCAGCATGACATTGAACCTAGCATCCTTGATAGGTGAGTTACCCCAAGCCTAGAGTTTTGCATGGCTAAGTACACTGACTCATGCTCCTGTTTCTACAATCCCTTTCCTCGTGGTATCAACTAGAGCTAGGACAAGCATGACCGTGTGCATTTTAGTGCCTTCCCAAAAATCTTTAACATTCAAAGACTTGGATACTAAGTGTAGTGTCAAGCTTGGTATTTGCATTATCGCATCATGGTCTTGCAAGTCAACAACATATTGCTCCATCAGCCCTTCCACCCATTGATTTAGCTCCTGCCATAGCATCGGATGCTATCTAAGTAATCTCCTAGGCTCAGAGTTATAGGGGTGGTCACTAGCACTTGAGAAGATTGCTAGCCACTTGCTTGTCTCCTAATTCTATGCTTCTTGGCCAATGGCCTCGACTGGTTTGCTGGCCTATGGCATTCAAACTCTATCTTGGTGGCACGATTTGAGGTGTAGACATGTCTCTTGGTCCTGTGGGGGAGATTAGTGTGCTCATGCTAGAGAGATTGTTGATCTCATCCTCCAAAATGGGTTCAACATCCTTTAGGTGCTGCTAGGCTTCTCTCACCCACTCCTTGACCTTTTCAATGGCTACAAGTTGGCACTTTGGGTTGGGTACTCCCCTACTTAGCAATTCCTTTTTCAATCATCTTTGGAGCGGATGTTTTGACCTCAACATCTGTGACTTTCTTTCTAACAAGCACTGTTGCTGCACTCTCGTTTTTCAATGTGACCTTTGCCTTGCTTTCTTCTTTCTTCATCTACAACTTTTCTTTCCGATTGAGGCTACATCTAGGTTACTAGGCCCTAGCAATGATATGCTAGCCTACTTTGTGTACGCGTGGGTCATAACATGCAATAGGATGGGCATGGCCTCCTCGTCAATTGTTTCAACACCGAACAACCCAAATGGAATTGATGGCACAAATTCTAAACTAGAGGATGACTTTCACCTAGGGCAATTGGAAAATAGGTGGGTGATTCCATACTTAGTCCATTTGAGATCAGTGTTGTCTTGATTGGCTTGCTTCCTCTCAGGGCAGTGCAAAGAGATGTGTCCTGGGTGACCATAAGTCCAATAAGAAATTAGCTCTTGGGTTTGCCCTTCTAAGCCTTTGCCTCTCCCTCTTCCTAATGCCATCTTTGACACTAGTCAATGGTCCATGAGAACTAGATTTCTCTCTTCGTCGTACGAGACATAGGGGTTCATGTAAGGCTCCTCTTCATTCGGTTCCTCCACGTAGTGGATTGAGTGTCGCTCAGTGTATGGGTCATGTAAGATCTAGGTGGCCTAGGTATGGCTATGGGATTGTTGTTTGCCCTAGGGATGGCTTGATTTGCATCATTAGGTTATGGGAAGGCCAATGTGGCTCCTCTCCCAAAGAAATTTGAAGGTCTATTCTCTAGGTAAGGGCTGGTTATAATGATATGAGTATGGGAGTCTCCATAGCAACTTGCAATGCATGGCATCATGGCCGAACATTTTGCAACTAGCATAAGGTCAGGACCTAAGGTCCTGAAACTTGGTTAAAGGTGGTTTCCAATGCAACACATGCATTGGACAAGTGACCATGTAGGTCTTCTCATCATCTCATGCAGTAGCTTAGCCAACTCTAGTTGCACATCTGCCAACTCCTAGCTCTGATCAAAATTCTTTTCCTTGTCTTGGGTGCTTTGGCTGGATCTTTTACTAGTGGTTGGATCTCTTTCTAAGGTTTTAGAGGCAATGATGTCTCGGATTGTAGGTCTTGAGCTTCTCTCTTTGAGTAGATCATCCACTGTAAGGAACCATCCGTGGCCAAGGAGCCGCCATCATGGCCACAGGGAGAATCGCCAGTATTGCCAACAAGGAGGTGTGTGATGAAGAAGATCCAACCATGGAAGCTGACTTTGAGAGGGCAACAGTTCATGCTGCCCTTCACAAGAAAGGCCCGAATTGCCAATTTTCAGTGATTGAGACTCCATCGAATTATCAAGGTAAAAGCTTCAAAACCTTGATTTATTGTGGCAGTACATATTCCTTTGTTTCACGAGTTTGCGCAAGAAGATTAGGAATAGCCACAATAGATGCACCTGCCTTACTTGTGGAATTAGCAAATGGTCGTGAGATCACTTGTACCAGGCAAACTGCTAAGGTGAGATTCCTGCTGGATGGAAAGTCGACTTCGGTCAGATTTAGGGTTATGAACCTAGGCATCCACGAGTGTTTGCTCAAAATGGATTGGTTTAAACCTAATGATGCCCACATTCATTGTGGAAAGGGCCAAGTTTCCTTTTGAAATTTTGAAGGGGAATTCGTCACAACTCAAGGAGAGGCTGGGAAGCCAAAAATTCAACTGGTCTCGAATAATAAAAGGAGTTAGAAAAGGGCTACTTGTCTATTTGATTAAGCTAAATAAGCTAGATCAGAATCAGGAGTCTAGGGAAGAACCTTCATGGCTAAAGGAGTACGCAGATGTATTTCCTGAAGAGCTGACAGAACTTTCTCCTCAAAGGGAAGTTGATCATGAAATCAAGCTAGCACCAGGAGCTGCACCAATTGCAAAGAGACCTTATAGAATGTCCATCCCGACCTGAAGGAGCAACTCAAGCAACTATTAGACCAAGGCTACATCTGTCCTAATAGTTTGCCATGGGGAGCTCCAGTGCTGTTCTAGAAGAAGAAAGATGGAACGCTTCGATTATGTATTGATTACAGAGGGTTGAATCAATCAACCATTAAGAACAAATACCCCATTCCAAGAATAGATGAACTTCTTGACCGTCTTCAAGGTGCGAAGATCTTCTCCAAGATTGATCTCAAGTCTGGATATTATCAGATAAGGATCAAGGAGGAGGATATCCCAAAGACGGCATTCAGCACAAGATATGGACACTTTGAGTTCCTGATCATGTCATTCGGGCTGACAAATGCACCTGCTACCTTCAACAGGTTAATGCAGGATATCTTTAGGCCCTATCTTGATGACTTCGTACTCATCTTCTTTGACGATACCCTAGTCTACTGCAAACAGGAAGAAGATCATGAACCCCAGCTTCGCATCATCCTTGAAACAATGAGGGCACACAAGCTTTATGCCAAGAAGAAGAAGTGTGCATTTTTCAAGAGACAGATTGAATATATGGGATTCATTGTATCAGCGGAAGGAATTTTGATGGATCTGGCTAAGGTCAGAGACGTTCTAGAGTGGCCAACACCAACAACTGTCAAAGAAATACGCAGTTTTCTTGGATTGACAGGATGGTACAGAGTCTTTATCAAAAACTATGCTTTGATTGCAGCACCACTGATTGACCGATCTACTAAAGAAGCAAGCATCAATTGTATGGTCACCTGCTGAACAATCCAGCTTTGACAAATTAAAGCAAAGCTTGGTATCAGCACCCATCCTGAAACTTTTGGACCTTAGTAAGGAGATGGAAGTAATAACTATATCACACCTGCCTTAGGATGTGTGCTTATGTAAGAAGGTTATCCCATAGCATACTCTTCAAGAAAACTAAAGATCCATGAAAGGAACTATGCTACCCACGATCTAGAGCTGTTAGCTGTCATCCATGCTTTCAAGCTTTGGAGACACTACTTGTTGGGTAACAAGTTTACCCTAGTGACGGATCATAAAAGTCTCAAATGGATTTTTACCTAGCATGAGCTCAACATGAGGCAACGTCGATGGATTGAAGTGCTGGAGAATTATGATTTTGAAATCAAATACCGACCTGGAAAGGAGAATGTAGTGGCCGATGCACTCAGTCGCAAGGCATTTCTAAATTCTCTGATTTTGCAAGATCCATCAACAGCAAGATCTCTAGCCACAAAGGTATCCATGCCAAACAACCCAATACTTGAGCTACCTAAAGAAGAGGCATGCCATGATCCAACCTATCAGAAATTGCTAAGGGAGATCCCCATCAGGGATCAAGACCCGAAGCTACAGGCAAAGTATCAAGAATTCTCTATCAATAGTGGACTTGTCTACTATAGAACGAGATTATGTATACCGGCAAGCCAGCCACTCAAGTAGAAGATACTTTGGGAAGCCCATGACTCCCCTTTTTCAGGACATCCTGGCCATGCCAAGACCCTCAATGCAGTCAGAAAGAGCTATTATTGGGAAAGACTTAAAGGTGACATTCTCAAATATGTCACTGAATGTTTGTCTTATCAACATATTAAGGCTGAACATGTCAAAACGCCAGGAAAATTGCAACCACTTGACATTCCCCAAATGAAATGGGAATTCATTAGTATGGATTTTGTTGTTGGCTTGCCCCAAGTTTAGGGATGATACAACTCCATTATGGTCGTGGTGGATATGCTCACCAAGGTTGCACACCTTATTCTTGTTAAGACAAACTATAAAGCCTCAAACATTGAAAGGTTATTCATTAAGGAGATATTCAAACTGCATGGGTTACCTAGAAGAATCATCAGCAACCGTGACTCTCTCTTCACATTGCATTTTTGGAGGGCTATCTTTGAGGCCATTAGGACTCAACTCTCTTTCAGTATAGCTTACCATCCCCAAACCGATGGTCAAACGGAGTGAGTCAACCAAGTCATTGAGGATATGCTAAGGGCACATTGCTGCCATGAACCCAAAAAGTGGATTCAATATTTGCCACTGGTTGAGTTTGCCTACAATGCTTCCTACCAACAAAGCATTCAGATGACCCCTTTTCAAGCATTGTATGGGTACGATTGTCGTAGTCCTTTAAACTTTTCGGATCCAACCTTGAGGGTTGAAGCTTCAAAGCAGATGCTAGAAGATATAGATGACCAAATCAAGTCAATAAGACAAGACATCCAAGCCACCAAGGATAGACAAAAGGCTGATGCAGACTTGAAACGTCAAGACAGATCCTTCGTTGAAGGTGACATGGTCTTCATTTGCGTATGTCCAAAGAAGAGTTCCCTATCCTTGGGTGAATGCAAAAAGCTAAGTCCAAGGTATTGTGGACCCTACAAGATTCTCAAGTGCCTAGGGCCTATTGCCTATAGACTTCAACTCCCTGAGAACCTAAAACTTCATAATGTATTCCATATCAGCCTTTTGAAGAAGTATGTACCTAACCCTAGTCACGTGCTTGATGATCAACAAGTTGTAATGCCTAGCCAAGGAGTCCTTGAGCTATAGCCTGACAGGATCTTAGATGTTAGGGAGAGGCATTTGAGATCCAGGACCTTGGGAGAATATCTCGTCCACCAATGGGAAGATTATCTCGAAGAGGATGCCACTTGGATGGATGAAAGTACTCTCAACCAACAATACCCCCAGCTGTTTTCGAGGTGAGGACATCTTGATTCCTCTAAGGGGGAGAGAATGTAATATTTCCGCACGAAATATTAATAATTTTTTATCCTACACACCCCACACAAGAGCAGTTTAAAATAATCTCCCCGCGACTAGAAGAACCCTAGGCTAAATGCTCCACCCTTTGCTTCGCCTGTAAGCTTAAGTTTGGCGAGCATAGCTTGGTTAGTAGGTGCAGTTCCTGCTACCTCAAAATAGTCCTCCATGGACTCGATCTAGATCTCGGCGTCAGTTTGAACAGTCCTTCCCTTACCATCGAATTCAAGTGGCTTGATTTGTTTGAGAAGGAACTTCTTCTCTTGAATCATAGCTGTACTTAGTGCAGGGTCGGACTTGGGACCTGTACTTGGGGTTGCACCTGGGCAATAAGATTTTTCATGTTAAAAACTCACCAAATGCTTCTCACATTACATTAATATGACCAGTACAACTTTTAGCCAAGTGACCTAATCACTTAACTCCTTTGCTAACATTTACAACCAGGATAGATAGTAATAAAAAACTTATTCATTCATGAGGGCATAGCCCTTTTGAGTACATTTCTTTTGGGAAAGTAGAACAAGATGATTGGCACATTAGTTTAGGGAAAATAGGATTGTGTTACATTCGGCTATAGGGACTGAGTAATAATATGGAGAGGGGTCATGGATTTTCAGGAATCGATAAGTCATAGGAAGCTTGGGGTGTCCCTTCCTTTGGTACCCGTTCTTCTCATAATGCCCCAGCACTTTGATTTTGTCGACAGGGATCACCCGAGTCACTTCTTCATACACATATTTGTTCTGCTTGACTTGCCAACCGCCAACATGCAGGGTTGCATTTGAGTAAGCTTCGACAAGGATGAACAACTTCACGATCTTTAAATCCTCCATCCACTTGATTCTCTTCAAGTTGGTCTGAAGGTATGCAAGTCGGTGGGCTGCTATGTAATATATTCTTGATTCTCCCGTCCATCTCTGTTCCACGTACAGGGGTGAAGGATTGTAGATGCGGTCTAGAATATTCATCATGCCTAGCCTTCGTCGATAATTCGAAGCATGCATTGTAGTCATAAACATAACCTGGAACACCAAGAATTTGTTCTATGCTTCGTGACTCTGCAGCCCAGCATCCATATGTAAGTAAGGAAATGTTCTCAACAGCAAACATTGCTCTATTTTCCTCCTCCATTAAGTTCATTTGTAAATATTAGATTCTGTTGGTTTGCTCTGATACCAACTGTAATGTGCCTATATGTCCGATTGCGGGACACGTCTTAGCAGCCCTGATCAGAAGAGTCCAGTCGTTTGCGATCTAGGTCTTCCCGAGTCTGCCCCGAGCAGAAGAGTCCAGCCGTTTCCACTTGGGATCGACCTGAGGTCAGGGTTCCTATCCTACCGGCAAGTCTCTAGGTCCTCATTGTCTTATCATCTTATCATTTGAGAAAAGTTCCCAGCTAACTGGGACCACCCTTCCGTAGGACGGATTTGAGTCACATCCACCGCATTTTCCTCAGTTTGATTTAATTATCTAATTACCTAACACGTTAAGTTTTGACATGCAAAATCAGCTCCCTTAATTAAACAATTTTAATCACGGGTTCCTTCACGTAACTTAGGCATTGACACAAAAACAATGTCAAGCAAGTTCCTTTTTCTCAAGCATATGTTCTTTATTTATCATAATTTCGGATTACATCCAACATCATGCCAAAGGCCATCCCAGCAATCCACAAGATCGCTGTTCCAAGTTCCGCCCGTAGACTAACACACGGGCCTCAAGATCCCATCTCGAGTCACGTCGGCCTCTTGTACGGGATTTGGAGGCAAGGGATTTATAGCCAGAGCCTCCCCTGGCACCCAAGTGTCCTCCCGCTCCAAGCAGTACCCACGGAGAGACCTCTCGCGGCTGGTTAGGTCCATATACTATCAACCCCCTTGGATAGGGCCAGGCAGATAGTCGGAGGTAACTGTTCCTGCCTCTCCCTCCAGGCTTTCAACATGAAGCATTTAAGTGTTTTCCTTGAATTAGTTCCTTGATCAAAGAAATCAAATATTGTATTTAAGTACAAGCACGAACATTTCAGAGGTCGTTTGTGCGACCGACTGCTAAGGTGTGACTCCTTTTTCCCGAATGCCCAGCACCCTTGGGTCTTTCCACGACTTGGCAAAATCCCAATAATTTCAACAAGAGCAAATAGTCTTGGTAAGTTGACGTATACTTTCTTAGGGTATCCTAGTCCCTAACTCAAGTACTAGCTGGTCAGTCAAGGCAATGGATATGCCTTATTCGCAACCTAACCAAGGGTCTTATAATCTCTAATTCCAGCCAAGCTCAGTTAACACAAATAGCAATACATGATTTTTAAATTTTCAAGATGCGGTTTAGATGCATGCGATCCTTCCAATTCTCTTAGTGCGGTTCTATACAGGAGTTCCCAACCATCATGCACGTTGTGTGTTTAGTATAGTTGTCCCCTAAATAGCTTTTACCTCCTTTATTCCTGGCAATGAGTACTTATTTCCAATGCACCGGATCACATGTGACTTGCATCTATGGAAATCTAGGGTTTTATTTTCCAATGATGCGAGTGTAACCTATGAACAGAAGTTAATATTTCATGTGTTTCTTTTAACCATGATCGCGAAATGTGAATTCCAAAGGACTATTCATGCACCGAAATGGTTAAAAAGCTATCATTTTATGTGGAATAAGGCAATAACCCTATCATTTTATATGTGTAGAAGTTATCATTTCATGTGAGGTAAGGTGATAACCTTATCATTTTAGACGAGTAAAACTTCTGCGAGTTCAACCCTACCATTGCATGGAACTTAGTATAAACAAAACCTTATGCATGACATTATCCCCCTCCACGAGAACTAAGTCCTAAATTAAATTTTTAATGCTTGGAACCTGGCCTTGATTTGTGTGTGCTGCATTGGGTCGTTCCACTCGTCCCTCCAGCATTTCCGGTGGCTTGGGCGCCTATGCTTCCCACAACTTTCTTCTTGGGAGCCATTCACCTCGCAGAGATTGGGCTTGACGGGTTTCGGGTAGATATGTTTGGTTTGAAAAAAACCCACTGAATGGGGTTTGTTGTCGAGAGAGTGGTTCAGGTGGCTCATTCTGCTCCTTCCTCTACCACTTCTTACCTCTCTTCCTCCACCTCTTCTTCTTGTTCCTCTACCTCTCCTTCTTGTTCCTCTTCCTCTCTCCTTTCCCTTCTTCTTCTCCTCTCCTCCTTCTTGCTCTTCTACCTCCTTCTCTTTCTCTACCCACTTCTCTTTTCCTCTTCTTTTTCTCCCCTCCTTCTACTTCTCTCCTCCTTCTACCTCTTATCATCTCCTTCCTCTACTTCTTATCCAATCCTTCCTCTACTTCTTACCCTCTCCTCCCTCTTCTCTCTCTTTACTTCTTCTCCTTCTCTTCTTCCTCTCCCTCCTTCTTGCTCTTCCACCTCCTCCTTCTTTTCTCACTCTTTCTTCCACTCCTTCCTCTCACCTTCTTCTCTTTATCTTCTCCTCTTCTCTCTCTCTCTCTCTCTCTCTCTCTCTCTCTCTCTCTCTCTCTCTCTCTCTCTCTCTCTCTCTCTCTCTCTCTCTCTCTCTCCTTCTTTCTCTTCTCCCACCCTCATCTTCTTATCCTCTCCTTCTCCTTCTCTCTCTCTCCTCCCTTCTCTTACTCCTTTTCACCTCCTCCTTTTCCTTCTCTCTCTCTCCTCCCTTCTTCCACCTCCTCCTTCTTTTCTTTTCACTCCTCCTCCTTCTCTCTCCCTCTTCCCTTCTCTTCTCTCTCTCTCCCTCTTCCCTTCTTCCACCTCCTCCTTTTCTCTTCACTCCTCCTCCTTCTCTCTCCCTCTTCCCTTCTCTTCTCTCTCTCTCCCTCTTCCCTTCTTCCACCTCACCTTTTTCCTTTTCACCGATTTGTCTGGGCCCAGGGTGGTGGTTCATTTGGGGCCCAGGGAGGGTTCGCGGCGTTACGTCACTTGGGGGGTTTGACTAGGACCAAAGGCCTAGATGGCCTACGCCAACTGGTCGAGGGGGAAAATAAAACCACCTGGGGAGGGAAAGATTGGGTGGCGGAGTGGGCCATCGGTAGCATTCTGCCGATGTTGCAGATAGTCACACCGGGGGGAGAAGACCTGTTCGAAAGGCTGCAGGGAGGTGGCGATGCCTGCAGTCCTGGAGAGGGGGGTTGACGTGCGGACGAGGCCCCAGGGGGGGTTGTGCAACAGGACGGTGGTCGGGTGATGACGACTGCGTAGCCTTCTCTCCTAGGGATGGGAGAAGCCCGGAGGGAATAGCTGGCATGGCCACCCTCCACTTGGAGGGTGCATGCTTTCCCTACCAAACCACCACTCCCACTCCCTCTCTCCTTCCCCGACTGCTGTCGGCGGGGAGAGAGGGGAAATTTAAAAAAAAGAGTTGAAAGATTTTTTTTTGGGGAGGTTCCTATGCCCCTTACACTCCTCCCCTCCCCCCTGACCCCGTACTAACCCCTCCATAGGAACTCCCCCCCTTTAATTTTTAAAGTTTCTTTTTATCTCTCCCTCCCCTTCCCGTGTGCATGGCGGGGAGAGAGAGAGAGGGGGAATGAAGTTAATAATAAGGGGGGCATGCAGCCCCTCCCCTTGCCATGTGCATGGCAGGAGGAGGGAGAGAGAGAGAGAGAGGGAGTGAAGTTAATAATAAGGGGGTGCATGCAGCCCCCCCAGGTGGTGGGTAGCACTGCCTTACCACCCCCCACCTTATAAAGCTTTCCCCCTCCCTCGTCTAGGGACGCTGAGCACCCCCCTGGTTCCGCAGAAGCTTCGCCCCCTCTTTGTTGGCAACAGCAGTAGCAGCGCCCCTTGTGGGCCTGGAGAAGTGCCTCCCCCTCCTCCCTCCATGATGGGCAGTGGCCTCCCTCTCCGTCAGGCTAAGAATCCCCCCACCCCCCCTTGGGGCATGACGTCAACACCCCCACCCCGTGAGCAGAAAAGAGAAGAAGAGGGAGAGAAGGAGGTGAAGAGAAGGAGAGGGAGAGAAGAAGAGAAGGGGAGAGAGAGTGGGAAGGAGAAGAAGAAGAAGAGGTAGAAGGAGAGAAGAGAGAAGGAGAGGAAGAAGAGAAGAAGAAGGAGAAGAAGAAGGAGAAGAAGAGGGAGAAGAGAAGAGAAGAAGAAGGAGAGGGAGAGGGAGATAGAGAAGGAGAAGAAGAAGACAAGAAGAAGAAGAAGAGGGAGAAGAGAAGAGAAGAAGAAGGAGAAGAAGAGGGAGAGAGAGAAGGAGAAGAAGAAGACAAGAAGAAGAAGAGGGAGAGAGAGATTAGGAGAAGGAGAGAAGAAAAGAAGAAGAGGAAGAGGAGAGAGAAAGAAGGAGAGAGAGAAGGAGAAGAAGAAGAAGAGGGAGAGAGAGAGTAGGAGAAGGAGAGAAGAAAAGAAGAAGAGGAAGAAGAGGAAGAGGAGAGAGAGAGAAGGAGAAGAAGAAGAGGTAGAGAGAGAGTAGGAGAAGGAGAGAAGAAAAGAAGGAGAGGAGAAGAAGAAGAAGGAGAAGAGGGAGAGAGATAAGGAGAAGAAGAAGGAGAAGAAGAGTGAGAGAGAGGATAGGGGAAGGAGAGAAGAAAAGGAGAATATTAGAAGGAGAGAGGGAGAGAGGTAGGGAGAAGTTAGGGGAAAAGATGACGATTAGTAAGAAAGAGAGAAGGTGGGAGTTAGGAATGACAAGATGCTGCTAGGTAGAAAACAAGGGAGAGAAGAGAGAAGAAGACAGAAAAAGTCTCATAATTGAGGATGGCCCCGAAGCGGAGATCTTCCCAAGGGAATGGAAATCCCACAACCATGGATGGAGATTCAGGTCAAGATGCCACCACCCATGCAAACACACTGCCAAGGGTAAACACTAAAGTTTCTCCCCACAATCAGGTAAAATTGATTAAGGAAAACACATTATAAGATGCCGAAATGCCTGACACAAACACTTGCATGAAGAACATTCTACTGATTAATAATAGAAGATATTTGTGTATTATACACTAAATGGATTACCTTAGTTTGCATTTAGAAAGAGCTAGAATCTTGCATTATTTTCATGAAAAGGATTGGAGCCTTGCATCGAAAGAAAAAAAAAACTCCCTTATCAAAAAAATGCAATAGCATCCTAAGATTCTAAACCAATTTTTCATGCACAAGGATGATAGAGTACATTAAAGTAATAGTTAGATCATGCACATGTCAATATATGTTAATTTGCACACACAATGGGATTGCATGATAAACATTGTTAGAATAGTAATTCTAAAAGGAATACCGTTTAGAGATCCTTGTTCAAACTCTAGCCGATAGATGAAGATTGGATAACCTATGGCTAATTAGGTTGGAATCTCATTAATGTACTCTTGGTGATGTACTAGCAATATGGGTTAGCACTTGGTGACCTGTGATATTAGATAGCTACTCTAGGAATTAGGTTGATCTTCTACGCTAAATAGGTAGCCAGGATTAATGAAGGTCAAGATGAAATCACTTAGTTCATTTAAAGGATCTATAAGGAACTTGTTAAATTGACCTTGCGAAGCCCTAACCCAAGGGGGTAGTTGATTCATGCTAAGCATGTTGCTTGGAATTGTCGAAATGGTTTTGATCTTGTTAAAGATGGATTGTTGACCCAAGTTATGCTTGGTTGTCTGAAAGGTTGTACAAGTGTTTTGATACATCCAAGTTAAATTCTAGTTGTGCATGCAATGGGATTGCGATGCCTTGAAGCAAGAGGTTGTGCATTCAACTATTTATTAATGTGGCTTTGGATGTTAACCCAAGTGGGGTGTGGTTGATGATTTCATGGCCCGGTCTGTGATGATTGATTGCCATGGGAACAAAGGGATGTTTTCCCTAGTGAATTTATTAAGCCGGTTGCTTCAGCTGTGGTTGTTTTCCTTAAAGGATAATTAAGGAAGGATGGCGCTAGCTACCCCCCGTGAACCACCAAACCCTAACCAAGGGGGTTATGAATTCGCGCTGGGAATGTGGACCGAACCCGCCGTGAGAGGTCTCTCCATGGAAATTACTTGGCGCAGGAGGACACTTGGGTGCCAGTGGGGGCTCTGGCCATAAATCCCAATGCCTCCGGACCCTACAAAGTGTTCTACGTGACTCGAGATGGGATGTCGAGGCCTTGATACTAGTTATAAGGCGGAATCTTGGTAGGATAAACCTTCGGGTTTTTATTGCTGGGAGACGGAAGGATTTTTCTACGGAGGCAAAAAGGAACACTTAACTCTCCTGTATGGGCAGGAGACAAACATTAATCTAAAGATAAGTTAAGGAAGTGTTTGATCTTGTTTTATCTTGTCTTCGTGTCAGTGCTTACGTAAAGGAACCTGCGATTAATGGGTTAATTAAAGAAGTTGCTTTTATGTGTCAAACATAATGTGGTAGGTAATTAGATAACTAAAAAAACCCCTGAGGAAAGCCTGGTGGATGTGACCAATGGGTCTATCCTACGGAAGGGTGGTCTCGGTTAGCCGAGAGCTTTCCTCAAAGGAAATGTTAACGAGAAATGTTAGGGAAAAGTCGATCGATGACCTTAGACAATGTTGGCTAGAACCCTGATTCATACCGTTTTAGGGGATTGGAATGGGACTATGCCCTACGGGCAGAGAGGTCGAGTGATGCATCCCTCTCATTTCCCATTCTCTTGAACCAAGTGTGGTGTGAGTCTGCTTGGGTCCAGTTGTATCTATGCAAAGTGGAGCGGCCGTCGAGTGATGCTAGAAGACTATTAGGAAGACCCAATTATAAGGATCCCGGACTTCAGGTCGATCCTAGTGGGAACGACCGGATAAGTTCTGTTGCGGGGCATACTTGAGAGACCCTAGTTGGCAAGCCCCGTGTCATTCCTTGGGAATGCCAGGCGACGTCTTCTAGATATATCTCTCGATGGACTGCTAAGACGTGTCCTGCAATTTGAGAAGCGGGCACGTTACAGTTGATGAGCTGCCACCTATAGATGAAGAATGTCTTATTTAGTATATCCCTATGGATATCGTAGGTCAGTGTAAGAAGAAGCTTCACTCTCACTCTATCATTGAATTTTGTATTAGATGGAGAGGATTACCACCTAAACAAGCTTCTTGGAGGCCCAAATCTATATAAGATGAATTTTCTTACTTACGGGACGCATTGGTGGCTAAAGTAATTTTTATTCTTGAAAATTTTTAGAATTATGCCACCTCCATAGGGTCAAAGTACTCTTCAAGATCTACATTTTGACATGTGGCATGCTTTTCTTGGATACTCCTACCAGAAGTTATGGCAAATTTGGTTCAGCATGGTTTGTTCTTACAACAAGCTGTCTTTTTCATTTTGAGTCTATTTCTTTAAGTCTTTAAGGCTCCAAACTCTTTTGAAAAACTCAAGATCATGTATATAGCTGAGGCTTACTTTCATTCCTTCATTTCAATCCATATTGTTTTAATCTTTCATTCATTTTCCTACTTTGTATACCTGAAACCATAGTAGTACTCTGTTTTATCCATCTTTTCCAACTTTTATAAGTTTGTTTTTGTGGGAAAAAACCTTTGGGATGGGATAGATTGTAAGAAGCTAAGAAGAAAATATGTTTAGTGTAGAAATAATAATAATACCTTGTCACACTGACATAAGTATAAAAGGAAGAGAGTGTAATTTTTCACATCTTTTTGGAACATTAATACATTATTGTCTCTTACCTCACCTCCCAGTTCACAGCTTCAATGGCTTCTCTTCTCTTTTTGTCTTTCTCACTGCTTTTATAGTCTTTGTCTCTCCTCCTTACTCTCTTTTTCTCTCTTGTGCACTCCTTCTCTCTCTTCTATAGCCTTCTCTCCCCTCTTTCTCTCTCTGAAGTCCTCTCCTTGATGTTTTTGCACAATTCCATGTCCAATACATTTATGTCATATTTCAATGTCTACAACCACAACTTTATATTTAATTATACATTTTGTCATATTTCAATGTCTGCAACCATGCCTTTATCTTTAAAATACATAGCAAGAATTCAAACTATACTACACTTCTTATTAAAGTCTTCAACAAAATAACCCTTCATATTAAATCTAACATACAATCCTTGCTCTACCATTTGACCAATAAATAGTAAATTCTCTGTGATAGAAAACACATGAAATACATCTTACAAACACTTTGTTGGACCATTACACAAGGACAAATGAACTTTCCCAATATGTGAGATATACTTGTATGAATCATCACTTGTCTCTATGTATTATGGACTATGTAAATCTTACATCTCTCCAATCATTTAGCATGGCTAATCATATGATTAGATATTCCTAAATCAACATACCATACATTATCACATGTTCCCTTTTCTAATAGTATTCATCATATACTACATGACAAAAAAATGTTCATTTTTATTATCATTCTCTCTTGAAGATGATGCATAGTTTCCTTGGTATAATTTTCCACTACAAGTTTCATCCTTCTTATCATAATAATGGATTGCAATATGACATATTACTCCACATTAATGATTAAAGAAACTAGAATTGCTAAAGCCTCTATTTTGTTGTCAGTGTTCTTGCTCTAAAGCTCCCCTACCTTTAGAATTATCATAGTCTTCCAAAAGTTAAAAGTCACTAAATTGTTAATTTTACATGTTTCGCTAGTTGTCACCAACATGATCCATACAATAGCCTCTTAAAGAGGATCTACTTGAACTTGAGTAAAATGTTTAAACTTTTTTATCACTTATTTCAAATGTTTGACCCTACATATTGATCTCTTTAGTGATTATAAGAAACCCCAACTCATCAAAACTTGAAAACTGAATTTCTTACATACATAGAAGTAGTAAAATATTTCCAAATCTTCTCCAAAGTAGATAAAACTAAATCATCATCATCAATAGATACTAAGATATTAAGGTATTACATCAATAGATACTAATGCATTTGCAATGCTTTTAATATATTCATTACATACATCTTTTCTTTCTTCAAACCATATAACCAGCAAAACAGGTTCAATCAACAATTTGGTGAAATGTAGGTTTCAAGAGGTCGAGGAAACTTTAGAGGAAGGGGGAGCTCTAGAGGAAGAGGTGGATGGAAAAAAAGAGGTTCTAGAAATTTTGCTATTGTTTACCATTATTGTGGCAAAATAGGTCATATTGCAGCCAATTATTATGCTAAGAAGGATGATATTCGCAGTGGTAAATTGCAGCAAGGAAACTATGCATCGTCTTCACGACAGAATGAAGAAAAAAATAAGCTTCTATTTGTTATGCAGCATATGATGAATACAGTTACAGGAAAGGGGACACATGATGATGTATGGTATGTCGATTCAGGTGCATCTAATCATATGACCAGTCATGTTGAATGGTTTGGAGAGATGCATGACTTACAAAATCCAGATTATGTGTAGACGGGTGATAATTCATGCCACCCATTTTTACACATTGGAAAGGTTTCCTTGTCCTTGCATGATGGCTAGACAAAGAGTTTGATAGATGTATTACATGTGCCATCAATCACAAAGAATCTAGTGTCTGTTGGCCAAATGGTAGAGCACGGGCTACAGGTGCGATTCAATGAAAAAGGTTGTTTTTTAGAAGACTTTAATGATAAGTGCAAGTTGGTCGCAAAAGGAAGTAGAGTTGGCAACATGTTCACTTTAGATGTTGGAATTCCTGCAATGGATGTTGCTATATATGCTAAAGGAAAAGGAGTAGTTGTAGATATTGAAATATGGCATAAACATATTGGACATGCAAATGTGCAAAGGTTGAAATTAATGCAGTCCAGAGGATTGGTTACAGGGTTGCCTGCTTTTAGAGTTGCAAAATTGCACAAAGTCTGTGAAGCATGTCAGTTTGGTAAGCAGGCAAGACAACCCTTCTCACATGATAGCGAAGTGAGTAGAAAAATACTTGATGTAGTGCATACAGATATTTGGGGGCCTACACATAATTTATCTCTTGGTGGCACCAAATACTTTGTCACATTTATTGATGAATATTCAAGAAAGTTATGGGTATACTTCATGAAGCAAAAAAGTGATGTGTTTGAGCACTTCAAATCTTTTAAGGCAGCCGTTGAAATAGAAACATGCTTAAAAGTGAAGTGCTTGAGATCAGATGGAGAGGAAGAGTACCTCTCTATTGAGTTTACTGGCTTCTTGAGGACTCATGGGATAAAGAGGCAATTTACTTGGAGGTATACCCCACAGCAAAATGGGGTTGCAGAAAGAAAAAATAGGCATATTGCAGAAGTCGAGGCTATCCATACTGCTGCCTACATTATGAACAAAGCTCCCACAGCTGCAGTTCATGGGATGACTCCTGAAGAATGCTTTAATGAAAAGAAGCCCAATGTATCGCACTTGAAGGTATTTGGATGTGTTGTATATGTTCATGTGCCAAATGAGCTACAGAAGAAGCTTGATCCAAAGGAAGAAAAATATATTTTTATTAGATACTCTTTAGAGAAAAAAGGGTATCGCTGTTATAACTCTGTCACAGGTGAGTTCAGAGTGAGTAGGGATGTTATCTTTGATGAGATGAGCAGCTGGTATGCACTTGCTAGTGATGTATTAGATCATGATAATGATCAAGACAGCCATGTGCAAAAAGAAAAACAAGAATCACGAAGTCTTAGTGGACCAGAAACATCATCTGGTACTATACCTACAGTGAGCCCTTGGTCTGGGAGACTAAGGAGTAGCCCCACATCTTCAGGTGGATCTATAAGTGTTGCAGGGAAGGACAAAGGAAAGAAGAAAGTGCTGGATGGTAATGATGTATTTACCAGTCATTTGGGATTTGATGGAGACTCTAGTGGTTCAGATAGTTTGGATGATGAGCTTGGTATTCCTTTAGTCACGACACTAGGTGTACAAAGAGCTCATAGTAATGTAAAGGCTCCATTGATTGATCCGGTGGTACATAGATCTAGCAGGGTCAAATACCATGCTAAAAGATTTGGTTTTGAAGGTTATGCAGCTCACCATTATGCTTATATGGGAAAACTAGTTGAGGATGTTGAGCCCACTTGTTTTGAGGATGTTGTTGTTTATGCTGATTGGGATGCAGCAATGGATGAGGAGATGGTTGCATTAGAAGCCAATAAGACTTGGGATTTGGTACCCTTACCTAAGGGTAAGAAAGCTATTGGCTGTAAGTGGGTTTACAAAGTCAAGCATAATGGAGATGGTTCAATTAGCAGGTATAAGGCTAGGTTGGTTTCAAAAGGCTATGCTCAAACATATGGCATAGATTATGAAGAGATATTCAATCCAGTTGCTAGGATGGCAACTGTTAGATGTGTGATTGCCTTGGCAGTAGCCAAAGGTTGGAGTTTGTAGCAAATAGATGTTAAGAATGCCTTCTTACATGGTTAATTGCAAGAAGAAGTATATACGGAGTAGCCAGCAGGTTATGAGGATATAGAGCATTCCACATATGTGTGCAGGTTAAAGAAGACGCTCTATGGGCTGAAGCAAGCACCTAGAGCATGGTCTGACAAGATTGGAGAGTATCTTGTCAATATTGGATTTTGTATTTCTGATGCTGATCACTCACTTTATGTGAGAAAGGGAGATGCAGTTGGGTCATGATAGTCATCTATGTGGATGACTTGATTATTATAGGTGACACTGACAATGGGATTGCTGAAGTTAAGGACCTATTAAAGAAGAAGTTTGAGATGAAAGATTTTGGTGAGCTGAGATACTTTCTTGGTATTGAGGTGATTATATTTGATGATGGTATATGGCTATCCCAAAGGCAGTATGGCTTGGATATGTTATCCAAGTATGGTATGACAGCATGTAAGCCTCTTTCAGTACCATTAGAGCAAAATGTGAAGTTGAGTGCTGACTTTGGGGATGAGATAGAAGACCCTACTATGTTCAGGAGGATAGTAAGGAGTTTGATTTGCATGACTATCACAAGGCCAGACTTGAGCTATGTTGTTGGCCTTATCAATCAATTTATGTAGATGCCTAGACAGCCTCATTTGGATGCAGTTAGACGTATATTGAGATATGTGAAGTCCACTTTACATTATGGAATTTTTAATGAGGTAGATAAGGACGTATAGGTCTTTGGATACACAAATGTAAATTGGGGTGCAGATAGAAGATCTACTAGTGGATTCATGTTTTCCCTTGGTAGTGTAGCAGTTACATGGAGCAGCAAAAAGCAACCTATAGTTGCTTTATTGAGTATAGAGGTTGAGTATAGAGGTGCTACTATGGTAGCATGTGAGGTGGTATGGCTGCAAAAGTTATTAGGTGATTTGGATGTGCATGGAGATGGTCCACTTGTCATTCATTGTGACAACATGAGCAGCATACAGCTAGCTAGGAATCCAGTGTTCTATGCTAGGACAAAACACATTGAGGTGCAATACCACTTTGTGAGAGAGAAGGTACTTGTAGGAGAGATTGACTTGATATATGTTAGTACACAAGATCAGATAGCTAACATTTTCACAAAGGCATTGGGTGCAGAGAAGCTTCAAAAGTTTCGAAGCTTACTTGGAGTTGCAGAGTTAGAGTTGAGCTTGAGCGGGAATGTCGAGATGGCAAGCTCAACACGTGCGGACATTGATGATGGACCACCTGGCTAGATGAGTCCGCACGTTGTGGGAGGGGTTTTTGTCGAAAGGTCAAATCCACCGGGGATCAAAAGTAGAAGGAAGTAGAGATAGGAGATGGAAGAGAAGATAGAGAATACACAAGTGGTAAACACTAAAAAGACAAAGCACAATGAATTGAATCAATATGTATTGAAAGAACTTGGAATCTTTGCACTACTCAGAAGCAATCTTCAGGCATTAGATCTCCTGGAGCTTCTTCGTAGAACAAAACGTGCATCAAAATTACAGCTCCTTCTTTGCTACTCGGAACCCAAATCTGATGGCTCCATTGACTCCGAAAGGGGAGCAAAACCTCAAGACACTTACTCACGGATCTCCCAGATCACTCCTTCTTCTTTCAGTTCAATCTGCAATTTTCAGCCTGTTTACAATGATCGCAATGCACGCGATTTTGTCAATCTGTCGTCCCTCTTGTGAAAATCCCATAATTGGCTGAAAAAGCAACTAGCTTTTTGCATGCCATCTTAATCTAGAAGCTTTTTTTAACTTTTTTGGATTTTTACAATAAATAATATAGGCAACCTTAAAAAGCCCAAGGGCAAATGCAAAAGGGGCAAGGTGCATTTTAAAATACAAAAACGCACCATGAAATCTTGTAGAAGAGGGCCAGGCAGTGGAAAATCCGGAAAGCTAAAACAGAAGACAAAGACAAAGGCCAAGGCAAAGAGAAACGGAAGATAAAGGTGCACAAGGAAAAGCGCAAGTCAAGAATTTTGTGAAAGAGCGCAAGAGAATCATGGTTTAATTCAAGGAGCGCCGGGCTCTCACTCGTGCAATTTGTAAATATAGACAGCGGGCGTGGAAAGGAAGCTAGGAAGATAGAGGGACAATGGGAAAAAGGGCCTAGGCTACGGCCGGCCATATAAACAAGGGGAAAAAGGGGATGACCGCCCAAAAGGGATTTAGGGTTTTGTATATAAAGTTAAAAAGTGAATGAGAAGCTCATTCTTGTGTGTGGCCAAAAGTAGCTCTCCTCTTCTTCTTCTTCTTGTTCTTGCTTGCTTGAGCTTGTGCTTGAGAGAGGGAGTGTGAGAGTGTGAGGGAGTGAGTGTGTGAGGGTGAGGGACCGTGGGGTGGAGAAGCTCTCCATCTTCTCCTCTCTTCTTCTCTTCTCTTCTCTTCTCTTCTCTTGCTCGCGGTGATGGAGCTTGGAGTGTGGAGCTTGAGGATGGAGCTTGCTTGAAGCTTGCACTTGGATCGTGGAGCTACCGGAGTGCGTGGGAGAGGAGGTAACTCGAACGGCACGGAGGTAAGCTCACTACACCCATAGATATGGATGGCCCATCGGCTATGTGAGAGGTAGCCATTAGTGTTCGGCTTGGAATGCTTGAAGCAATAAGCGGTCTGTGGGTCTTGGCAGTCCTCAAACCATTCGGCCCACTACCATGCGAACACCCACTACTCGGCCTGTCCGAATTGAGCACTCGGACTAACTTGGAATTTGGCTCTTGGCCCTCCTGACTCGATCTCGGCCCACTTGGCCCTCCTGACTCAGCCTCGGCCCACTCGGCCCTTGAACATCTAGGTTCGGACTGGCCGAATTTGGCATTCAGACAGTTACATACGGCCCCTTCTACTTGGCCCTCGGTCGGTCCGAATTGGGCATTCGGCCCTTGTAATTCGGACCTATTGGGCCGAATTTAGATTTCCTCAAATTTTTACCTGAAGACGGTGAAATGGACCAAGAGACCATATAGAGCCGAAACCTTATCACATAGGTCGATCACTGGGTTGAATCTTAGAGCAAGTAGTTCAAAAGTTGGCTATAAACGGTCTCTCAAGTCACGTATGGCATTTCCCGTAATGGCCCTGCAGGCCGGGGGGACTACCCCCCCCTTGGACCCCCGCAGAGGTGCCCCCTCTGCACCTCCCCCAAGTAGGTTGGAGAGAAAACATGTGCCGTAACAAGTCCTCCAAATTAAACCTAGTGTAGTAATGGCTCTACACGAACATGGATTCTCACTGACAAAAGAGCAACCAAAAGCCCATACCCAAACCGAGAGAAACAGAGACCCTAGAACCTCAATGGGCCAATCTAGCCAACAAGGGCAAGAAGGCCATACTACAAAAACACATACGTGTTGCATTCGGACTACATCTAGTCAAAGCAGAAGGCAACAACATCAGGCTATGATAGCAAGAATGAGTAGATATGACAGTCCTGACAATAGATGCTCCTTGAATAGCACTGCACTGATGAGCCAAGACATCAGTGGAGAATCCACCTCTAGTCGTGTAGTTGGGGACTCAAGGGCATTTTTCAAAAGGCTTAAATTTACTATCAATGCTTTGATTGATGAAGGAGTAGATTTTAATGTCTTGACCTATGAGGCATGGACCCTACTAGGCCAACCAGAGCTGACACCGACTAATGCAACTCTTAGCCCTTATGGGGGACCTCCACAAGCACTCATAGGGAAGTGCAATTTCCTTGCAATGATTGGAACTGAGAGCTTGCCTATCCTATTTCATGTTCCTCCAAATAGTGCTAAATACGGTAAGGAAGCCCTCTTTGGAAGACCCTTCAAAAGGGTGACCAAATGTGAGGCCGACTATGTAGCTCAGAGGATACACATGACACTACTGGGTGTTAGGATAGTCAAAACCTTTAGCAAGGGTGACCTCATCGAACCTCGAGGGAAAGCAAGGAAGGTGTTGACGTAACACTCAAGCTTACTAACAAGAGCAAGGACTTGTTGGAGGAGTTGATACAAGCATAGGTCGAACAACGAGAACCAGTGCGTGAGGCCATGCTTGGAACAAGGAAGGCAAGAGACAATGCCAAGGATGGGCTTTGCACTTACAAATATAGTAGAAGACCCCAAAAGAAGCCCAAGCCTTATAGACAAAGGCGTCGATGGAGGGTCATCACAATGCCGCGATGGATATCCAAAGCATTGCTACATGCTCAAGGATATTACGCAGGTAACCGATGGATTTGGATACCAAAGCCCCCAGCTAAACCACCTCCACCAGAAGCCCAAATTATGTCAAAAGCAAAGAGGTGTAGGAGGAAACCTAAACGAAAATCCAAGTCTCGAACCAAAAATATTGGAGCGATTGAGCCCCTCATGATTGAAATCAAGAAACCAAACATGACCTATCAAAAATTAGATCCTCAGCCTACCGAGCTTAGCAAGCAGATATTGGAGGTAACTGTCAAGCGTGCACGAGGTCCACTAGGGCCCAAGGAGCCCTTGACTTCCCAAGAGGATAATGAGCACCACAAGCACAACATCTCTCATGATAAGACTGACTGCTCAACAAAGCTAATGACGGAATCGTCTGACAATCATGAGCAAACCATTCAGCCAGTGCCAAGTCCACCTAAGAATCCTAGGTCTCCTACATCCTCTTTTTCCAAATGGACATGGGAAGCACAACAACAGTCGCCAATGGCTGCTGCTCACTCCCAATCTCTATCTCCATCAAAAATTCCAAACATCCAAGAGGGGGGACATGACACTAGCCGTAGCTCTCGGCCCAAGGATATGCCTGCGCAACCCAATGTGACCAGATCAACTCATGCTCGATCTACACAGATGAATGCTCAAAGGGCAACAAAAGACGCGATCACTTCCAATTGCCCTCGGGACCTGACACCGCAATCCACCAAGAGTAGCCAGCCCACTGGACTAGCCGCTACTACTTCCAATCAGGGTTCACAATAGTCACGGCCCTTGGCTATGACAATGCCCCTTGCTGAACGTGTCCTTAGTAGTTTACCTGTGAAGCAGGTGTCGCAACCAACTTCCTTGACAACTCCAGCACTTTCAAAGTGCCTAAAGCCTAGGCTAGAGGCGTTAAACACATGGGAATTGGCTGAAGAGCTAAATTCTCCCACAAGAGAGACATTTGTACCCTCACAGCCTGGCAAGGCTGGTCAGCAAGCCCGGGCTATGACCCATGTGGACACACTAGAGAAAGGAAATGCTAAGGCCCAACCAAGCATAACAATGGTTGACCTACTCCAGGGTCCCGAGTCGTTGAGAGATGCACCTTCACTGACCAAGACAAAGAGGAGAAAACAACGAAAACAACAACAGTTGCAGGTGGTTGTGGACCCCAAGAACATTGAGATGAAGAGTGCTAGAGAGTTGATGAATACAGCATCGAGTCCACCCACCAATGAACCCATTGATGCCTCCCCTAATAGCAGTGAAACCTCAGACACATCCATGTGCTCTAAAAAATCAAAGCAGACATCACCATCAATGGCTGCTTGCAACACTCAATCCACCAACAATAGAACTTGCATTGACCAGTCAAGAGTGGATATAACACTGTCACAACAAGCTAACAAACCTATACCCGTCACATCCAAGGAAGACCATGATGCAATAACGAAGCCTTAGGAGAAACATGGAAACCCCAAGAGCGTCAGACATCCTAGCGTTGACCGATCCTGCTCATCTAGGCCTGAGCCCCCAGCTATGCTAAAGCCCAGGCAAACTCCTAGAAACTTGCATGAGATAGCAACCGAGCAAGCCCTCGTTGAACATAGAAGTGTCACCGAGTTCTTAACTAAGTTGGATGCCAAGCTCAAGGTGTTCGCACGTGTCTATGTCCTGGCAGACATGTGCGCATTCCCTAAAGAGCACCTCGGAGAATACTTGCCAATTCCCTTATCTTGGGAAGAGCAAGAACATCTTGATGAGTACTATAACAGGCTCCTGCATGAACGCATGCTACTCATCTCGGGCGAGGAAGCCGACGAACTGCGCTTAACTGTCACATTTAATGATGCACTCTGCCAACCAAATCTCTTAGGAATAGAGCAAGTAAAGCAACTATCAAAGGGCCGAAGTCAATTTGAACAGCGTTGGAGTGAAAACCGCATTGCAATGGCCGAATTAGGAGCTCAGATCATGACAGTCTCTGAGCAGCGATTGGCCAAATGATGATCTCAAAGAGACCCAACCTATGTGGCACCAACTTCCATTCGAGTTACATGTGGCACCAACTGCCATTCGGGGTACGGACTTGGCTGATCCTAGCCAAGAAAACTCTCTATTTGATAAGGTTCTCACTGAGGAGGAGTTACATATTGCCAGTAGACTCGGGAAAGGTTCCATGCTACTCGATGTGGCAAAATATCTATCGGTATTGAGTAAGTTGCCATGAGTACTGGATGCATGTGCCATGCTCCAGTACAATCCGGAGTTCTATAGCTGGTTTTTATCCTCATAAAGTGACATGGATCCATGGATATGTATATAAATAAACAATAACTTTTGTCACCCTGTATCGATACTATCAACACACACAAGCAATAATAGCCAAATGTAGATAGAAGAGTTAAGGCCAATAGGCTAGGCTCTCCCGGCCCCCCTCTCACATGACCATTTCCACCTCCGGGCGAAGGGCATGCACCCCACATTTCCACCGTGGAAAGCCCTGACCAACATCTCTGATGATGTAAGCAGTGTGCAGTCCCTTTCTATACACCTTTCCCTTTCCAGTCCATCCTTTCGAGGATGAGCCCTACCCAAATCCATGACCACTAGCCGATGTAACTCGGCGTGAGCCAAGACTTGCTAATGGTAGGAGGCTAAGTCAACATCATCACGGGGGCCATCCCACTACAACAAGCACAGCACGTCCCACTCCGCCTCTTCTCGTCATGTGTTTGTTGACTCACACTATGATCCCTCCCAAGCGAATGGTCTTATTCTGTATCAAGGCCTAACCCTTGGTTTGCATATTGCAGGTCTCTCTACAAGAAAGACATGGAAAACCCAGGGCAGTTGGCTTTCAGAGATGCTCTCCCCGGACGATGAGAACATGTGGCACGTGCCCCTCCACCAGTACGCTACGTGCCCACCCTCAAAAGGTATGCGAAGAAACGAGATCCTAAGCAACACCATCCCAGACAAAGGCTGAAGAATCCCCGGGCCAAGAAAGTCGAGACTCCAAGAAATGTGTAGCATGTGGCAACACCAATTGCACAGACCCCCAATGAATGCTCGGGCACCAGGTGCTCATGAAAAGAAAGGGCAGCTCGGGACAGGGAATAATTTAATGAATTGTTTAAAGGAATTTTGGAAATGGTGGCGGCTCGAGACTACACCATTCATATCCTGGCTGACATGTTCCCTGCTCGACCTCACGGGAGTCCCGCACCAGTACCGCCCCAGTTGCCTAGCCAACCGGACTCACCCCGCCTAGTGCCTATCGACTAAGCCCCTATGATGTACAAGTAGCTCAACAAGTCATCATGCCATAACTTTTTGTCTTTTGATGAATAAAGGGGCCATATCCCCACTTGTACACACTTCCTTTACCTATCGTAATGTATGCGACTTTAACAAGCAATGGAATAGGCATCGTATAAGACATCATAGCATTCCGAAAAAGTATGTCTTAATATGATTGCATTTGTTCGACGTACTTAACGAAAAAAAAGCATATACTCTCACGAAGTGACAAGTGGATGCAGGATGACACAGGTCTTTTTTATTCATGCAAACATGCTCAATGGCCAGGCCACCGCAAGACCACCAACCGCTCAAAGAACCGCAACAAAGTCATGCTGCTGAATGCAAAAAATCACCCTTGCGAGTGCCCACATCGCACGAACCAAAGCATAGTCATGGGCTACACTCTCTTCTTGGGCCAAGCTCTATAGTGAGCTCGTGACGGGTGTCACTGCAATTGCACCAATATCGCAACAACGGCTCCCCTAACAATGAGGCTAGGGCACAATCATCACTGTTCCATCCATTTCCTAAGCCTTCAAGACTTGACATTTCCCAACCCATTGAAAGGCTCATAGCCTCAGCATATTGCAATGGTTGTACCTAGGCAAAAAAAAAAAAGAGAAACGAAAAGAAGGGAAAAGAAAAGAATCGAGAAGAAAACAAAAGAACAAAAAAATAAGAAGCACCCACGATCACAGCACCGTAGCTAGGGGTCTTCAAGTTAGGTGCGTCCAGTGCCTTGGTCGGCTGGCTCCACCCCTAGTCCCCTAGCCCCCTCGCACCCCCCATAATAGTTCAGGACACATCAAGGGCAGGACATACCTAGGGAGCTTGTCTCACCTATGGTTAGACCTGTCACCCTGACCTACTCACACACTCCCCTCTTGCACTCTGCCTTAATACCCTTGCAATCAATTGTGGTAAGCCTTGCACGAATGGCCATGAAAAGTCCATCATCCTCATCACATGGGCCCAATGTCCACAAGCTACTGATAGTGCAATATCCCTGTGTTCTATTATGTTAGGTCATGCAATCACAATATACAGGATGTCACATACGTCTCCACGTGTACTTTTTCCCATTCGGGATGACTTTGCTTAATCCACACGTCGTTAGGTGAAACCAGCCCGCGGTCTTCTACCTATGTAATATCTAAGTATGGACGGGCACTCACATAATATCTGCACCACAGTATACACACAGTTTGGGTTCTCAAGTGCAGGACAATACTCTAGGCTTGCTTCGAGTTCGACCTGTCTCCCAAACTAATCAAATTCTGTCTTACGCACGATAAGAAGACTAGCACCACCCCTTAGGGAGAGACCACATGAGAGGTTTTCCAATTGCATGTATTAACGACTCCAATGAAAGCACCGTCAGCTCTACATCAACACTCAACTCTAAACTCTTGTCCTTTACTTCATCATGCAAACCACCAGCGATTCATCACGAGCAGAATCCATCATGAGCATCCCACGAACACCAACCCCCGTGCCAGCTCTATGAGTAGCCATTCCCAGCAAAGAGTATCCCTATCGCCACCTACAATGATCATATCCCCAGCCAATCGCAAGAGCAGAGTGCCACCAATGACCTTCATCCGCACCACCATCAGAACTCCCCCACGGCAAACCACAACAGCCCCTTCCACCCACATCTTCAGTGCAAGCTCCGCAATGAAAAAGACGTAGGGCAAAGGCGGAAAAAGGTAGCCTGACAGAAGAAAGAAGAGGAGAAAAGGTCAAAAGAGCAGGGGAAACCTTAAAAAGCCCAAGGCAAATGCAAAAGGGAAAATGTGCATTTTAAAATACAAAGGCGCACCTTGAAATCTTGTAGAAGAGAGCCAAGTGGTGGAAAATCCGGAAAGCTAAAACAGAAGACAAAGACAAAGGCCAAGGCAAAGAGAAACGGAAGACAAAGGCGCACAAGGAAAAGCGCAAGTCAAAGCTTTTGTGAAAGAGCGCAAGCGCATCATGGTTAATTCAAGGAGCGCCGGGCTCTCACCCTGCCACGGACTCTCACCCATGCAATTTGTAAATATAGACAGGTGGTGGAAAGGAAGCTAGGAAGATAGAGGGAAAATGGAAAAAAGGGCCTAGACTACAGTCGACCATGTAAAAAAGGGGATGACCGCCCAAAAGGGATTTAGGGTCTTGTATATAAAGTTGAAAAGTGAATGAGAAGCTCATTCTTGTGTGTGGCCAAAAGTAGCTCACTTTTTTTTCTTTTTCTTCTTGTTCTTGCTTGCTTGAGCTTGTGCTTGAGAGAGGGAGTGTGAGAGTGTGAGGGAGTGAGTGTGTGAGGGTGAGGGACCGTGGGGTGGAGAAGCTCTCCATCTTCTCCTCTCTTCTTCTCTTCTCTTATATTCTCTTCTCTTACTCACGGTGATGGAGCTTGGAGCTTGAAGCTTGAGGATGGAGCTTGCTTGAAGATTGCACTTGGATCGTGGAGCTACCGAAGTGCGTGGGAGAGGAGGTAACTCGAATGGCACAGAGGTAAGCTCACTACACCTGTAGATATGGATGGCGCGTTAGCTATGTGAGAGGTAGCCATTAGTGCTTGGCTTGGAACGCTTGAAGCAATAAGCGGTCCGTGGGTCTTGGCGGTTGAGCGAAAGCTCCCACAAGCCCCTGTATCATGACCACTATTTTCTTCCAATTCTGGCAACTCATAGGCAATAGATTTCTGCCTTTTGAATAATTTAATTCTTTTCCCTGCTACTGGAAGTTTGATGGCTATTCCATCCACCTCACTTAATGCATAAGTAGCATTGCCGAATACATGTCTTACCACATAGGGTCTAAACCATCTTTTGGAAACTTTACGCATGACACTATGCTGGTTGTCTAAACTGATCATAAACCAATACCCAATCCCCATCTTGTATGATTCTTGGTCTCAGTCTATGTTTTTTCTCAAACCGTTTCTTGTTCTGTATCCTTGCTGCCCTTAACTTTGCAATTGCTACCTATGTCTTCTGATTTTCTTTCCAACTGTCTTATGCACAAGGCCAATAACTCCTCTCGATTGAACTCCTCCTCCCAAGGTAGCACACTCCATGTGACTGTCATCTCTTCTATTGGCATGATAGGTTTTTGACCATACATCAATTTTGCATGCATATATCCTATAATAGCACTATGAGTTGTTCTGTCAGCCCACAAAGCATAAGGGAGCAATCGTGGCCACTCTTTTACCTTCTCTCCACATGCTTTTGCCAATGCCTTCACAATAGGTGGATGACCTCTTTCACTTTTACCATTTCCTTCAGGGTTATAGGTTGAAGTTAAAGCAAGCTTTATCCCCAACCGTGCAAAGAAATCATGAGCTTCATCTACATCCAACTCACCCCTATTTGCTGTAATTTTTCCCACACATCCATACCGATAAAAGATCTCTTCTTCCAAGAGAAAAGTACATACAGCATTTGTTGTCTTAGTACGTAAAGCTTTCCCTTCCACTTGATTAGTCAAGTCTTCACGAGCAAGCACAAGATACCTCATTTGTCAAAGACTTGTAGGCATTGTGACCAAATCCACCACCCACTTAAAATGAAGAGACAATAAATATGTGGATTCCAATCCATCCCAATGTCTCACAGATGAATATATTTGACATGTCGTACATGTTTCCACAAAGTGAGCAACATCCTTGTACATATCCTGCCAACAATATCTTTCTTTGATCTTTGTAAAAGTATCTCAAACATACTCTTGCAACATCATTTTCAGCCATAAGAAAGTCATGTTCTTCCTCCTCATCCATCATCCCATCTTCGTTCTCATAACGTGCTCAAGATAACATATCTGCCATTGGGTTATCTCTCCTTGCAATATGCTAAAATTAAGGGTTCAAAGATTTGATGTATGCAATCCACTGGAGCATAGAAATGTCTGGATTACCACAACTAGTAATCATACCCAATACTGGCAAACAATCGGTCTCAATGACTACAAGAGCACCCATAAAATACTCATTATCACATTTAAGG
Source organism: Lygodium microphyllum (assembly GCF_053477565.2). Classification (NCBI taxonomy): domain Eukaryota; kingdom Viridiplantae; phylum Streptophyta; class Polypodiopsida; order Schizaeales; family Lygodiaceae; genus Lygodium; species Lygodium microphyllum. The sequence goes on along the minus strand of NC_141142.1, from coordinate 74,340,678 downwards.
GCTGTCACAATTCCCCATAATTCTCTTTTAACCTGTGGATATCTTCTCTGTTGTTCAGTTAATACGTTAGCACCAAAGAAAATTGCATATCTTTGCCCTTCCTCATCATCTTTCCCAATTTCCCATCCAATCCGAATTGGGCTTGTATCAACAGTAATAATGATAGGCTTTCCATATGAATAGTCAACCTTTCTCAATGTAGGAGCAGATTTTAAGAGTTGCTTCAATCTCTTCATTGCTTTCTGATGCTTCTTTTCCCAATGAAATTTCTGACCTTGCCTTAGAAGCTAATAAAGAGCATCAGCTATATGTGCAAAGTGAGGAATCTATATCAAATAGAACACACATGCATCCAAGAATCTTCATACCTCTGATACATTCATGCATACATCTTGCATTCTATCAATCCCATCTATTTTTGCTAGTGATGGCCTTCGCCCATAAGGCCCACACATATTCCCAACAATCAAAACCTCTTCAACTCCAAAGATAGACTTTTGTCTAGAAAGAGTTAAATGCACCTCTTCTAGACGTGTCAAAATCCTCTCACAATCCACAATATGGTTTGCAACAAACTTTTTGCATCCATGTGCATCCATCTCTTCATTCTTTTCATCCACTGCATACCCTTTGATTGTAACATCATCGAAGAAGGGCATAGTCAATTGTGGTATAAAATCCCTGAGTACCATATTCATAGCATTTGTCATGTGTGCCACTGAGTTTGTTGCTCCCTGTGGGAGAGTACACATCTGTACTAACCCCAAGGGAGTCTTCATGGTTGTGATATCCCTGATTTCAATTGCAAGCTAAAACTGATCATAACCTAAGTAAAGATCACCCAAAGAATAGATTGCTCTACCTTCAAAAGCCTCTGCAAATTCATCAACCATAGGACTTGCACCCACATTTCTTATGGTTACTTTATTGACCGGTTGCATGTCCTGAATAAATCTCAAAGCCCCATTCTTTTTGGGAATAGTAAACCAACGATTTGAGTACGGGGTTGAAGAAGGCTCCAAGATCTTCATGCTAATCTTTTTATTTAGCAAATTCATTAGCTTTGGCAAGTAAGCTTTAGGCACTAGAATGGGCCTCAAGTTCCATGGTACATGTGGCATAGTAAATATGACCATAGGAGAGACAACATTTGGATCCACACAACCTATTTCACTTGGTTGAAATGCAAATGCCTTTCCATGCCTAACCAACATCCGTAGAAAACAGTCTCTCTCAGAAGGCAAAATAAACCCTTCTGCACCAAATTTCAATTCCTGTAATGTTTCAGGTGTAAATCGATGACCTATATCATTAGGATCCCGTAAACTTGGCTGCCTTGATACTTTTTCATTTATACCCTCACTCTCTGGTGGAAGTGGCAAAGAAATTGGTTTCACCTTTTTGTCAACTATCTTATACTTTGTCTCCACAACTGCTTCAACCCATTGTAATCCTTCCTGTTGAGCAAACAATGCTATAACATCATACATGTCCAAAGAACATACTGACAACACTATGTTTTCAGCCTCATTTTTTGCATGTATAGTTGTTGAAATTTTAGCCATAGTGTCATTAATATTCAGCCCATACTCTCAGCTCCTTAGTAGCCTGTTTCATAGATATGCGTTCAGCCTTGCACATAGCTTCCTTAGGCTTAAACCAACATGTACATGCTTCATTTCATCAAGTGGCGAGTACACCCTCTAAACAACACTAATGTAGCCCCGCATTACAACAGTGCTTAATGAAAATCCAGGTTTTTAAATTCCCTTACATTTGGAACCAAATGAGACTCTCGAAGAGTATCCCGATTTCTAGGATGATTAACATAAACAATAAGAAATTGGATTGATTTCCTCCCATCCTTGCTTCTAACTCTTGCATAAGTAGAACCATCATCAAGCACCTTTGTTTCCATATGCACTCTTGTAATATAGGGCTATCCCAAAATCACTGCATATGAGGAATTATCTTGCACAAAGAAGTGTTTCTCTTCTTGTACATCACCAATTGTCACTTTTACATTAGGACATGTAGCATAGAGCTCCCCTAAAGAATTATTTGCAGCCCTCATTCGCCAACCATGATCAGTGTCTACAAGCCATGCACCATTTTCATACAATCCACACTCAATGACATTTATCTCAGACCCATGGTCAAGTAAAGCAACATAAGGAGTTTCACGCTCCCCTACTTTCACTACCATTTTAGTGGTAGCTCTAGCCCAATGATTTCTTGTGTAGTGACTTCGAGGAATAAATCCTAGAGTCTCTTCTCCATATTGTTGCATTTGCCTTACTCCACCATGCATATTGCTACAAGACAATGCATTTTCAGCAACTTTCTTCTCTTTTCCACATGTTGTCCACTGATTAATAGCATTCTGCATAGACAATCATGTACTTACTTCATGCTCATATTCAGTCCGAATACCCAACAAACCATTTTCCTCTTCATATTGTAGCAATGCACTAGTGGTATCACCAAGAAACTGTCACTTCCTTTTAATTATGTCAATGATCTCATCATGAAATTCTCACTTGGCAATGCCAAGTACCTCTCCCAAGGTAAATTCCACCGGATTGTTTAAGATTCGTTCTTCAAGAACCTTCTTAAGATCTGTGGTGGCTGTCTCAATTTCAGATTGCAACTTATATCCTAGCTGCTTGCCCTTCTTTTTGCCCTCTTCTTTGTTATCCTATTTTTGCTCCTGACTGACCTCTTCCATAACATGCTCGGGAGGTGGCTGATTTGTAGCTTTAGGCTGATCCACACTTCTTCTTGTCATTTTTTTAGATGTCCCTACAATATCTTCATCTCTTTTTCATTTTTCTTCCACAAGTACATCCATGTTTTGTACCTTTGCTAAATATGTATATACTGAATATGCATATATCGGTGATTCCCAACCAGTTATGCCACGAATGTCTTGCCCTGCATGAGACATTTCACTATCAGTGACCTTTCTCTTTTCAGCTGCATGTAAAGCATGTGTCCATATTTCAGCGTTTGGACCAACCATCACTTGGCCATGCATTCTATCCAATTGTAGACCAAAAGTAGAAGCATGTACCACCATATAAGCATTTCGGACAGCCAAGTCTTCCAACAACTTTTGCATACCTCCCTTTCCAAAATTCAAAGCAAGAGGAAATCCTGTTTCTTATGCATGGATCTTGCCATATTTCCAAAAGATAAGCTATCGTGCCAAGGCCTCCTGATAGGTAGCACAATCCTTTCTCTTGTGCTGCAAACTGTCACACCACATACATCTTTTTCCAGGCTTAGGGGCTGTTGCCCATCCCCTTTCCTCTTGACCTTTTTCGTCCAATTTTGCAACCTTGAATTGAAGATCCCGCATGCCTTTGATCAATTCATCTAAGACATCTTCCCTAACAGAGGGAACAATAGCAGGTACAGCCATAGGGTTAGCCACAGAAGTAGGTGGCTTACTAAATACATCAACTGTCTTGCCCGTAACAGTGGGCAAGCTAGAGACATGCAATCTTTCTCTTCTTCTATTGAGAGCGGAGTTTTGATGCCGAGAAGTGCTTAAAAATAGCTAAAAATCACGAATATCAAGGGAAAAATATTCAATGTTGAAGGTGGCGGCTCCAACTAGGACGATTTTAAGCACCAAGTGAAATACGACTCTTAAAAGGCGTCCGAGCGACACTTGTTGATTTTTGATAAATTTTTAGACTGCCCTACGGGTTGTCAGGAGTTGCCGGCCAATGCGCAATGTCAAGCCGGACGCACAAAAATTTACAGCACTCGATTTGGACATCGGACGGGGAAATGGCCAACAAATGGGCAAGATATGAAAAGGTGGACATTGGAGAAGACCAAAAGGGGTGCCCTTTGGGACATTTTAACCCCCCCTTCAAATTTTTTATCAAGAAGCATGAAAAAAGTGGAGAGAGAAGGAGAGACATGGCGTGAGCATGCATGGCGTATTTTTCGCCTCCTCCTCTCTCATCATGAATGTTAGGCTATGAAGACCTCATACAACCGACAATGGGGCCTGACTTCTCTCTTTTTGCTGGTCTTATCGCCTATCTTTGCCCATCCAATGGTGGCCTGAATGAGAAGAGCCAATTCTAGTCTTTCTCTCTCCTCCCTCTCTCCCTTAAGGGGCTATTCTTGTGTGGAAAAAGACAATGAAGAATGATAGAGGAAAGCTTGTCCGGATGAGACCGGATTGCTTCCGGATGGATGAAGACATGAAGAGTGCTGTTCTTGAAGATGCTAAGTATTAAATGCATGCTGGAAATCGGTCCCATAATCAAGACCAAGAAACCGAGACCTGAAAATAAGCGGTAATGCTATTTTTATGAAGAAAAATGATCTTTTTATGCTATTTGCTTTATGAAACCTTGTTCATATGGGATGAAAGTAATGTCAAAATACATGAAAAACACGCATTTTAAGAGTAAAATTGGGTTTTTTGCTATATAAATGAGAAATATGATATGTCACACCAACTAAATCTAAGTTTTGCTGTCAATGAACCTAAGGGCCACAACCCACAATCAATTTTCATTTTCAGTCATTATTTATTAAAGAAAAATAGGGAAAATTGCTAAAAATTAGAAAAAATGGGTTTAAAATTAGGAAAAAATAGGAAATGGGCCAAGGAAAATTAGGAAAATTTATATCTATGTTTTTGCAATGTATAACGATGGCAAAGCATGAGGTTGGCCTCAGTTTGTCCCTGTTTCTATGTTTTGTGCGTATTTATCGGGTTTTTAAGAGGAAAAAATGCATAGAAACCCTATCTAACCGATCAATGATGCAAAATGCTAAGAGTTGGATGAAGAGGGGCTGAAACGCTGAAAGATAAAGAAAAGATTTGATTTATGCATTGCACTTGGCATATAGGAAACGGTTTAAATAAAGAGGATGGTAGCATGAGCATATGGCTCGGTGCCTCCTTTCAACGCCGCACGCATTAGTAAAATTCATGGAAAGAATGCTTTATGCACCATGCACGATGATGATCTTTCTTTTGTCTGAGCACATAGCCATACACGATTTTCATTAAGCATAATAATTAAAAGGTATTGGAAAAACCTCCTGGATGCATGGCACCTGTCTTCCTTAGGTTGTGACCAACGATGAGCGTGAGAGAATGTCCTAAGCTGTAGGTTAGTCGTTGGATCCTAAGGGGAAAGTGTAGTGAGGAATGGTACATCCTGGAACGTAAAATATTGGTACCTTGAGAGGAGGTTGTGCTTGTTTGTGTTATATGTTTTGTAGCCATCAAAGGGCCAATCCCTACGATGTAGGAGAGCTGCAGTGGGGCTCCTATGTGTGTGTGACGAGGCGTTATGCCTATGTACTTTGGGATCTCCCTTTGAGGAGTTTTAGGGGATCGTTGGACTATAAACTATAAACGCAGGAATTAAGCTTTAGGGCAGTTTGTCCTTTAGCATTAGATTGACGCTCCTGGTCCGCGAGGCCGTGAGGGTGTTTGTGTGTCATGAGCATGAGGTCCGACTAGTGCTATAGCCAGTGCCGGCCCATTTTAGGTCCCATCATCTATGCTTCTTCAAAAGTGCAGTAATAGCTTCCTTGACATGTCTCCACTTTATTTTCAAACCTGTCTCTGTATTCTGATCCTCCAGCAAATCATCAAGCTTCTCTTGAAGCTCAGGATCAACTGCCTGTAGAAACAATTCAATTTTCTGACTTGCAAGAGCTTGTTGTTCTGCAAGATCCAACTGCTCAAATCGACTTTCAAATTCTCTTAACAATTATGTAGCCATAAGACCCTTATTGGGTTGTAAAACCCACTCTTGAAAAGTCTTACACATAATCAAACTGGTATCCTCCATGTAAAATTCTTCCCTGAGTGTCTTCTTGAAGGCTACTTAGTCAACATCCTGCATGTATAATTCAGTAATCCGTGCTTTCAATTCATGAACAACAACACGAACAAAATACCGGCTCCATGCAGATTGAGCCACCCCAAAGAATTCCATCTTCTAAGCATACGTATGCACATATGCAGATACATTCCTGCCGTTGAATAACTTCACCTCACACTCAACTGCTTGCAAAGCATTCATTACAACACTTTTTATTTGAGCTGAAGCTTGCATCACATGTTGTTGTTGTACCTGCATAAGCATATTCATATTTTGCACCAAGTGTTGCAAAACATCACTGGAGATTGTATTCGAAGATTCTCCCATCTTGTCTTTCCTTCTGCTGACGACCTTTCACGTCAGGTTCACCAATGTCGGAGAGGTTTTTGTCGAAAGGTCGAATCCATCGGGGATCAGAAGTAGAAGGAAGTAGAGATTGTTGAGATATCGAGCTCCACTCGTGATACACCAGGGTGACCGTTGTGTATTTATGTCACCGACTTGTCAGTTGCAGACGCGGTTGGTACACCGCCCATGAATAATAGCTACATGATAGCTATCCTTATCTACTCTAGTTCGTGGCTCAGTTAGTATGCCACCTTAGTTAGTTGAGTTTGGTTTGAGACCCATATATAGGGTTCTTCTATTTCTTTGTATAAGAGTTCTTTTGGCTTCCACAACTAAGAAGAGGAAAACTGTTTTCAGCCTCCACCCTTGTGTGTATTCCCCCATTGTGCAAGCAAGAAAGCTACAAGTGAGACTCCTTCCTTCTCTCCCACAATCTTGACATGGTATCAGAGCCTTGTTCGTGGTAAGGAGCTCAAGAAAGCAAGCCAAGCTCGCGGTGGTCTGGTAAGAGGAGCAGTGTTGCTTTCATTTTCTGTTTTGGGAGCAGATCTCTGCAGGTAGCAGAGCCGGAAATTGCAGGAGTGCATTGTCTCAGGTTGAGACGCCCTTCGCGGTGAAGCAAGAGGGCAGTATATGCTGCGGGAAAGGGGTTTAGCCCTTGGCGACCTTGTTTTTTTGATTTGAGGCCATTTTGGGGCCTGTTTTGGAGGCGGAAGTTTTCTGCACGCACTCAGAAAAAAAGCCCAGTTTTATGCTGTGCAGCCACTGTTCTACAGGTCGGTGAAAAGTTACTGTAGAAATTGCATCGTATGCTTATGTGCAGAGATACAGAATCATCCTTGGTTCCTGTTTATGCAAAATCGTCTCTAGGAAGTGACTGTGTGGTCAAATACCACTTTCGCCAATTTTGCAGATTTGCCCTTGTGAGGCTGAAGCTGTGTTCTTTGCAGTGACAGAACTTTTTGCAGTATTCTGTAATGGCGTCTGATTCACTCTCACAGATTGTCACTGAAAAGCTTGACAAGAACAACTTCCAAGCATGGAAGTTTAGAATGATGAATTTCCTTATGGGAAAAGGATATTGGGAATTTGTTGCAGGAAATGAAGAAGAACCAGTTCTTCCTGATGTTCCCAATCAACAGCAAATGCAGGCATTTAAAGCATGGCATGAGAGGGCCAGGAAAGTTATGTATTGGCTGTCTATTAGCATTTCAGACTCTATGATTGTGCATATTCAGGATGCAAGTACGCCAAAGGAGGCATGGGATACTTTGTCAAAAATGTATAGCACAAATACGCAAGCCAGGAAAATGCAACTCAAGCAAGAGTTGCACAATGTGCAAAGAGAAAATATGAGCATCAACGACTACCACATGAAGGTGAAGAAGATTGCAGATGAACTTGCTTCCATTGGGTCACCAGTGGAAGATGATGATTTAGTTTCTGTGACCTTGAATGGTCTAGGAAAGGATTATGCACAGTTTCGGATATCCATTTCAATTCGTGAAAGATTTCCTGATTTTGAGGAGTTGATTGCTCTTCTAATTTCTGAGGAACAGAGAAATGGTGGTGCATCTTCTTCAGGAGGAACTTCAAAAGAAGCTGTCTTCTACTCAAATGCTGGAAGAGGTAGAGGCAGAGGTAGAGGAGGCCGATTTGGAGGCCGTGGTAGAAATCAGAATATGCAGCAAACTCAAGAAAACCAGTCCTATGGAGGTGGACGTGGCAACTCTAGAGGCAGGGGGAGCCAAAGAGGTCGTGGTGGATGGCAAAGAGGTCAAAATGCAAACAGTAATGTTGAATGCTACTACTGTGGTAAAATGGGTCATATGGCTAAAGACTGCTATAAAAAGCAGAATGACATCATGAATGGAAAACTGCAACAAGGGAATTATGCATCTTCTAGCAGACAGGGTGATGACAGAAATGAGCATTTGTTCATGGTGCAGCACATGAACAATTCTGTGACAAGTGCAGAAGAAAGCAATGATGTATGGTATGTTGACTCAGGTGCATCAAACCACATGACAGGTCATGCAGAATGGATGGAAGATGCAAGGAAAATGGAAAAACCAGGATTTGTGGAGACTGGTGATGATACTGCACATCCTATTGTGCAGATTGGAAAAATTCCCTTGTCTATGCAGGATGGGAAAAAGAAATACCTGTCCGATGTATTTCATGTCCCGAATATCACCAAGAATCTGGTTTCTGTCGGTCAAATGGTTGAGCAGGGCTTGCAGGTCAGATTTAATCCTCATGGATGCTTTGTTGAGGATATGAAAAATAAAGGTCGCTTGATAGCAAAAGGAAAAAAGAAGGGCAGAATGTTTACATTGGATGCAGACATGTCTGAATTGAGTGCAGCAATGTTTGCACATGGGACCGGTGTAGTTGCAGATATTGATATCTGGCATAAACGCATTGGTCATGTTAATGTACAGCGACTTAAATCAATGCAGGCCCAAAATATTGTTGCAGGATTGCCAAAATTCAAGGTTGCAGAAATGCATAAGGTATGTGAAGCTTGTCAGTTTGGAAAACAGGCAAGGAAACCATTTCCTAGACATGTTCAAGAGAGTGAGAAGCCATTGGAATTAATCCACTCTGATGTGTGGACTACTAAAGCTGCATCTCTTGGAGGCTGCCATTATTTTGTCACTTTTATTGATGACTATAGCAGAAAAGTTTGGGTGTATTTTATGAAAAAGAAAAGTGAAGTTTTTGGGCATTTCAAAACCCTTAAAGCTATGGCTGAAAAAGAAACAGGTCTGCAAATAAAATGCCTAAGGTCAGATGGAGGGGGAGAGTACCTCTCAAATGAGTTTGCAAAGCTCTTGCAGGAGCATGGCATAAAGCAGCAATATTCATGCAGTTATACCCCACAACAAAATGGAATTGCAGAAAGGAAAAACAGGCATATTGGAGAGGTATCTCGTGCCATGCTCAATGAAAAAGACTTGCCAGATTTTTATTGGGCTGAAGCAGTTGCTACAGCAGTCTACATAATGAACAGGACTCCCACTGCAGCAATACATGGAATGACTCCAGAGGAGAGGTATACTGGTAGGAAACCAGATATTTCTCATTTGAAAATTTTTGGTTGCATTGCCTATGTACATGTGCCAGATGAGCTGAGATCCAAGTTGGATCCAAAAGCTGAGAAGTGCATCTTTATTGGTTACTCTCTGCAGCAAAAAGGGTATAGATGCTATAACCCTTCTACTCGTAAGTTTACAATGAGCAGAGATGTTGTTTTTGATGAGATGAGTAGCTGGTATAAACCAGTAAATGTGATTGATGATGTAGATGCACAAAATGGTAATGCTGCACAGAATTCACAGCAGCAGTCACAAAACATTAGTGGACCTGGAGCTTCCTCTAGCAGTGGTTCACATTCTTCGCCATGGACAGGCAAATTGAGATCAGGAGAATCTTCTCAAAGCAATGCAGATAGTGGTATGCAGGTATCACAAAAAGAAAAAGAGAAGGTTGATCAGCCCATGTTTGATGTGAATGCAGGTCACTCTTATGTGGATGGTGAATCCAGTGGCTCAGAGCAGAGCATTGATGATGAGTTGGGTATTCCTTCTATTGTTACACCTGGAGTAAGAAAGACCAGGGATGTTTTGAGAGCACCTGGGAGTGAACCTACTTTGCACAGGTCTACAAGAGCTAGGTATCCTGTGGATAGGCTGAAATATGATGGATTTACAGCCATTCACTATGCATATATGGTCAAAGTGATACAGGAACCAGAACCCACTTCATTTGAGCAAGCCATGGGAAAAGAAAAATGGGAGAAAGCCATGGATGAAGAAATGGATGCCTTGGAAGCAAATGCTACATGGGAATTGGTACCTTTGCCTAAAGGTAAAAATGCAATTGGCTGTAAGTGGGTTTATAAGGTGAAGCACAATGCAGATGGTTCTGTGAACAGATACAAGGCAAGATTAGTAGTCAAGGGGTATGCACAAACATATGGCATTGACTATGAAGAAACATTCAGTCCGGTTGCAAGGATGGCAACCGTAAGAGCAGTCATTGCTATGGCTGCATCAAAGGGATGGTCTTTACATCAGATGGATGTAAAGAATGCCTTCTTGCATGGTGATTTGCAAGAAGAGGTCTATATGGAGCAGCCACCAGGTTATCTGCATGCTGTTCATCCTGAGTTTTTTTGCAGGTTGAAGAAAGCTTTGTATGGCTTGAAGCAAGCACCTAGAGCATGGTCTGACAAGATAGGACAGTATCTTGTCACTATTGGCTTTCAAATTTCCAAGGCAGATTTCTCACTTTACGTGAGAAAAACAGAGAAAGGTATTATGCTACTTGTCATTTATGTTGATGATTTGATTATGACAGGTGACATTGATGAAGATATCCTTCATGTAAAAATGCTATTGAAGCAGAAGTTTGAGATGAAGGATTTGGGAGAGCTGCGTTATTTCTTGGGTATTGAGGTGATTAGATCACCAAGTGGGATACAGCTCTTGCAGAGGCAGTATGGATTGGACATGCTGTCCAAATATGGGATGACAGGCTGTAAGCCTATTTCAGTTCCTTTGGAGCAGAATGTGAAGCTGAGCACAGATGCAGGTGAGCTTCTAGAAGACCCTACTATGTACAGACGCATAGTAGGAAGTTTGATTTATATGACTATTACCAGGCCAGATTTGAGCTATGCTGTTGGATTGGTAAGTCAGTTTATGCAGGCTCCAAGGAAACCGCATTTGGATGTGGCTAGACGCATACTCAGGTATGTGAAGTCCACATTGCAGTATGGACTATTTTACGAGACTGGGGTTCAGATACAGTTGCATGGATACACTGATGCTGATTGGGCTGGTAGTATTTCTGATAGACGATCTACCAGTGGATATGTGTTCTCTTTTGGGAGTGCTGCAGTCACTTGGAGCAGCAAGAAACAGCCTACAGTCGCCTTGTCGAGCACAGAGGCTGAGTACAGGGGTGCAGCAATGGCTGCATGTGAGGTAGCTTGGTTGCATAAGCTACTTTATGATATGCATCAGTCTACAGATGGGCCAGTTGTCATTTATTGTGACAACATGAGTAGTATACACTTGGCAAATAACCCAGTCTATCATGCTAGAACAAAGCACATTGAGGTGCATTATCACTATGTGCGGGAGAGGGTTTTACTAGGTCTTATTGATCTAGTTTATGTCAGCACAGAGGATCAGGTAGCTGACATATTTACGAAGGCATTGGGCGCAGAGAAACTGCGCAAGTTCAGAGACCTGCTTGGTGTGCAGGAATTGGGATTGAGCTCGAGGGGGAGTGTTGAGATATCGAGCTCCACTCGTGATACGCCAGGGTGACCGTTGTGTATTTATGTCACCGACTTGTCAGTTGCAGACGCGGTTGGTACACCGCCCATGAATAATAGCTACATGATAGCTATCCTTATCTACTCTAGTTCGTGGCTCAGTTAGTATGCCACCTTAGTTAGTTGAGTTTGGTTTGAGACCCATATATAGGGTTCTTCTATTTCTTTGTATAAGAGTTCTTTTGGCTTCCACAACTAAGAAGAGGAAAACTGTTTTCAGCCTCCACCCTTGTGTGTATTCCCCCATTGTGCAAGCAAGAAAGCTACAAGTGAGACTCCTTCCTTCTCTCCCACAATCTTGACAGAGATAGGAGATGGAAGAGAAGATAGAGAATACACAAGTGCTAAACACTACAAAGACAAAGCACAATTAATTGAATCAATATGTATTGAAAGAACCTCGAATCTTTGCACTACTCAGAAGCAATCTCCAGGCATTAATCTCCTCGAGTTTCTTCGTAGAACAAAACATGCATCAAAATTACAGCTCCTGTGCTGCTCGGAACCCAAATCTGATGGCTCTGTTGACTCCAAAAGGGGGGTAAAATCCAGGACACCTGCTCACGGATCTACCAGATCACTCCTTCTTCTTCTTTCAGTTCAATCTGTAGTTTTCAACCTTTTTACAGCAATTGCGATGCGCACGATTTCGTCAATTTGTCTCTCTTGTGAAAATCCCATAATTGGTTGAAAAAGCAAGTAGCTTTTTACATGCCATCCTAATCTAGAAGCTTTTTCTAATATTTTTAGATTTTTACAATAAATAATATAAAAATAGGCTAAAATTATCCAAAAATCTAGTATTTTCGGATAATCCATGCAACTCACACTAGTACTAATGGCTCAGATCACATTGACTCTCTAGATCAATAAAGAAGTCGGATGATGATGCATTCCATACTTTTTCACACTGTGTCCTCATAACATCACAACGTCTACACTTAGCACATTGGTGGTCATTATGATACTCACATGGCCACTGACTTATCACTTATTATATTTAGTTTGTTATACCTACCTACAACTGGCAAAGATATAACGCCAATCGATTAGTGTAGTTGGTTATGCATTGTTTGACTTAGAAGGCCACTTTCCTTTATGTTGTATCTTATCTATACTTTGTGTACATTGTATAGTGTATGGAAGAAGAAGAAAAAATCACCAAGAAAACGTTTTGGCCTCCATCTTTCTTTTTGTGTCCTTGAGTGAGCTTCCTCTTGTGTATACAGTGTGTGTTTGGCGCAGTAGCTCAAGCAAAGTCCCCCACCACGCGATTCTTTACACTTTCCACTCCCAGAACCCACTTTCCCCCTACCCCTCGCAGGCCTCCTTTCGTAACGGAAGCACACCACGAATGACGCTAGACTACACCATGCAACCGTGCTCTACCCCGTGCCAGCTGTTTGCATGTTGGTGCGGGTTTTGAATTTTCTGTGTGTTGGAAGCGTCCATTCACGTGCGAGGACACGCATCTTGTTTTGTTCGTGCTGCAGAGTTCTTGTTTGCATGCAGCTACTATCGGGTACCTTGTTGTCCTGACTTTGATTATTTTATTCCCATAGATTAGAAAAACTCGCAAAATTCATTAGAAAATTGGTAAAATGTGTAAAAATCAATAAAAAATTCATTAAATATTGAAAATGATAATAAAAATAAAAAGTTCTAAACAAATCCTCAAAATTAAATATTAAATTTCAAAACTCAATGAGAAAATAATAAAAGTTGAAACATATTTAGAACACAATAAACCTTATAAAAACCCTATAAATTCATTAAAAATATATAAAATATAAAAAATATTATAAAATTTTCTAAAAAATACTGAAATAATTTATCAATTTTTTTTTTAAAAAGTACTTTTTTTTCTTTGATGATAATGATCACAACAAATTAGAAAATCATTAAAAACCCTTAATTTCATGGAAATTTACTTAAAAATGGTTGAAAATGGTGGAACAAAGAGAAAAGAATTCCAAAAAATTTCAAAGAAATCATTTTCATATTTTTAGATTACTTGTGTAGGCTGACATGATTGAAATGAATTGGAAAAAAAAACCCTTCTTTTTTATGTAAATTCTTTCTCACTCCAAAAATAGCAAACAACATTTGAAAAAATTCTAAAAATTTATTGGACTTTTTGTGCTTCACTTTTAATCCATATTATTAATTAACCAAACAAGAAAAAAAATTATTACTTTACCACTTATATCCAAATTCATTACTATTGGCAAACTTTTTCAGTAGAGCTATGTAACATCTCTCCCGTGCCTCCCCCATGAGAAACCCCCCCCCCCCCTTTGTAATTTTTTTAAAAATTAACTCAAAATTTTTTGCCTCTCTCTCTCTCCCTACCGATAGCACGTCGGGGAGAGAGAGAGAGAGAGAGAGGTACTAGAGTGGGAGAGGGGGCATGCACCCCCCGAGGTGTGGGGTGGTGGCCGTTAAACGGTCATCTCCCCCCTTGTGAACCACCCCCCTCCCCACTATTTAAGGGGAGAGCGCCCCTTCCCCCGTGGTCTTCAACAACGCCGTCCCCCCCTCCGCCTGACACACAGCACCATCCCCCAGGTTGTCAGGACCACCGCCACCGCCACCCCCATCATCATCGTCTTCATCTCCATCACTGTGGGAACCTTCGCTCTACCGCCAAGACCCACAGACCGCTTATTGTTTCAAGCATTCCAAGCGAGGTCTAATGGCTATCTCTCACCTAGCCGACGCGCCGTCGATCCTACGAGTGTAGTGAGCTTACCTTAGTGCCAATATGAGTTGCCTCATCTCTTCCACACACTGGTAGCTCCACGATCCTAGATGCTAGCTCAAGCATCCTCAAGCCTCCTCCACCTCCAAGCTCCATCCTTCATATCCGCGCACGCAAGAAGAGAGAAGGGAAAAGAAAAAGAAGAAGAGGAGATGGTGAAGAGCTTCACCCTCTTGATCCCTCACTCTCACACACACTCACTCCCTCATGCTCTCACACTCCCTCTCTCAAGAGCACACATAAGCAAGAAGGTGAGAAGGAGAGAAGACTCCTTTTGCCACACACCAAAGAATGATCTCTTATTCACTTTTTGAACTTTATATATACAAACCCTAAAATCCCATGGGCACCCATCCCTTTTTTACATGACCGGCCATTGTGGTAAGGTCCTTTTTCCATTTTCCTCTTTTAGTCCCGTGCCTCTAGCCTACACCCGTCTAATATTTTACAATGGGCATAGGAGGGAGCCTGGCGCTCTTTTACAAGGATTTTTCGAGTTTTTTGAGGCACGTTTTCTTTTAAGGTTGCGCTTTTTTCCCCGGTTCATCTTTAGAGGCCGCGTGCGTGTCTTTGCTCTTTCTCCATCTTCCTTTGCTTTCCCTCCATTTTTTGCCATCTTGACTTGGGGTTAACATTACTCCCCTCCTAGACAGGTGCCAGTCCCATGGCACTTTGACGTGGGTATAAGGGTGAGGGCCACATGTAGACTCAGGTGCTTGTGAAAGCTCAAGAACGAGGTTCGTCGAAGTCGCTTAGTGGATTGCATGGGTGGACGAGGGCCTTTGAAGTTGGTGGTTGGGTGTTTGTGGTGTACCTGAAGAAGAAGGTGCGGTGCTCGACTTAGGGGGGGTGCTATCCTCGGCGTGTTGGTGCAATGTGCTCCTGCTAGTGAAATGGGGAAGTGGGTCGAACCCGGGTGATGTCCCACACTTGAGGACCCCATTTGTGCCAAGGGGGTGTGGTGCTAGTGGCTTAGGGTGACAGGTCGAACCATAGGTGAGTGTTACCTCCCTAGGTGTGTCCTGCTGTTGATGTGCCCTAAGCGTGACGTGGGGGATCAAAAAGGGCTTGGGGTTAGGAGCGGAGCCAGCCGACTAAGGTCACTGGACACGCCTAACTTAAGGACCCCTAGGTGTAGTGATCGTGCCTCTTTTTTTTTTTTTGGATATATTTCAGGATAGTATTACATGAGAAGCAGGATAGCTAAGTCTAGTTCTTGTCATCGGAATGAGGGGGGAGGGTGGGTGGATGGATTTACGTAAAAATTGGTGGCTCTACATGTACCCTTTCAGGTTCATGCGGATATGGAGAGAGGTGGTGGATAGGAAGGGGTGATTGCACCTAGTGAATTGGCTGTTGCTCATATCCTCTAAGAGCGCTAGGCAAAATGAAGGTAGTAGGCTAGCCCTCATCATTAAGCGGATCATAGCGCAACTATCAATAGCGTTAGGATCAAAAAAGAGGGGAGGCAAGCCATTTTCTTGCGGTGCCAAATCTTGCTTAAGTAGGAGTTTAAGGAGCCTAAGGTAATTACAGGTGGTTATGAATGCGCGATCTAGGCAGGAGGAGAACTCAGTGAGGAAGTGTGTCATGGAGGCGGGCAGGCTTCCTAGATCAAAAAGTAGAGCGTCCTCAAAGGAAGTGGCATTGGCATTGTAGATGACGAGGAAGTCATGCGTCCCATGGAGGGTGGTGACAAAATCCACGCCTACCCTATGGGGATACGCCATAAATGTGGGGTCATTCCGCTCGTAGGGTAGGGTCTTACAAAATGCCAACCAAGCGAGCATGTTGGTATTACATATTCGCCTCCTCCAGAGGTTTTGGCAGTCATAGCCCC
Organism: Lygodium microphyllum; assembly: GCF_053477565.2. Lineage (NCBI taxonomy): Eukaryota > Viridiplantae > Streptophyta > Polypodiopsida > Schizaeales > Lygodiaceae > Lygodium > Lygodium microphyllum. Next base: position 74,324,509 of record NC_141142.1, on the reverse strand, counting down.
TTACCGTGTGTGGCACTTCGTATATTTTGTCTTGCCAAAATTCGGCCTCCTCTGTGCCCCACAAAGTGGGGGTCCTTGCCTTGTCCTCCAGCCATCTTTGGCCTAGTCGGCTGCCAGCCACGATAACCTCCTCCATCACTTTGATCGGCAGGACCCTTCTCAGGCTATCATGCATAAGGAAATTGAAGGAGAAAGGGTCCTTTTCCATTTCTTGCCATTCCCAGACCACTAGTTCTATGTGGAATTGCATTGGGAGGTCTTCGGGGCATGGTGGGAGGGGAGCAGATGGCTACTCGACTGGCTTGGCCTATAGCCTTTTTCTGGCCTCTTCCGCCAGCTTTTTCCACCGCTCCTTGAGGATGGCATGTCTGTCCAGGGGCGGGTCCGGGTTGTTACTGATCTTGTTCGTGCGGCGAGGGGGGCTGCGGATCACATCTTCTCTGAATCTGTTCATGTCGATTTCGAATTCAACTTCCTCCCCCTGCCGATTTTCTTGTAGTGCTCTTTCTTCAAAGCTGAGGGTATCTGCCTCCTAGGAGGTTAGGCTGGCTAGTAGTAGATACTTTCGCTGCTCCTCTAGGCCCAGCCTTACCTCTGCAGGTTGGGGTGGCATCTGCAGCCCCGCATGCAGGGATCTGCGTGCGATGCTTAATTTCTTCTTCACCACCTCCAATAGCTCCGTTCCCTCTGGTTGAGTTGTATCCAGCAGCGTATTGAGGAAGGCTTGTTGTTGGGCAGTGAAGGCTGTCTAGGCATTAGCTTTGCTTTCTGCCAATATTTTTTCCTTCTCCACCAAGGTGAGGCGCCATGCCAGTGTCTTCACCCATGCCTCCTTCTGCGTAGCCCATTCCTCATCCCTTTTGCTCATTCCTTCCATGCTCTCCCCCTGTTGTTGAGCTACGATTACGAGCTTCTGCTCCTGGGCCTTGAGCTCTTTGCTCACGACATCGGGGATTCTCCGCCTACTGACATGCTTCCTAAGGCTAGCGCTCAGGCTGCCTGGTCGATAGTCTTGCACATGTAGCCATTCCAGTCGACTTTGTGCAGGGTATGGGCCGCTACATTTTCCAATATTGGTACGCTGATCCGGTGCATCAATGCGTTGTAGTGCTGGCTAGAAAAGAGCGCATGTATGAGCTTTGCCTGTAGCCTGGTCTCTGCATTGGGGATGTCCTAGATACTGATTCCATCGTTTGTCAGCACATCCTCCTTTCTCATCCCCAGCATGGCGTATATGTCCCTCTTTTGCTTCTTTTCCACCTTCGATTCTAGTCCCAGTGCCTTCTCCACAAAGGCTGGGGTTAGACGAACCAGTACTACCTGCTTAGCATTTTTTCCTCTTCCCACTGTGACAGTGCCACATTCGCTGTCAGGATTGTAGGACCTGAGAAATTCCACACAGCTCGTGTGCTTAGGTTCTCATGCGAAACTTTCTAGGTACTTCTTGAGGTTGCAGCTTTCCACGGCGCTCCTGGCCGCCTCTTCCTTGGCCACTAATTCTTCCAAATTGTGAATAGTTTGGAATTTCAACTGATTATAGGTGCGGCTCTCTAGGTTGATGCTGTACCATGTTCTCTCTTCCTCCGTGAAGGGGAGTCGGTGGGCTCGGTCCTACTGTGACATTTTTTGTTCCTGTCATAACCATAATTTTCATTAGTGCTTATGACATAATAATTGCTGAAAAAGAAAAAACTCTATGCTTTTGAATGAATTCATTAAGATCTAGTGCAGATTCCCTTTTCAAACTTTGACTTTTTGCCTTTTAATTCAAAGTTTTTGTGCCCTTTTCCTACCCCATCCGTTTTTCACAATGTATGTCTACGTACTTCACTGACTTTGATTTGCTTTACTGCTTTTGATCTGATTCACCTTACCCCCTCCCCTTCCAGTTTGAGAAGAATCCTTCTTAGGATGAGGGTTAGAAGGTGTAGGGCTTTCAGCATGGAGGTGTAGGGGCTACTTGTGAAGGAGCCAAGTATAGAAATTGGGGTTGTATTCCAAATGGGCTTCGCGGTCCAGGTCAGAGGGTTTAATCCCCACTTGGGTGATGTATGTGAGAATATAAGTTAGGAAGTCTCCCGAGTTAACTCGGCTAGCAATGTGTAACTCCTCTTCGGTCAATAGGCGGTCGAGGTAGGGGTGTCCCTTGATGTGTTCCTTTATAGGACGTCCCCGTAGCATGGTTAACACTCGATATGATGTTGGCGCTACGTATGTGGGGTCGTACTCTACCGTTTTGATAGCGCGTCGCTGCTCAGCATTGGTTATTACTTGGCATCCTGCAACTTCCCATTGCAATCTAAGAGCGTACCAATGCCTTAAGAATTGGGATTTTGTCTGAGCAAGTTTTGACAGCTTTGCCACTTCTTGGTCAGTGATGGCAGAGGTGGTTTGCTGATCATACGATGTGATGAGGCATTGTTTGATTGCTTGCTCTTTTGAGATCTCACCACTGAGCAACTTAGCAGTGGAGGTAGGGGCTTTTGTAAATGCAAATTTAAACGTTTCCCAAGAACAAGGCATCGTTTGAACTTCAGCTACGAAGGATTCATCCAATAGGCCTAAGTCGAGGCGATCATAGCTCAGAGCTAGCGACACAAAAGTAGCGTCCAGTCGCTTTATGCAATCCACCACATCATCCCTTGTTTCCTCAACTAAATTAGCTGCTAGTGAGAGAAAGGATTTCCTCTTGTAAGAGGGCCTAAGGCTTGCGGGTGGTCACGGTTTGGTACGACTTGAGCCTTTGGCGACGGAAAGTTACAGTGGTGAGTGTGCTTGGGCTTGCGATTGGGTCGCTAGGATGGAGGCTAGGTTAGCCGCGGCCTCGAGTGATGGCCTGTTGATTTCACGATGGATTTGGAAAGTCAGATCATTTCCTCCTTGTTATGATGCTTGAGCTGGTGATTGTTGCTTAGTTCGACGGGCTTGGGCAATTCGCATAGGTTCGCACGTGGATGAACTTGATGGTTGCGGATCGGGAAAACTCTGCGGCTTGTGGTTTTGAGGTCCTATGGTTTTTGGGATGATCAAGCTTGAGGTTGGCGTATGAGTGGTGCCTTTGGCCATGTGGGCCTTAGGTATCCATAGCCAAGCATTGCCCTCATAGTAGCCTTGTGCACGCAAGAGAGGCTTGGGGACCCATCTTTGACTGATTACATGTCTATTCCTGTAATTGCGTTTGGGCCTCCTAGGTTTAGGGTTTCTGTCTTATGAGGGTAGGAGCGTCGACTCCTAGGCGGCTATTGTGGTTGTTTAGGCACCCATTGAAGGCGAGGCTGGGGGGCCTTAGCTTTGGCTGGTATGGGTTGCGGTCGATGAGACTCGGGGAGTGGCGGCTGCACACTACTCCCCTCCTAAGAATTGCTTATAGGTGTTTCTATTGGTGGCTAGGTGGCCCGTGATTAGGTTGCACAGCCCTTGCTGAAAGCTGTAACAATGCGAACGTTGCCTATTGCTAGGTGGATGCGCTGTGACGCATAGTCGACATTGCAGTGGGTCTGCTTTTTGAAGATGCATCCCAGCACTGACTCTTTGCATGCGTTTTTAGCATTTGGCAGCACGTAAAAAATCATTGGAATAGTCTCAGACTCGATAGAAATGGGTGCCTTACACTTGTCGAGTAGTGCATAGGAATGAGCCCCATATGGGCTTAATTTTGCAGTGGTGGGTTGAAGTTGTGGCTGGCCAAGTTGAGTCCAATGATCATAGGTCAGGACGTTGAAGTCTGCTCCCTTGTCGATCAAGGCGGTGAAAGCATATGTTTGTTTTGCTGTGACTGTGATATGAAGGTATGCAGGTTCCATGGCTTCGTCGTCCTCGTTGTCGATTTTCGTGATTGTGGCTACTCGTACCTTGATGGGCGGTTCTAACATCAGTGGTTTGTGCAAAGGATGCGTAGGAGGGTAGTACTTCTTGACACAACTGCCATTGAAGAAGCCTATTCCTTCACCGTTTAGGGTCTCGAGTTCGACGTTGCCTGTTTGGCTGATTGCACGAACTTTAAAGGGTCCAAGGCCTCTAAATTTCATCTTTTGCTTATGCCCTTTAATTGAGTAGAGGAGCACTAAGTCACCTTGTTTGAACTCACACTGCTTGATGTGCTTGTCAAACCAGCTCTTGCGTCGAGCTTTCTCATAGATCAGTGCATGGGTGGCAAGAAGACGAGTCTTCGAGAGATGTTCGAGCTCAACTAGTCGTTGCATCCATGCCTCCTTCCCTTCCCATCGCTCTTGAAGCGCTATTCTCAGGCTAGGAACGAATAACTCTAATGGTAGAATCGCTTCTGTCCCATACGTCAGGCTAAAGGGGTTTGACACATCCGTTTTATAAGCGGTTCAGTAAGCCCACAGAGTTGCCATCAACTTGTTGTCCCAGTCGCTGCGTGAAGTAGAGACGACCTTGGTTAGGAAATTGACAAGAATCTTATTTGTTGATTCGGCTTAGCTATTTGCCTGAGGGTAGTATGGCAAGGATTTGCGATGGATGATGAGGAAGGTGGACAGGAGATGCGCGATCACTTCATTGATGAAGTGCGTGCCTTAGTCACTGACCCTTTCGATGGGGCAACCGAATCGTGAGATTACTTGCTCCCATTAGAACTTAGCCATCATTCTAGCGTCGTTTTTTTGTGTGGCTCGCACTTCTGCACACTTAGTGAGGTAATCCGTGGCCACAATGATGTACTTAGCCTACGAATATTGTGCCACAAGACTGATGGGCCCAATGAAATCAATTTTCCATTTTTCGAAGGGTTGTCGAGCAATAACCAGGGTTAATTCCATTCGATCTTTGCAAATTGGGACCTTCGTCCGCTGGCACTCATCACAGTGCTTGACGAATCGTGCTGCGTCGCGAAAATGCGTGGGCCACCATAGTTGAGATTGCAACACTTTTTGTGCTATCGTGTCTCCGCTAAAGTGCCCTCCAGCAATGCCACCGTGCGCTTCTGAGAGCACATCGTGTATCTCATATTCGCACACGTATCTGCGTAACAATCCATCTTGCCCTAGCCTATAGAGTTGGCCTGTAATCAGCTGATAGGGCTGGATCCTAAGGATTAATCACCTAAGCCAGGCTTTTTCTATTGGTCGGTCAGACAGTCCATGCTCAAGCACTTGGACTATGTCATCTGCCCAATACGGCGTTAGATCAGCCTTAAATAGGTCTCTCTCACTGGAGAGGTTAAACAGATGGGCCTCGGGCAATTCATCAATAACACCTTGTCTAGCGGCTTCTCCGGTGGGAATGCGCGACATGTGATCAGCCATGTAATGCCATTTTCCCTTCTGTACCACTACGAAGAAGTCAAACTCTAAAAGTAGAAGGAGCCATCGAGCTATGCGTCCTGTAGCACAAGGTTTGTTCACTAGATATAGCAAAGCTTGATGGTCCACAAAGAAGGTGAAGGGAGTGGCCAAAAGGTAATGCCGAAATTTCTTTACTGCGAATACCATGGCTAATCCCTCTCTTTCTGTTGTTGAGTAATTCATTTCCGTCTCAGTGAGTTGTCTGCTAGCAAAGCTCACTGGATAGTCTAAATTGTGTTCGCCAGGCTGGCAAAACACTACCCCCATGGCAAACTTAGAAGCGTCGATATGCACGTGGAAGGTGATGGTCCAATCTGGGGCTCGTAGGATTGGTACTATGGTTAGAGCCTTCTTCAACTCTTTGTATTCCCTTTGGCATGCTTCAATCCATTCGAAGACTATAAGCAGCTTGTATAATGGTCTCGCGATCAACGCATAATTGACTACAAACTGTCGATAGTACCCGGTATGGCCTAGGAAGCATTGAACTCCTTTGTAGTTGCTTGGGGGTGGAAGGTCAACAATGGCCCTGACCTTCGAGAAGTTGGTGGCAATGCCATTCTTCAACACCAAGTGCCCCAGAATGCATCCATGCTTCACCCAAAAATGGCACTTTAAGGGGTTCAAGGAGAGACGGTATAAACGACACCGCTTAAAGAGTTTGTCTAAGTGTTTGATCCAGGTCGAGTGGACACAGAGGTCGTCGACAAAGACTTCTAACTCCTTGCAAAGCATGTCCTTAAAGATGGTGCACATGAGGCATTGGAAAGTTGCAGGGGCATTAGTCAACCCGAAGGGCATGACTATGTAAGCAAAGACGCCCCACTCAGTGGCAAAGGCAGTCTTATGCCTATCCGCAGGATGCACTTGCACCTGGTTGTACCCTGAGAAGCCGTCCAAGAAACTGTAGGCTTCCTTGCCTGCCAGTCTCTCAAGCATGTGCTCGGTGTACAACAACGGATACTTGTCCCTCTTGGTGGTAGCGTTTACCTTCTTGTAATTGACGCACACTCGGATTTTTCCATTCTTCTTCATCACGATGACTATGGGCGATACCTAGTATGTGTACTCAATTTCATAAATGAATCCTACTCTCATCAGGTTATCAATCTCCTCCTTGACAGCATGAGCATGTTTTGGATTCATAGGGTACGGTCGCTGCTTGACCGGTATTGTGTCTAGCATCATGGGTATGTTGTAGGTCACGACACTCCGATCTACCCCCTTAAGCTCTCCTAAGGACCAAGTGAACATGTCTATGTACTCTTGCAAGAGAGCGACAAGACTCGTTTCTTCTTCATTAGTCAAGTCATCAGCAATGAAGACTGGTCGGGGTGGTTCCCCTTCTTGAGCTAGGTCCACCTCTTTGACCTTGGCTGGTCCCTTGATTGGTTCGCTTGTCTGTGCTTGACGTTTGGCACCTATCAGAACTACCACCCTATCCGCCTTTTTGAATTTCGTAAATCGTTTAGGGAGGTCCTACAGTTTTCGTTGTTCTTCCGTTCGAGCATCCCTAGGTTGTTTTGCCTTTTCTTGTCTCAATTGTTTGCACCTCAGGTGGACAGGTAGGTCCCCCTTGGTGCGTCTGGTTGTTGGTGGCCTAGGGATCTCTGGATCACTATCTGAACTAGCCTTTGATTCAGAGTCGAATCCCCCTCCTTCACTAGAAGAGGTGGTCTCTCCTGGTGGGCGCAATTCAGATGGGGATTCAGTTCTAAACACTGATGTCATTCCTGGCTGGGCTAGTCCCACTTGCTCGAGGTCTATGGCTCCTACGTGTTCCAACTAGGCGCGGTCACATTCCATGCTCATGACTCTTCGCTCCATCCGGAAGATACTCTTTCTCTGTGGCTTGGAGTCTGCTCGTATTTGCTCTATTTCTTGTCCTTCAGTGTCGTATTCCATGGTATCTACCTCACCCTCACTTTCATCACTGAAGGACTAGCAGTCTTCGTATTCGTCGTTCGAATTTTCTTCATCAGACTGATCGTCACTCCTAGGACTCGGTCTATCCCTGGTCATTGGTCAAGCACCAGGGCCCAGTTATACATGAGGTTTAAGTCATGCACTTTGGTCCATTGCCACTTGGATTCATCTAAGAGATCCTAGAGTGGTTTGAGATTTGCAGCTGGATTGCAAGCTAGCTTGTTCGATAGATATTCCAGTATCTCCTGGAGTTCCCTTTTGTTGGTTGGGACGTGGGAGTTGACGGGCTTTGGCTTCCCTTGAAGGCTTCTTGCCATCATGCAGACTGGCACGGAGGGTGTGTCGTCAGCCTTGCCGATTGTTTTAATGGCTTGCTCATATGCTTCGTGATTAGAGAACGGCAGGTCGATTGTAGCAAGGACATGCATCCAATCCCGCTCATCCTCTAGGCATGGGATATACCTGGTCAAGGGCCCGTAGGACTTCTTGGCCTGAGCATTACCCTTGAGCATAGCAGAGATGGCATCTAAGTCGACGGATGAGGTCTTCCAGGTGTCCATCTCTACTCTCATGGCGTCTATCCTATTACCAAGAAAGATTAAGCCGTTACCCCAATCTTTGATGACCCTAGCGTTGCGCATCCAGGGGTGGCCTAATAAGATGTTGTAGTCCACTCCCTTCATGACTATAAAGTCAACGGAGAACTGGACACCTACGATCTTCACTGGCCAATTCTTAAGCACCCGGAATGGCTTTACTCTCATACCTCTTGCTAGTGTGACATTAAACCTAGTAGTCTCAACAGGTGGGTTTTCCCAAGTCTGAAGCACTGTGCACACTAACCCCGACCCACGTGTCTACGATTCCCTTCTTCGTTGTATTGCTTAGGGCTAAGACCGGTAAGACTGCATGCATATCGGAGCCTTCCCAAAAGGCATTGACGTGCAAGGACTTAGGCATAGAGTGTAGCGTCAAACTCGGTATTTGCGTTTCTGCCTCATGGTCATGAGGGTATATCGTGACCTGCTCTTGTGACCCTTCAACCCACTGCTTGAGATCCTGCCATAGGGTGGGGTGCTGCCTAAGCAGATCTCCTACGCTGAGTATTACAGGGGTAGTCACTAGTGTGGTTAGGAGATCATTGGGTGTTCGTCTCTCTCCTCATCTGGATTGTCCTGGCCAGTGGCCGTGACTAAACCGCAGCCCTGTAGCAGCGTCGAGGCTTGGCCTTAGCAATACCACTTGTGGTGCAGTTGCTTCTCTTGACTTTGGTTGTGGGAGTGAGGTTGGCGTACTTATGCTGGAGAGATCATCGATCCCATCCTCTATGATGGGATCAGCGTCCTTTAGGTGTTCTTGGGCTTTCCTTACCCATTCTCTCACCTTTTCTATGGCCTCTAATTGTCGCTTCGGGTGCGGGTATTCCCCTACCTTAGCACTTCCCTTTTCGACCGTCTTAGGGGCTGACATCTCTGCTTCTGCGTCGGAGACCTTCCTTCCAGCGGGCAGAGTTGTAACACTCTCCGTTTTTAGTGTGATTTTAGCTTTTGACTTCCTCTTCCGCCGTCTATGGCTCTTCTTCCCTATCGTGGCTACACCAAGATTGCTAGGTCCTAGCAGAGAGATGCCAGCCTGCTTTGTTTGGGCACGGGTCATGACCCGCAAGGGGGTAGGCATGGCCTCCCCATCGTGGTTCTTGACACCGAACATCCCCAATGGGACTGATGGTTCGTTGGCTGAGCTAGATGACAGTTTTCGCCTTGGGCAGTCGACGAAAAGATGGGTGATTCCGCACTCAGCACACCTTTGGTCAGCCTTATCTCTGTTTTGCTACTCCCTCTTAGGGCAGCGCGATGAGACATAACTTGGGTGGCCACAGGTCCAACAGGTGATTGGATCCTACGTCTGCCCTCCTAGGCCCTTACCTCGTCCTCTTCCTAACGCCATCACTGGGATGGGGCGATAGTCCATGAGGACAATGTTGCCCTCGTTGTCATGTGAAACGTAAGGGCATATGTAAGCTTCCTCCTCGTTTGGTTCTTCCACATAGTGGACAGGAGCGTCACTCGGTGGGTGGGTTAGGTAAGGACCAGGCGGCCTAGGAATGCCTATAGGATTTATTTCCATCCTAGAAATGGCTGATTTAATGTCGTTGGGCGCGGGGAGGGCCAATGGGGCTCCCTTTCCGAAAAATGGCTACGGCATGTTCACTAGGTAAGGCTAGTCGTATGGTTGTGAGTATAGAAATCTCCTTGGCAATCTACAATGCGCAATGTCATGACCGAACCTACCGCAGTTAGCGCAAGGTCGTGACCTAGGGTCTTGACACTCGGCTGGCAAGTGGTTTCTGCCACAATACACGCATTGGATGTGTGGGCGCGTTGGTCGTCTCAACATATCTTGCAACTTGGCTAGTTCCATTCTAACGTCAGCCAAGTCTTGATTCATTTTGGTGGTTTTCCCCTTATCCTGGGATGATGGTGCTGGTCTCTCACTCGAGTCTGACGCTCTCTCTGAGCTTTGCAAGTTGGTGTCTCTAGGTTTGCGCTTCTGGAGCTCCGCTCCTTCACCTGATCGTCAACTCGGATGGCCTCCTCAAAGACCCTGGCTATCGTGTCTCGCTGAAATCTTGAGTTGCCTGCCAAAGCCTTGTATAGTTCCTCGTTCTGAATCCCGCTAATGAATATAGTTGACACTGCTCTTTCAGTAGGTTGCTCTCTAGTAGAGATTCTCTTGAAGAGACTCCGTACATGGGTCATGTAATTGCGAATGTCCTCCTTTTCTTTCTGCTTGACGTTCATCAAGCGTACTAGTAGATTATCGAAGTATTTGGGCTCGGCAAATCTCTTAATGAAGAGATCCTTGAGGCCATCAAAGTTGGCTCGCTCTGCGTTATCTAAGCTCGTATACCACGTCCTACCTTTGTCGCCTAAGCAAAGCCCAAATGCTTGAGAGAGTTGAGTCAAGTCGTTGAGGCCGTTGGCTTCACAGACTTGCTCGAACTGCTCGACAAAGTTGTAGGGATCGTCATGGGGCTGGTACTTATCGAGTTGCTTGGCAACAATAGGGATTTTAGCCTGGCTCTTTGAGCCCTGGTTTACTCCTAATCCTGCGAGCAGTGATGTCGCTAGAGCCGTGGCACTTTGCTCTACAGTCGTGTTATCAAGCAGTTGCTTCATAAGAAGCTCACTCAGTGTTAAGTCTCCTTCTAGTGCCCTCTTATGGTCCGTTCGATTCCTACCAAGCAAGTTCAGTACCTGCTGCACCTCTCGCAACTCCATGCCTTGCCTTTGGTTCCTAGCCTAGTGATCCCTATTGTACTTAGCCATGCTTTGCGGGCCAGCTTTCTCTCCTCTTCTAGATCTGCAATGATAGCGTCCGCCATCCTACCGCAGTGCTCGTACCGAGCATGAGCATCGTAACTACTGACCAGTGCTGAACTAAATCTGGAAAGGCTCCTAAGTCGAATTCCTCGCTATATCTGCGGTCTGGACTTTCTTCTGCCATTGTCGAGTTGTCGTGCTCCACCAAGCTATTGATTAGGTTCAGTAGGCTTGTCAGATCCACTTTGTCGACATCCCTTGCTTGGTCCTACTCCTGCGCGTTGATGGTTTGTTTATGTATTGGGTTCTCTCCTATTGTGTGGGTTCCTTGAGTGGTTTATGTGGGTGAGTTCCTTCAGTTATTTAATACAATCCTCAATTTATGGCCACTCAATGTGTCTTTCCTCTGCACTCGTGCTCAATCAGGCTTTCAGTTTCCTTATGTGTACTTCAAATGCGAAAATTCAGGGTGAGTGCAGCAACCACTTCCTAGTCGTCTTACACACTCTCACATTGTTTTGGGCCGAATAGGCTTGTTGGACAATTTCCTGGCCGTCTTGTCAGGGTTTAGGGTTTCTCTAAGATGTTGCCTCGTTCATTTTTGGTCCGATCAGGCCTTACAGCTCAGCAGGTTGCGTCTAAGCCTCCGGGTCTCGCAACTGCCCACTTCTAGCTGCTAAGCAGCGGCGCCCTACGATTTTGCCTATTCCGCATGCCAGAATCAAGATCTGAGTGCCCTACGGGCTTTCAACAGTTTTAGCTGCTGAGTCCTAGCCGGGTCAAGTCAAATTTCTAAAAATTTGGTAAAAATCTACACTCAGCCCAACTGGTCCGAATTGTAGGGTTCGAGTGGGTTACTCGGACGGGCCGAGGCGTATGGGCCGAGGGCCGAATCCGAGACTTGGACAGGGTGGCCGACTTGGACGAAGTCACTTGGACGGGCCGAGTGGTTGACTCGGACAAAGGTTGTTCGGACGGGCCGAGGCAAGTGGGCCAAGGGCCAAATTTGATATGTGGCCGAGGGCCGAGTTTATAGACTCGGACGGGCCGATTAGGGTTTTGGTCGGATGGGCCGAATGGCGAGGGACCGAGGGCCGATTGTGGGACTCGGCCCAGGAGTGGCCACTCGGATGGGCCGAGCGCAGCCCACGTAAACAACGCAAACTCAATTTTGATCGTTTCTCGTGCTTCACTCAATCATACCAGGCATAACCCTCCAGATCCTACCTAAGGGAGTAAGAGAAGGGATTTATATACTTGGATGGAGTGACGGGCTCGTCGCTGGTGCGATCAAATCAAATCGGCCGGTAGCTCTCTCTCTCTCTCTCTCTCTCTTTCACACTGAACTATTGCAAATGAGTCCTTCCTTGGCCTTTTGGCTCTTATACCCCTTCCCAGGTATGGTGTTGACACCCCCAATCACTCACTTACCGATCTTAAGCATTGCAAGCGAGCTTTTTGCCATTTTTGCACAATTTTTTGTCCTATTTTGCCTGTTTTGCAATAATAAACCCTACCCTTCTCCGATGCGATTTCCTAATCCTATCCTACTCTAAATGCAACACGAATCGAAAGCAAAATACTAAACTGATTTCTCCATGTTTCCTAATCATCAAACAAACAAAATAACCCAAAATTTGATTAAAAAATGCACTTATGCAATAATGTCCTAGTTACATCTTGCATATAGGTTAAATATAAATTGTGATGTTCTTGTGCAATGGAAGGGTTGCATTGGATAACTTACGTTGGAAAGAATGAATTATGTTGTATACAATGCATTTGTGCAATAAAAAAAACCCCTTGTGACGACGACCGTAAATAGGTTAATTCATAGAAGGATGCTTAATTAATGAATAGATAGTTGCTATGGGGAGGAATAAAAGAGTTATATTTTATTTAGAATTCCCATAAGCAACTGCATTCTTATTCGCGTGACTTGCATGGGAAAAGAAAAGATTATGTTTTTATAACATTATAAATTTACGTAGCATAACTTACATGCATAAGTAGATGTATGAAAAGAAAAAGGGTTTATATTTCATTTGATGAAAAGCATATAATACGCATGAAATGACAGTTACATTCAATATGAAAGATAGGTTAAGTTAAGTTAAAATGTTGCTTAGTATTGAGCTTGCAAAGTTAATCCAGTATTCTCGTACTTAGATCGTTCTATGTTGCGAGTAAGAGAGGGTACCAGACCTTAGGACACGAATACTAGTAATATCGACAAAGGGATGTAATTCCTCAAGATAGGCACTGCTACCTATCTCGTACAGCTAGTCTGCAAGGTCAGATGCTATAGCAACTAAATCATAAGATGCTACTACTACATCTTAGGCCAAGGGAGGGGAGATCTAATTACAAGCTAGATTCGTTAAGGAGTTGACTAGTCACCCTACTATAACTCTCTCTCTAGGAGACCGATTTGTCAAACTTAGGGAAATTGTGAATTTCCAAGAAGCAAATTGACCAACTAAGGACGGCGGGGTTGTCCAAGATCTATTTTACAACGAGACCTAAGGTAAGGATAATTGGGGTCGGTAGGGTACAAAAACTAACCCAAAGAAAAAGGGGGAGCAAGCAACCTAGCTTGTCAAGCCCTTGGAATCTCGCCAAGTCGCAAACGATCCAGGATTGAATGTTGAGAGTATTCGGGAAAAAGAAATCACACCTTAGCAGTTGGTCGTACGAACAACACCACAGAAATGATCATGATTATACACTTAGGTACATTGTTGAACTTCTTTGCTCAAGGAACTAATTCAAGGCCAAACACTTAATGCTTCAGGTTAATAGCCTGGAGGGAGAGGCAGGTTTAGTTACCTCTGACTGCCTGCTTGGCCCTATCTAAGGGGGTTGTTAGCCGCACCGGGTACGTGGACCGAACCCGCCATGAGAGGTCTCTCCCTTGGTGCTGCTTGGAGCGGGAGGATGCTTCGGTGCCAGGGGAAGCTCTGGTTGTAAATTCCTTGCCTCTGGATCCCGGACAAGAGGCCGACGTGACTCAAGATGGGGTCTCGAGGCCCATGTACTAGTTTACGGGTGAAACTTGGAGCAGCAATCCTGTTGATTGCTGAGATAGCCTTCGGGCATGATACTTGATGTATTCCAAGACTATGATAAATAAAGGTTAAATATCTGGAAAAGGAACTTGCTTGACATTGTTTTTTTAATGTCAGTTCCTAAGTTACGTGAAGGAACCTGTGTTCAAATTGATTAATTAAGAAAGCTGCCTTTGCATGTCAAACATAATGTGGTAGGTAATTAGATAACTAAGAAACCCGAGGAGAGTGCGATGGACATGACTTGGGTCCATCCTACGGAAGGGTGGTCCTGGTTAGCTGGGAACTTTGCTCAAAAGATGTGATAACGAGATTGTGAAGACCTAGAGACAGTAGAGTTAGAATCCCGATTTATGATGTTTTAGGGAAGCAGAATGGGACTATGCCTTATGGGAAGAAAGGTTGAGCTTCGCATCCCTCTCGTTTTCCATTCCCCATGAACCAAGTGCAGCATAAATCCGCTTCGTCTCTGTTGTTCCTATGCAAAGTGGTTCATCTGGAGCTCAACGCTAGCTACTTCCTAGAGACTTGGCTGATAGGAAGGAAACCCTGACTTCAAGTCGGTCCTAAGTGGGAACGGCCGGATACTTCCGCTTGGGGGCAGACTCGGGAAGACCTAGATTGCAAACCCTGTGACATTCCTTGCGAGTGCCAGATGGCGCTTTCTAGACTCCCCTCCCGATGGGCTGCTAAGACGTATCCCACAAGTGGACACGTTACAAGCTGGTTGGACTTTGTTGATTGGATTACATTGTGATTGCATCATCTTCATTACTGATAGTGCATTCAGACTGTGCTTGCATACACACCCTCGCTAGGTATTTCTTTTTCTGTTTCTTTTATTTTTGGTTCTCCTAAAAACACATGATTAATTACTAAAAGAAACTTTAATCCACACACGTTTTCATGCTCATCCGTGCTAAACACACATATTTCTAATTTTAAAAATAAACCTGCATTCACTTAGCACACGATTCGTGCACTACAGACACATCTAAGTTTATTTAAAAATGAACTAGTCGTCACAAGTGTACACAGCACTAAACAAAAAGTGCTAAACACACACTTAATTTTTAATCAAGGAATTTTCATTTAGAGATCTCAGTCGAGGTTTGAAGTCAAGATTATGATAAAACACATTGTTTCACACTTAATAATTTTTAACTAAAGGATAATAAGGAATCACTGCTTTCTTTTAAAGGTTTATAACCTAATAAAATCTCACCCATTACTAATAATGTTATTAAAATCAACCCTTTATTATATTTAATTTCCCTACACTACACATTCATTTTCAATAAATGCGATTGTGGGGATGGGTCCCGATAGAGTCTTGTCTAATGTCTGTTGTCATTATTGGTGGTTAATATTTCTAGTGTCATGTCAACGTGATTAATTCTTTTGAGATTTTTCTTTTTGTCTTGGTTATACGGACGTGTCAAGGATACGATATATCTTGTTATTTTTCTTTTCTACCTGATGATACGGGGATCTAGGGTGTTTGATTGTATTGCATCGCATGAAGCTTTCAGTCGCATGTATTTAGAGGTTATGCTGAATTTTTTTCTAGGATGTGGATTGCTTGGGATGGTCAGTTAGTCAATGTGCTAGTTCCTTTAGATTGATATCTCCTTCCAATCTTGTTGTTTTGCAATCAGACATTCGATGCGATTGTTTGTGTGTGTGGTGTGTGTGTAATCCATCTGAATGGCACCTTGTACTCCTCCTCCAGTTCAGTACGTTCCGCTGGTGTCTCATGACCATTCTTTATTACTGAATTGAAATTTTATCAACAAAGCGGGCTTAGCTAAGTTCGTAGCACTCTCATTGCCACTTATCCCAAAGGATACTTATACTTGTGATCACTTTCTAGCCTCTTATAGTAAGAGGTTTGGGCCTGTAGAAGGGGAATAACTATCCAACTAATGCCTAAAAGCTTGGGCAAGGCTTTGTCTTTACCTTATCAAGGAGACTCTTTTCCTACTACTTGACAATTATTCTCGAATGAGGATATCCTTAAGTTGTTGTAGAAGCAGACATAAGATATGTTAGACCCCAAGAAGGTTCTTACTACTTCAGGCATCAATGTCTCCATGATCTCTAATCATGTGTGGAAGCAGCTATGCCAATTTCTTCAGGACAGGTTTATGGCTGCCAAGACACCCTCTAATTACCTTTCAAAGGAGTTGTTAACAGCTTCCAAAATGGTGTTGAAAGGTATAGCTATTGATTAGAGTTCCTACCTTTTGTCAAAGATGGATCAACACTTTGTCAGAGCCACAAGGGGTAATGTAACTAATGTTACATTTGGTTCCTACCTTTCTAAATTTTTGGCATATGCCACCCCTCCAAAGGAAGTTCCTACCTTGATAGTTAATCCACCAAAAGATCTAGAGAAAGGATTAACTAATGTTATCATTGAGGATCTTGATCCTTTTCCCTCTGTGGTAGTCCAGAGAAAACGCCTTAAATGAGTGGGTAAATTAGCCGTAGTTGCTCTAGTCTCCATTCATGTTCAATCTAGCTGTCAACTACCAGCTTTCCTCACAATGCCAAATATTTTCAGAGCACATTGTGATGGTACTCTGGAGATTTCCATTCCTTCTGTCCAATGCTTGGTAGTTGGACATGCAATTCCCTTGCTATGTCAAGACATTCAAAGTTCTATTGAGCTTGTGGTCTGACTGACTGCATGTATCCATCAACTCCATTCCTCTTGCTAGGAGAAAGTTCAACAGACAAAAGAAGAGCTGACAAAAGCGAATGAGGAGCTAGCTTCTGCTCATGATGTTAGGGGTAAAGGCGCCTCCGCCTAGCCGCCCATGTTGGGGGTAAAGGTGCCTCAATGTATTGCTACAATGATAGTACCCGCCATTGCACATTGTAGGTGGCAAGCGCCCATCACCGTCACTTTATTCTTTATTCTTTTAGTGATAGTTTGAATAAAGGAAGGCCTAGTTACATATTGTGACTGTTGGAGTTCCCATTTGGTCTCTCTCTCTTTCTTGCTCTTGCTCTCCTACCATAGCTCTTTCAAGCAAGCTTCGATCCTTCTCTCCTTCCAATTGGTATCAGAGCGTGGTTGCTCAAGCATTTTGACATGGTGTTAAACAATGCGGATCTAGAGAATGACACAAGCTATGGTGGATGAAAGATGAAGACCAAACTCATAATGAAATGGACAAGTAGAGACAAACTATTACACAAGTGAGTTAGGTTCCAAGATGGAATCTTGGACTCATTAACACAATCTTGTGTAAGATCAACAATGACAAGACACTTAACTAAAAGTACAAAGCATCATGACATTGTATTCATTCCATATGAAAGTGATAGTCAAGTACAATGCTTTATAGAATTTGGGTTGTTCCACTCTCCTCACTATGCATATGGGATTCAGGACAACTCTTCCTGGAGCATACATCATTTGTCTATTTTTCAACACCCCCCCTCAAATGATGAGTCCCTACAATTGTTGGCTTTTTCCCCCCTATAGATAACATGGCCTGGGAGACAACCCAGTCAAGTTAAAGCTTGAGACTTTACATCTTTGGCAGGGGTTTTTACAAAGCAAATCCACTATGGAAACACATTCCTTAAAATAATCTATCAGAGTTGTTGATGGTAGCAGAAATATCTTCTTCTTCTTCTTCATTCATGAATTGACCTTGGTGGTGGTCATTCTACATCTATTGTGCTCTTTTATTGTGAAAGCATTTAGTGGCAATATGGCCAGTCTTACCACAATAATGACATTGCATCCTTGGTTGGTGTTGAATCCACGACCTCTTCCTTTGGGTCCAGTAGCTCATTTGGTGTATAGGAGATTTTCCCTTGAGCTGTTCTCTTTTACATATTTGCTTTTAAAATTTCTTTCTCCATCGAGCAATGAGTGCTCAATATCCTTGAGGGAGAGACTAGGAACATTACTTAGAGTGGGCACAAGGTTCTCATATGGATCCTTTTTTACACTTGCAAGCAGTAAGGCTATTGCTTCATCTTCATCAATATTCTTCTTGAGAGTTGCAAGCTAGGTTTTTAGGCTCTTGAACTTGTTAATGTGTGTGGTCATAGAAGCACTATCTTTGATATCTAGTTTATAAAATTGCATGAGTAATTTTTCCTTTGAGTTATTTTCTTGGGTACCAAACATTCTGTCAAGGTTCTCCCAAGCTGTTCTAGCATTTCTAATGTCAGAGATATGATGTAGCACATCATCACTTAGTCCCCATGCAATGATGCCTAGTGCCTTGTTGTTCATCTTCTTCCATTCTTTGGTTTTGAGCTAGTCTTGTTCAACGAACATGTCTTCATCATCTTCCTTCTTGCTATTTGCATCATCTTCAAACATGTCCCACAAGTCCTTTCGCATCAAGTGATACATGGTCTTCTCCTTCTAGGCACGAAATGCTTCACCATTGAATTTAGCTATTCACTCAAGCTCTTCTATGTTGCTAAACTTCAGTTAACCAGCAAAATATTGTATTTTAATGTGTCAAGAGACACAAGAGAATCAGTGTCAAATTGACACTAGTTGAGTATTAATGGATGCTAGTCGGTACTTGATTTGTTTTTCTCTCATGAACTTCATGGATGAATTGTGAGCTTCCTCGGGCACTTCCAAAACTGTAATGAACTTCAGAGAGTATTTCTCAGTGATTAAAATCACTGTTGATGACTTCAATGCGAAGAAACTGTGAAAAAAATCAAATTTTGAAGCTTTGGCTACTATAGCTTCCTGGACTAGGGTTTAGACCCAGGTCTAGTTATTTTCTGATTTCATGAGCTACAATGGATCATTCTCAATTTTTAAAAATGGAAATGTAGCTCTCTTCAAGCTCTACAAAAGCCCTGTGATCTTGAGGATGATTGCGTGGCATGCTGGTCATCGTTGAATGACATTGATTCCTTGCTTGTGATTTCTGCACCTGGTTCACGTTTTTTTGATAATGCCTAGTCTTGTAGAGCTTAATGTTGGCTTCTAATGTGATGGGAGGAAGTGCCTTCAGTCAAGGAACAAATCTCTAGAATAGAGCAAGTGAAGTTATGCTCTGTAGGTGGAGATCAAGAAGCTCAATCAGAGGTAGGTATAGATCTGGCTATGGTAGACATAGAACAAAGCCTAAGAAAATTGACAATGCTGAGCTTGTGGAAGGGCAATTATAATGTTTCAAGTGATACAGAGAAGCTTTAATAGCGGCAAAACACTTCTCCTAAAGGAAGCCTGGTAAAATTTGGCTAGTAGAGAGAGATATGAGAGCTTCAAGTAGGCATGGTATTGTTGGCTATGGCTGCGACAAGGTTAAGTGAAGAAGAAGGAGTGGGAGATGAGGTCCTAGACTTGTCTTGAGTTGAACTGAACTCAAGCTAGGCTTGATGAGAGCAAAATGGAACTATGCCATGCTTAGCTGAGCTCTCATACCATGTTAAACAATGCACATCTAGAGTATGACACAAGGTATGGTGGATGAAAGATGAAGACCAAACTCATAATGACATGGATGAGTAGGGACAAACAGTTACACAAGTGAATTAGGTTCCAAGATGAAAGCTTGGACTCATAAACACAATCTTGTGTAAGATCGACAATGAAAAGACACTTAACTAAAAGCACAAAGCATCATGACATTGTATTCATTCCATATGAAAGTGATAGTCAAGTACAATGCTTTATAAAATTTGGGTTGTTCCACTCTC
Organism: Lygodium microphyllum; assembly: GCF_053477565.2. Lineage (NCBI taxonomy): Eukaryota > Viridiplantae > Streptophyta > Polypodiopsida > Schizaeales > Lygodiaceae > Lygodium > Lygodium microphyllum. The sequence continues at coordinate 74,305,189 of NC_141142.1, read as the reverse complement.
GTCACTGTGCATATGGGATTCAGAAAAACTCTTCCTAGAGCATACATCATTTGTCTATTTTTCACCACATGGTTCATGAATCCTTCAGCTTCCTATCAATTACCTACACTCATTTGGGTCTCCTTTTGGGTAGCCATAACCGACTCTCTCGAGCTCCAATCACTCCCTGACTTCCCAAGTACCTATTCGGCTCATTTGGATACCCTCAAGGCATTACTTCAGAGGTATTGGATCTCTCTTTTTTTATTTTACTTTAGTCCACAGGTTCTGTGAAGCAAGGCAATGCTCTTGCTTCTTGTGATGCCTACTCTCTATTGGTGACTTTGCCCTTCAAGAGGGAGCTCTTGGGGGTCCTTGACTACTCCCCTGCTTTGACCTTGCCCAACCCTTCCATAGGTCCCAAATTAGTTTGGGCCAGCTTGAAGACCTGCAAAAAATTATTTTTTTACTTCAGCCCTCCCTTGGCACTCATTGGCAGCTTGAAAATACTTCATTTGGCACTTGGGAATACCCCCCTAATGCTCAACATTAGTGGTTATCATTGGCATTGATTTGTGGATTGATTTACATCAGTCCATGACTATTTTCCATAGTCTAAAGGCAACCATAAACAATGTTACATCAACACTTTATGTTTATTCTTGGTTGCATCAACATTGGTTGCTCAGTTGGTCCCGAATGCTAGGGGAACGTCTGCCTATGATATGAGATGCTTTTGGGGCTGAATTTTCTCAGCCATTGACTATTTTACATAGTCCACATGCATCGCAAAATAGAGCAGCCACCTGTCATTACATTTTATGCTTATGCTACATGGTCATTTGATGCCCGATTATAGGGAAGTATGCTTATGGTTTGCCTATGGTTTTGAGCTTGGATTGAGCCACTGTTTTCTCAATTTTGGACATTTATTTGTTGCTAGAATATTTAGGGCTGAAGCTCTTTTACTTATGTTTGGATATGCCTATTGCATTCGGGCTCTGTCTTGGATGTATACTTTGATGTAGTGACTCTCAAGGATTGACATAGAGCTTGGATTTACTCTCGAATCATTGGTTGAGCTTGAGCTCGCTATACTTATGGCATGTACTTTGCTTATGTCTGACTGGTCTTGACATGCTTGGCCTATGCCACTACTACATGCCCGTTACATTGTTTGGAGTTGGATTCTATTAAACCTTACTTTGTCTTGACATTTGATTGCCTGGATCTTACTTTATTTCTCGGCTTGCCAGAGTTACAATTTGGATGTACTTGATGTCTATGGATGCTATGTACGTATGCTACATGACATATATGCTCATGAGGTCTTATTGATGCTTGATCTTGGATCTTCTTGCACTGGTGCTATCATATGCCCTTGTTGAGCTTCTTTGCTTGATATTTACAGCTTTTGTGCCAGTGGGAGCGTCTTGATATGCTTGGCAGAGATTGAGCAGGTGGTTTATGCTACTTGAGCATTTGGATACTTGAGACTGGGATCTTCACTTGGATGTTGTATGGTTGATATGCACTCCCTGAGCATAAACCTCTTTGTGTCAGGTCTTGCGAGTGCTGTGTACACTTTGCCCTATTACACAGGGGGTGTGCTGGCTTACTGCCAGATTCTTTTGACATGCTTGGGTATTTACTCAATGTTCGAATGACTGTCACATGCTAATTTATGCCCGCTTGATGCTAGTTATGCTTTGATAGTCAATGGTTGACTTGGTACATTCATTTTGCCTACAGTTTGCTCTCATTGTACATGGCTGTAATTTATTATAGCAAGTAGTTATGCATGGAATGACATGGAATTTCATGATAAATCATCTTGATTTTATGTACTTTTGATGTTACTTAGTGGGTAACATGATTAGCTATCAGTTCGTGGTCATTTTGCCTTGGTTTTGGTGGTATTTTGGTTGTTTAGAGCAGAAAACAGCAAGCAATTTTGAACCATCTGCACCGTTTTGGACTGCAATATGGCATCTTTTTCTTTTGATAGTGCTCTCTTCAACACCACTAATTTTGATGGTACGGATTATGCCTACTAGAAGAGCCAAGTTTGGCAGGTATTGGTGCGTAGATAAAGCCACTGTTGAGATTCAGCAATCACACTCATTGACAGCCTCTTTGTATGGAGCTTCAGGGCCAAGGACATGCAGGCTTACCTATCCCATATGCACAGTGGTGCCTACTGCAGTTTCCTACTTTCCTATAAAGCATTGTACTTGCTTCCTTTTCTTAATGCAATGATAGTACTCTTTTCTTTTCAATAAAGTATCAGTGTCATTGTCCACATACACAAGATTGTGTTTATGAGTCCAAGTCTCAATCTTGGAACCTAATTCACTTGTGTAACAAACAGTGTCTTTGTCTTCTCCATCATGAGTCCACTATTCTCCTCCCATCCACCATAACTAACTGCCATGTCCTAGTTCCCGCATCTTTCACATGGTATCAGAGCACAGATGGGCATGGCACTACTCCTTCAGCTCCACTTCACTTTCATCTAGCTCATCTTGAGCTCAGTTCAGCTCAAGACTTCATCTTCTACTCTTTTTTCTCACTGCCCTATTTGGTAGCCATAGCCAAACCTGCACCTACCTGCATTTGAGCTCTTAGATCTCTTTAACCAGGCAATATCTCCCCAAGCTCTCTTCTGGAGGATTGTTCCTAAACTCCCTGAGGTTCCCTCTGTTGCATAACAATCCAACATTGGGCTCATATAGCTCCAGCATTGTCATTCTTCTGTGTTTCTGTCCTGTGGCCACCATAGCCAGCCTGGACATACCTCTGATAAAGAGTTGAGATCTCCCTCTACAGGTCAAATCAGCCTATGACCTCTTCTTGAAAGATGTTGCCCAACATTAGGCGCAACTCTCTATCACATTAACTGATGAGATTGTTGCTCTCTGGCCCCGGCATTATAGAAATCGACTGAGCTTGTCCTGATCTGCGTCGAATTCTGATCGAGTGCTCTGTGTGCGCCGTACTGCCCGCGATCTGGTTGATCTCCATGGAGCTTTGATAGACCTTGACATAAGCTTCCTATATATGTAAAAATTTTTGAAAATGATCAAGTATTGAGGTCACAGCAGCTAAAAAACCAGGCCCCTGTCTCAGAAACCCTAATTTCACCATAGCCAAAATCTTTCAAGCTCATTTTTTCTCTCGTTTTCTCACTCCTGCCACTAAACCAAGCTAAAGCCCACTCCCACCCACTGTCCCAGCACCAAATCAAGGAGGGGAAGGACCTGAGAAGATTGAATGACGACCGAACGACCCCGAACAAGAAGATTCAAACTCAACATCAGCACAGACATAGTGTGTTTTCACACTGTCATTACATGTGTCTCCTGACACATTGTAATCTGCTCTTCCACTGATAAAATCTCAGAATTCTAGAGTTGATTTGCTGCTGATCTTGCAATCTCAACATGGGAAAAGACTCTCCAAATGCTCGATTCAAAGGAGTCGGGTTTCACACCTGGCAAACCCGCATCAAGCTCATTCTGATGAAGAAGGGTCTTTGGGCCATCACAAATGGCAAAGAGAAGAAACCTCGGGATGCGGACCTTGCAGTTACTTGGCAGAAGAATGATGACAAGGCACAAGCCATCATTAAACTTGAATTGGACGATAGCTACATCCATCATGTGGATGCCTGTGACACGTCCCATGACACTTGGGACAAATTGGATACCTTATTTGGTGCACAGTCAAAGTCGTCTAAGTATGGTCTATCAATTGAATTTTTCCGACTTGATATGAAGCCTCATACATCCCTAGCATCCCATCTGAACTACATGGAAAGCCTGCTTACTCAACTTGCAGGGATAAAGCTAAAAATGGATGAAGATGTTTGTATTAGTGTCTTGTTAAAAAGTTTGCCTCCTGCTTATGATAATGTATCAACCACTCTAACCAATATGCCTGATCCTCAACTTATTGACATTAAAGCCTCTCTTCTAGAGGAAGCAAAGAAACTTAAAAGAAAAGAAGAGCCTAGCACTTCAAAGGATGAACAAATGTTATATGTAAACAACAGATACAAAGGTAAAAAGGAACCGCTCTTCTGTGACTTCTGCAAAAGGACCGGACACACTGAGAAGTTCTGTCATGCTAGAAAGAGGTCCCAAAAGGCCTATCTTGCAGCTGTGAAAGAAGAAGAAGACCATGTACCAAAAGATGAAGAAGAAGATGAAGATGAAGACCACCAGGATTGGAAGGACAAGCCCCATCAGTCCTTCTACTCTCATTACTCTGATAGACTGTTTTAAAAGCCTTGTATTTCCTTGCCCTAATGCTTCCTGCCATAAGCTTTGTAAACTCCTTATGTAACTTGGCATTATAGTCCGTGTACACTTTGTGAGGCCCCTGTTACAGCCTTTGGATGTCCATCATGTTTTGGTGCCCACACTTAGCCTTTTCTGCGACAGCCTCTGGTGTCTACCATGTTTGTGGTGTGCCCACACTTTGCAGGTGGTTCTCATTACAGCCTCTACACACTTTGTGTCTTTCTAGTTGTGATTGAGGAGGGGTGTTGAGATTCAGTAATCACACTCATTGACAGCCTCTTTGTATGGAGCTTCAGGGCCAAGGACATGCAGGCTTACCTATCCCATATGCACAGTGATGCCTACTGCAGTTTCCTACTTTCCTATAAAGCATTGTACTTGCTTCCATTTCTTAATGCAATGATAGTACTCTTTTCTTTTCAATAAAGTGTCAGTGTCATTGTCCACATACACAAGATTGTGTTTATGAGTCCAAGTCTCAATCTTGGAACCTAATTCACTTGTGTAACAAACAGTGTCTTTGTCTTCTCCATCATGAGTCCACTCTTCTCCTTCCATCCACCATAACTAACTGCCATGTCCTAGATCCTGCATCTTTCATAGCCACTACGGATGCATGGCGAGCAGCCTGGAACTATGACTGATGACGAATGGGATGAGCTTGATGAGTTATGTAAGTCCACCCTCGTCTTGTCTATCTCACTGAACAGGTGTATTACAATGTTGTTGAAGAAGCACAGAGAGTGCTTGGTAGCTTTGGGATAAAATTAAGAACCTTTATGACAAGAAAAGTCCAGAAAGTCAAATTTATTGGTTGAAGCAACTTATGGACATGCGCATGAAGGAGAATATGACGATGTCTGCTCATTTGAGTCAGTTCCATGCTATTCTCAAGAACTTGACTTTGCAAGGTATTACCTTTAATGATGAGGTTACTCGATTGTTTTTGCTTGGGACTCTGAGTGAGTCATGGGATGTATTTTGCACTACCTTATGTGCTCCTACTACTATTTTGAACTTGCCTGATGTAAAGAGTGATCTTCTGAAAGAGGAAGAGATCAAGTATAAGAACTTGGATGCCTCTCATGTGTCGCATGCTTTGATTGTTAGAGGCAGAGATGGTAATGGAAAGAATGACCATGGGTATGGCCATGGCAGAGACTTGCAGAAGTCTAGGTTTAAGTCACATGGTAAGTCTCACAACAAGTCTCGTGGAAGAAATGCTACTATGACCTGTCATCATTGTGGCAAGAAGGGTCACATACACCCAAGTGTCATGAGTTGCGCAAGGGGAAGCACAAAGAGAAGGGGAAATAAAAAGTACAGGAAAAGTCCTCTGATCGTAGCATAATGCCTATGAAATCCATTGTGAAAATTGAGGAGATAAATGTCATGCAGGCTGATGACTCCGATGGAGAGTACATACTTGCAACTAGTTCTTGTGATGCTACACCATTGACCGAGGTTCACTCTATATATGCACACTACTAGCTTTTCGATTCTGGTGCTTCATTTCATGTTACACCATGCCGTGAGTAGTTCTATTCCTACCACATTGTCTCTAATTCAGTTCACTTGGGTGATGACATGTCACTTGCTATTGTTGGCATTGGATATGTACGGCTGCAGTTCTTTGCTGGCAATACTTTTCTATTACAGGATGTACGTCATGTACCTATGCTTACACACAATCTTATGTCTGAAGGGCAGCTTGATGATGCTAGATTTCATGTTTCATTTGGGAATCACCCGTGGTAGACTTGTGCTTGCTAGAGGTGCCAAGGCTGGTAGCCTCTATCCTCTCATAGTTGATGGGTCCTCCATTAACCATGTTTTGTCAGTCAGTTCCATCCCACATGTATCTCTTTGGCATGCCCATTTGGGCCATATGTCCTTGAAGGGAATGAAAATGTTTTTTGGTTTTTGTAGTACTTACTGCCCCTTGGCTATGCATGTTTTGATTCATGTGAGCATCATCTTTATGGTAGACAAACTAGGAATACACATAAGAAGTTTGGTAGGACACGCATGAGTGAGCCCCTGGCATTGGTACATTTGGATGTTTGTGGGCCCATGCCGTCTATGGGTGGTGCAAAGTATTTTGTGACATTCATTGATGATTTTTTGCGTAAAGTATGGGCTTGCCCCATTAAGATTAAGTTAGATGTCTTGGTTGTGTTTTAGAGATGGTTTTCATTGGTTAAGAACCAAACTAGGCATAGGCTAAAAGGCCTTATGTCTCACAAGGGGGGAGAATGTGTGTCATATGCCTTTGAGCAGCTATGTGACGAGAGGGGTATTAAGCATTAGTTGATTGCCCTCTATACCCCAACCCAAAATGGTTTGGTTGAGCGGATGAATAGAACCATCTAGGAGCATGTACGCAGTATGCTTAGCCATGCAAGCCTACCACCATAGAGCTTTTGGACTGAGGCAGTTAGTAAAACTGTGCATCTCATCAATAGATCACCTTCTAGTGGTTTGGATTTCCAAGTTGCAGAGGAGATATGGATAGGGAAACCTCCATCTTATGCACATCTACATGCCTTTGGGTGTGAGGCATTCTACCATGTGCCCAAGGACAAGCTTAGTAAGTTGGATCTTAAGAGTGTCATGCATTTTCCTTGGCTATGGAGATGTAGGTAAAATGGGTTACCGCCTCTAGGATCCATAAGCACAGAAAGTCATCCACAGCCATGATGTAGTCTTCCATGAAGACAAGATGCATAGGCAGCCTAAGAAGGTGGTCAAGATATGCAGGGTTATATCCCAGGAGGAGCCACATGCTCCAGCATATCTAGATGGTTAGCCCCTACAGTAGCACTTGGTACATATGGCCAGGGTGTTGGACAGGACACTAGACATGAAATAAAGTCTACAATGAGATGATCTACCAGAGCTAGACATCCACCTGATAGATTTGAGCCCTCAATGCATTATGTCTTAGTTACAGATGTAGGAGAGCCTCTTATCTATGATGAGGCTATGCGCAGGGGTGAGAGTCACTCCTAGGAGAGGGCTATGCAGTCTGAGATGGACTCCCTACATAAGAATATGACTTGGGATTCAGTTTCATTGTCTAATGGCAAGAAGGCTTTGTAATGCAAATGGGTGTACAAGCTGAAAAGTACCCCTGGGCACCCCAAGCCGGCTTGTAAGGCAAGACTTGTTGCTAAGGGTTTTAAACAGGAGCATGGAGTTGACTTTGATGGAGTCTTTTCCTTTGTGGTCAAGATGAACACCCTATGCTTGGTTTTGGCCTTAGTGGCCTTAGTCGCACAACTTGAATTGGACATGTATTAAATCGATGTCAAGAATACATTCTTGCATGGGGATTTGCATGATGAGATATACATGGAGCAGCCTAAGGGCTTTGCAAAACCTGGTAGGGAGCACCTAGTGTGCAAGTTGAAGAAAAGTCTTTATGGCTTGAAGCAGGCACTTAGGGAGTGGTATCATAAGTTTGATGCCTTTATGCAGTCAGAGGGCTATAGTTGGAGTGCTATGGATCCGTGTCTTTACACGAAGAAAGCTTGTGATGGCTCATTGCTTATATTGGTACTTTATGTGGATGATATCCTGATAGCATGGAAAGCTCATCATGAGATGGATGCTCTTAAATCTTGGCTGAAGAACAGCTTTGAGATGAAGGATTTGTGATAGGCCTTTCACGTTCTTGGTATGCGCATTAAGCGTGACAAGCATCAGGGACTACTCTACCTCTCACAAAGGGAGTACATTCATAAAGTCCTTGAGCGTTTCCACATCTAGGACATGAAACCTATTGGCTGTCCATTACCTTCTTATGTGAAGGTCTCATAGGACAATCCACAAAGATAGATAAACAGAGGGCCAAGATGGCCAAGATCCCTTATGCATGAGCCGTGGGCAGTTTGATGTATGCCATGATAGCTACTCGTCTAGATATTGCCATTGCAGTTGGTGTTGTGGCACGTTATATGGCTACACTTGGCAAGAAGCATTGGGATGCCGTGAAGGGTAGCATGAGATACCTGAAGGACACATCATATATGTGAATTTTCTATGGTAGCCAAGATACAGGAGTTGTGGGGTATACAGACTTCGATTATGCAAGACATGCATATAGTAGAAAGCCCACTTCTGGCTATGTGTTTACCTATGTTGGAGGTGCTGTCTCTTGGATGTCAAGGGTTCAGAAGTGTATGCATCTCTCTACCACTAAGGCTGAGTATGTTGCAGCCACAGCGGCTTGCAAGGAGGCCATATGGTTGGGCCATTTGGTTTGTGACCTTGGGATTGATACTATATCTACATTGCATTCAGATTCTATGAGTGCTATTCAGCTAGCCAAGAATCCAATCTTCCATTCAAAGACAAAACACATTGAGATGAGGTATCACTTCATATGTCCAAATGGTCCAAAACATTTCTCCACTCTCCTCTACCATTCACTTAGGTCCATTAACACAAAGAGGCTCCAGAAGGAGATGTTGAAAGGCTGAGTTTGAGAGATTGGAAAAATAGCTAGCTCATAAAGTTTGAGTATTTTTGAAGTGAGATTCAAGAGAGGCCCACAATTCATCATCATCATGCACTACCTAAATACCTTGCAATCTAGGCTCTTCTTCTTCCTAAACCATATCATGTATTGGATCTCCAATTTTCTTCCATTTTTTCTTAATGATATCAATAATGCCTTCATGAAACTCTCTCTTAGAAATGCTAAGAATCTCTCCCAAAGTGATTTCTAGTTTACTATTCAAGATGCATTCTTTGAGGACCTTATTGAAATTAGTGGTAGTTTTTAGGTTTGTTTGTGGGTTATAGCTTGGTTATTTTACCTTTGGTTTAGCATATTACTGCTTCTTCTCTCTTAAACATCCTCTATAGTATACTCAAGTGCAGGTGTGGTAGAAGGCCGAGGTGGATCTAGGTGATGTCTACTGCTCCCATTAGCTGTCCTCATTTCCATCATCTCCCTTTCTCTTATCTTTCACAATATCCTCTATTTTTTGAGGCTTGAAAATATGAGCATAAACTAGAGCATCCCAACCGGTCTTACATCCATTAGCATGGCATGGTTATGATCCAATGTATTAATGCAAACAAGAAACGGGGATTTTTATCTACTCCAACATGTTAATGCAACAATAACTTAGGATTCTCAATTTTATTGTTATAATTAACATAATCAATTCGACGATCTGTATGGGTGCCTAGTCTGCGGTTCCTTCTTCATTCTTTCAATTCAATCACTCTTTTTAAAAACTCTACTTTAGAATATTTTTGTTTACTAACATGTACATAGCTTTGTTTCAATATGTACACCCAATCTAATCACTTACAAATTAAGGACTTATCCTCATATATATTCTAACTAACTTATTATAATGTGCACATAAAATTGAGAAATCCAAGTCCACTCTTGATTATATAGTGCATCTTTTCTTTCATGAGCTACATAATCTTCCATCAACTAGTGGTACACTAAAATCTTTTCCCAAACTTAGTTCAGATTCAAAATTGAGAGTTGGATTTTAGGACCTGATTTGGACCCATTCTTGAAGTGCTGGAGCCTGTTTTTAGAGCCGAAAAGTGCCCAAGGGCATTAAAGAGCCAATTTTCATGAAAAATCAAACAGTGGTGGATGATTGAGCTAGAGTTTTCCTAGATGCATTTCGACGTCAAGAATCCAACGCAAGTCTCGGTTCATTGATATGAGGTCGTTTGACCCCCATTTAATCCCCGCAAGGTCTGGCAACTATTGGATTCGGGAGCCAGAAGGTGCGTTGTGGGGCCCAACTTTATAGATTTCGATGTCACAAAACCAGTCATCCAGTCAGACCACGAATCAGAGTCCATTTGCACCCCTAAACAGGCCGAAAACAGTTCCGTAATAGTGTGAAAGTGGTTTTTTTTAAGTGGACATTTTATAAATGAAATGAAATGAAGCTCTAAATGAAGAAAACATGCAAAAACATGTCAAGATGCAGGGAGGGGTATTTTTGAATTGACGCCCCATTTTTTGGGGATGTATGTGCCTCTTGGATGCTAATCATGTAGAGAGAGAGGGGGAGATTCCTGATCTATGCAGAGAGGGCAAGATTTTGATGGTAACCATGTGTAATATGATGAAGGGAATGAAATTTGGATTTTTAGTCTTTTTCTCTCTTCCCTCTCTCTCCTGCAAGGGGCAGTTCCTGCGTGTGAAGGGAGATGAAGCCCGGGTGGTGAATGCTCGGCATGGTACCAGATCACTTCCAAATCGACTTGGGAATGAAGATGGATGATTGAAGATAGAATGATCATTAATGGTGGACTATTTTCTTGTCCCGAATCCGGTTTTGGAAACCCGTGACCATAAAAAACTTGGTAATTCTATTTTATAAAGGAAAAAATAATTTTTTTAAAGGTTTGGTTGGCCAAATGATGTTCATATTGGATGAAAATTGGTAGGAATGTTTTTAGTTGTATGTTTAATGATTCTATGTCAAAAAAATCAAAATAATAATGCCATAATGCTGAAAATAATTTTCTAAAATTTGAAAATTGCATTTTACAAAGGAAAAATGGGATTTTGTGTATTTCAAGTGGGAAAAAATGTGCACATGGACTAGAAATTTGTTTGACCTTGCTTGCATCATGTTTGAGGGTTGCACATGGAAAAATGCAAAACCCATAATAATTTATTGTCATAACTAATTACTTAAAATCCAAAAAACATGCATTTTACAAAGAAAATGGGGTTTTTGTCATTTGGGTTTGATAAAAATGATGCATGAGGGATGCAATAAGGAAACTAAGTAATTATCAGTTTTCAAAATTAAAAAAATAGAAAAACTAAAAAATGATCTATTTTCTTGATAAATAAATATTGAAAATAACAAAAATGAAAAAAATGTTTTTTTCGATAAATAAATAAGAAAAAATATTATTAATGTCTGTGCAGATTTGACAAGGTTGAGGCATGAGGTATAGCCTTAGCTTACCCTTGGTTTTACATTTTAGTATGTCTTTATTGCTTTTTATATTGAAAATGACAAAAAACAAAACCCTACACCTATACAATGCAGCTTAACCTAAATGTTAGAGGGAAAGGGTGATGTTAGAGGGTTGAGAAGGTATGAATCTTTGAAACATTTGATTGTGCATTGCATTTAGAATTGTGATGTTTTTGTTTAAGGGGCTAGTAGTACGAGAAATCGGTGCTAGTCTCCATACATCGAAGCATATGTTTAGTGAAGATAATGGAAGGGCTATTTTCTGACATCACAAAATGCTGATTTGATAAATATTGTTGTGCACTAGGATCATATGCACTATGCATGACGCATAACATGGTATAATCTCCTGGAGTGCGTAACAATTGTCTTCCTAGGACATGGCTTATATGTGGAGTGAAAAGGAGCCTAAGCTGTAGGTTAGTTGTATGGTTTCCTTGGGACTGTTTGGTGAGGAAATATAAACTCCTGGATTGTTCGATAAATCAAAGAGTGGACTATATATCGTGTGTTTTATATGTTGAGGCAGTGCATCTTGGGGCCAATCCCCAAGATGTAGGAGAGCTGTAGTGGAGTCGTGGCAGTCAGCTGAGAGGTGCTTCCCTATGTTTGTGCTACAAGGTATTATATCTATATATTATGGGATCTTCCTTTGAGGAGAAGGGAAGGTAAATGTGGACTATGTCCTAATACAAATGCAAGATCAATATTATAGTTTAGTGCAGGGTGAACCTTAGACGCTCCTGGCCACGAGGCTATGTGGGGTGTCTTGTGTGTCTTCGAGGTCTAGCTAGTGCTAGAGAGCCAGTGTCGGGCCCATTTTAGGTCCCGACAGGTGGTGCATTTTTCGGAAGCTACCTAGAAGTAGTAGTTTCTGAATCTTGGTCATATATGGGACCTATTAGCCTTATGCTTTAATTAAGAGCCACCTTGAAGCAGTGGATGTCAAGTTAGACTGGTTAAAACTTTGGTTATCATTATGACGATTAATCCAAGAAATCCCTCGAGCCCAAAAGATACTTTGTCTCTCCTGAATGGTTTAGTGGAATCTTGGACGCGTCATGTGATTGACTATTTTAGCCTTTGCCCCAAAAGCGACACCATGCTTGAGTTTAGGTCACTATGGGAAAATATCCATGGAGCTATCTCTAAGATTAACAACCCATGGGGATTAGAGAAACGAGAAAGTGAAAGTAATGCTAAGATGGCACAGTCATCTATGATCATTCATGATGATAATTTCATAGAAGAAAAGACTATGAAAACGATGGTCAATATGCACATAGGAGGACGGAGGCTGACTATGATCTCAAGTAACATCCGATGCTAGTGCCCGACGCAGTTGGATATCATAGTGTGATTGTTAAGATCCATAAAGCACTTGATGATGTCTATGTGTGTGGAACACCATTGTTAGCACGGAAGACTTTATTAGGATCTATCCTAAGTTCGAGCAAAGTGGGGGCAGAAGAGAATAGGCTCACTAAAACACCACTAGCAGATGATGGGATAGATTCCATATTGCATAGTGTTGGCCTCCCTAAACCACTTTATGAGTTGGTGGAAATGGAAGTTCATGGAGCCAATGATTTTTCAACACCACTAAAGGTGGAAGTGGAAGAAATTAAGGACCCTAACACGTTGGTACTAGGTTAGGAGGAATACGAGGATTTTAATGCCCCAATGCTGATCACGAAGGAAAGGACTACATGCCCTCCTCCTTATAGGGATCTCCCAGTGTTACGAGAATATAGCCTAACTTTCCTTGCAAGTGGGTATGATGATATTCATAGGATGCTCATATTCTCAAGTACCCTAAAGGGAGAGGCTAGAAAATGGTACTGGAGCCTCCCAAGGGGGTCTATTAAATCCTTTGAGGAGTTGAGTGATCGATTTTTAGATGAATTTGAGAAGAATGTGCCTATGCCTCAAGTTCTAGGGCAGCTGATGTAGATTAGGCACAAGTCCTATCCCTATGTTAAAGAATACGCTAGAGCCTTTGATGATATTCCAAGGCTTTGGCCAAGAAGAGCTACTCCATTGCCAGGTGATGTGCTATGTGAGCTCTTTTTGAGTGGCTTAAAGATTAACATGCAAATCCAAGTGGGCACACAAAATCCTAAGTCATTAAGGGAAGCCAAGATGCATGCCATTGATTATGAGGGAAATATTCAGAGATGTTGGGAGAACTTTTGGAGTTTTCCCCACTCAGTATAAGTGCATCCTAGCTTCCAACCATTTCTACAAGGAGACAACTCACTTGTTGATACCAAGGAAGCCTATGAGGGGAACCTTGGTAGCCAAAATCTCCAAGCAGAAAATGGCAATAGTAGGGATAATATACCCTCGGGGGATAAAAAGATTCCAAGCCTAGTAAGTCCCGTCAAGGCTTGCAATGCTCCCATGAGAGGTAGTTGTGATAATAACATTGATAGAACCATTGGGCCTATGAGTGTGGATACGTATCCTATGGGTGGTTCTAGTTTTGCCAATGGAAAGACTTTAAAGAGACCTTTGCCATCTTTAAATGAGTCATGCTTTCGAGTAGATGTTGTTCCTATCAGTAAGAGCATGGATCCTATAAATAGGAAATTGTAGAGTGGACAAAGGCAAGTAAAGACATCTCGCATAGAGAAGATGCAGCATGCCAAAGGTCCACCTATACTAAATAGAAGCCATAAGGTTGTGAGGCCATCTGGTAATAGTGATAAATCCATAGTGAGTCCATTAGACCAATGTGGGCAGTCGAGGCAACCTAAGAATGTAAGAAGGAATGTGAGATGGGTTTGGAAACCCAAGATCTCTCAAAATGTGGCTGATGCATTAGATACAAGATCAATAACACCATGCAAATATATTGTGATCAATTTTCATGTAGGTGTGATAAAAGGCCATAATGATACATCTAACAATATGCACCCCCTAGGATACAGTCATGTGATGGGTCTTGGATTGAAACCCTACCTAGTTTGGGTTGCAACACTGACTTATGTCAAAACCAAATAGGGAAGGTTCAAATGAGCACCAAGCTATGATTCTTTCTACCGAAGGAGCCTCTAAGCCGCTTAAAAATTACCAGTTCATTTGGATGACAATAAATGTGGGACATGCAAGCTCAATGATGTCATTCACCTAGCCAATGGTATCCAAGGAACGGTAGGCCATATCGAGGTTATATTGGTAGAAAGGCTCGGGCTAGTGGATTTACAAAAGGCTAAGATCAAGCCTTGAGCTGTGTGGCATGGGTCTAGCTGTCCTATTGGTGATGTCCTTGGTATCGTGGTTAGTTTGATAGGATGTGATGTATATGCCAAAGAAACCATGTATTGCATGGATTAGAACGACCTATCTATTTTAGGCTAGGAAGGCTGGTTGCTTCGGAGATTATGATCTGTTAGACCAAGAGGGCCAGCTAGGTTGCTATGCAATGCTTGATCTCTTTAGGCCAAGAGGGCCAAGACGAACGGCCCTCTTTAGGCCAAGAGGGCCGTCCGTCTCTTTGGTGTAGGTGCTTTTAATAGTTTTCTATTTTAGTGATTACATCATACAGGTTAATGAAGACATTGGAGGGAGCCTTTGCTGTGGAAGAGCTTCTTGTGGCCATTCCAGGTGGTTTTGTCCCCTTCCTAAGTCATTTCCCTTAAGTAGATAACGAGATATGTGTATGTAAGGGTTACTCTCTTTTTGTTTGTTGGGGACTGGTAATCAAGGTATGAAGTCCCAGGTTTAGGTTAGGTATGTCTGGGGGAGGTCTGAGTAGTCATTGTCTCCTGCAAAGGCATTGTCAGGCATTGAAATACCTGTCTTAGAAGGCAATTCTAGTGACCTAGTTCTGCTGGCCTGCTAGGCGGTTCTTCTAGGAGTTTTTGTTAGTTGTGAAGCAGTTAGAAAAGCCTACCAGGACAAATATATGTGAAGAAGAAAAATCCTACATAGCTAAAGGATAAAAATATACAGAGGTGTGTAAAAAGGGGTTCTAAACCCCCTATGAAAATAGAAAGGGAAATAAAGAAAAATCATTGAGTAATTGTTTATCACCTTGCGACCTGGTAGGTTCCTGGGGACGAGACAAGACCCAGGGCTGATGCCTTGTCTTCCTAAGGGTGGCATCTAGCTCGAAAAATAAGAACAAGAGACGGTTGGAGCAAAAAAAAAAGTGAGTGTGAGAAAATGATTAAGTGTCACCTTGCAAGGGCTTGGTAGGTTCTTGGGTACCGAGACAAGACCTGAGGCCGATCCCCTGTTCTCTTTGGGTCACTATGCTTAGCTCCCTCCTTTTTACACACTCTAGTATGGAAAATAAAGGCCTAAAAGGAAAAATGTGTTAAAAGACAATACCTCTTGATCAAGCTATAGGAGTCCTCGCCTAGGAGAGGAGCTCCTGGTTGCATTGTCCTCAATTAGGTAGGTAGTGCAGAATACCACTTAGGATGACCTCTCTAATATTTCTTTTTAGCTTGGATGTGTTGGAGTAGTTTGCTAGTGACTAGCTTTAGGCTTTCTGTCAAATTATGCTAGGCCTACTCCTCGTGGATTTGTTTTGATGGTATTTTCTATATCAACTTGATGCTCTTTGTTGGGGACTAGCAATCAAGGTATGAAGTCCCATGTATGTAGAGAGGGCAAGATTTTGATGGTAACCATGTGTAATATGATGAAAGGAATGAAATTCTGATTTTTAGTGTTTCTCTCTCCTCCCTCTTTCTCGTGCAAGAGGCAGTTCCTGCGTGTGAAGGGAGATGAAGCTCGGGTGGTGAATGCTTGACAAGTGTGGTATCGTATCACTTCCAAATCGACTTGGGGCTGAAGACGGATGATTGGAGATGGACTAAGCATTAATGGTGGACTGTTTTGCTATCCTGAATCCGGTTTTGGAAACCCGCAACCATAAAAACTTAGTAATTCTATTTTATAAAGGAAATTTTTTTTTTTAGGTTTGTTGGCCAAATGATGTTCACATTGGATGAAAATTGGTAGGAATGTTGTTTGCTATATGTTTGACGATTATATGTTAGAAAAGTCAGAATACATAATGCTATAATGCTGAAAATAATTTTCTAAAACTCGAAAACTGCATTTTACAAAGGAAAAATGGAAATTTGTGTGTTTCGGGTGGGGAAAAATATGCACATGGACTGGAAATTTGTTTGTGCCTTCCTTGCATCATGTTTGAGGGATGCACATGGGAAAATGCAAAACCCATAATAATTTATGGTCATAACTAACTACTTAAAACCCAAAAAACATGCATTTTACAAAGAAAATGGGGTTTTTGTCATTTCGAGTTTGATAAAAATGATGCATGAGGGATGAAATATGGAAAATCAATAATTCTTAGTTGTCATAATTAAAAAAACTAATAAATTATCTATTTTCTTGATAAATAAATAGTAAAAAATATCAAAAAGTGAAAAAAAAAGGTTTTTGCAATAAATAAATAAGAAAAAATATTATTAATATCCATGCATATTTGACAAGGTTGAGGCATGAGGTATAGCCTTAGCTTACCCTTGGTATTACGTTTTAGTGTGTCTTTATTGCTTTTTATATTGAAAATGACAAAAAACAAAACCCTACACCTATGCAATGCAGCTTAACCTAAATGTTAGAGGAAAAGGGTGATGTTAAGAGATTAAAAGGGCTGAGAAGGTGTGAATGTTTGAAATATTTAACTATGCATTGCATTTAGAATTGTGATATTTCAATTTAAGGGGCTAGTAGCGCGAGAAATCGGTGCTAGTCTCCATACATCGAAGCATACGTTTAGTGAAGATCATGGAAGGGCTATTTTCTCACATTAAAAAATGATGATTTGATAAATATTGGTTGTGCACTAGGATCATATGCACTATGCATGATGCATGATATGGTATAATCTCCTGGAGTGCATAGCAATTGTCTTCCTAAAACATGACTTATACGTGGAGTGAAAAGGAGCCTAAGCTGTAGGTTAGTTGTATGGTTTCCTTGGGACTGTTTGGTGAGAAAATATAAACTCCTGGATTGTTTGATAAATCAAAGAGTGGACTATGTATCGTGTGTTTTATATGTTTAGGCAGCGCATCTTGGGGCCAATCCCTGAGATGTAGGAGAGTTGTAATGGAGCCACGACAGTCAACCAAGAGGTGCTTCCCTATGTTTGTGCTGCGAGGTATAATACCTACATGTTATGGGATCTCTCTCTAAGGAGAAAGGAAGGTAAACGTTGGACTATGTCCTAATACAAACACAAGATCGATATTAAAGTTTAGTGTAGGGTGAACCTTACATGCTCTTGGCCACGAGCCCGTGTGGGGTGTCTTGTGTGTCTTCGAGGTCTGGCTAGTGTGCTAGAGAGCCAATGTCGGGCCCATTTTAGGTCTCGACAAAAATATGAAGAAATTTTCTTAAAATGAAAAACATCTATCATTTTCTCTTTTGGCTAGAGTTAATTTGGCATTTTTAAATACAGAAGATATAAGACTTTATTGACCTTTCAACTATTAAGAATCCTATATTAGTGTATGGTTTTAAAAGGAACCATTTTAACATGAAATATATATATTTTTATGTTTGGTTATTAGGCTAAGCTATGTGAAATATACAAGAGAAATACTTGGTTTTGTGCATTTGAGGTGTTGGTGATATTGATTGTATTATTGGCCATGTTGTTGGCGATTGATAAATGGATCTATTTATATGGCCTTGCCACATTAGGTGTCCCCATCATGTTGAGTCCCTTACATGGTAGCATTGTCAAGTGGATAGAGAGAACGTTTCGATTTGAAGAGAGATAGAAGGCTTGTTGAGGCTTTACCCTAGTGGTGGATGCAATCGCTTCATCCAATTCACCTTTGCCTTCCCTCACCCTTTTCTTCTTTCACCCTCTTAATTTTTTTGTTTACTATTTGTCTTCCTGGCATGGATTTGTCCTCTCATTTCTATCTTTTTCTCTTCTTCCCTTGGCTTATATTTATAGATTTGGGGGGGGGGGGGCAGAGATAACTATCTATGTCACAAAAACTTGAGATCTCTGTAATATTCCCCCCGTGCTCCCCCCATGCCTTCCCCCATAAGAACCCCCCCTTAAAGATTTTTTTTTAAATTTGAAAAAACAAATTTACTCTCCCCCTTCCGACTGCATGGCGGGGAGAGAGAGAGTGTGTGAGTAATGATTGGGGGGGCATGTAGCCCCCCAAGTGGGGGTTGGTGGCCGTTAATGCCCGTTTCCCCCCCATAAGCCACCTCCCCCTCAACCATAGAAGGCGGCCCTCCCCTCCCTCGTCGGCTACTGCAGCAAGCTCCCCCCCTCTGTCTGAACAGCGCCCCCCCTCGAGTGGATCACGCCCCCCCTCCGTCTGCGACAGTTGCAGCACCCCCTGCAGCCATCGATAGAGCGCCCCCCTGGCCGTGATCACGAGAAACCCCCCTCCTCGTCGTCAGGCAAGCAGAAACCCCCCCCCCCCCTCGTGATTACAATGCCGCCCAGTCTGTGAGAGAGAGAGAGAGAGAGAGAGAGAGAGAGAGAGAGAGAGAGAGAGAGAGAGAGAGAGAGAGAGAGAGAGAGAGAGAGAGAGAGAGAGAGAGAGAGAGAGAGAGAGAGAGAGAGAGAGAGAGAGAGAGAGAGAGAGAGAGAGGAGAGGAGAGAGAAGAGAGAAGAAGAAGAAGAAGAAGAAGAAGAAGAAGAAGAAGAAGAAGAAGAAGAAGAAGAAGAAGAAGAAGAAGAAGAAGAAGAAGAAGAAGAGGAGGAGGAAGGAAGAGAGAGAAGGAGAAGAAGAGAGGAAGAAGAAGAAGAAGAAGAAGAAGAAGAAGAAGAGAGAGAGAGAGAGAGAGCAGAAGAAGAAAAGAAGAAGAAGGTGAGAGAGAAGGAGAAGAAGAGAAGAAGAGAAGAAGAAGAAGAAGAAGTGGGAGAGAGAGAAGGAGAAGAAGAGAAGAAGAAGAAGAGGGAGAGAGAGAAGGAGGAGAAGAGAAGAAGAAGAAGAAGAGGAGAGAAGGAGAAGAAGAGAAGAAGAAGAAGAGGGAGAGAGAGAGAAGGAGAAGAAGAGAAGAGGAAGAAGAGGAAGAAGAAGAGGAGAGAAGGAGAAGAAGAGAAGAAGAAGAAGAAGAAGAAGAGGAAGGGAGAGAGAGAAGGAGAAGAGGAGAGGAGGAAGAAGAAGAAGAAAGAGAGAGAGAGAGAGAGAGAGGAGAAGAAGAGGAAGAAGAAGAAGAAGAAAAAGAGAGAGACAGAGGAGAAGAAGAGAAGAAGAAGAAGAAGAATTTCTAAAGATACGCCCCTTCCCCCCTTCATTATTTTATTTCCCCACTCAAGGAGAGGCGGTGAGAATTTTGCTAGGAGAGTGCGAGAACCCCATCACTCGTACATGCGTCTTCGAGTATGGCCCCGAAGCATAGTTCCACAAAGATAGCTGGAAACCTTGCAAGTGTTGATGGAGGTTCAGAACAAGGCGGCTCCGCAACCGTGAATGGTTCATCAGACATTAATACTGCTGGAATCAAGACATCACTCCAAACCCAGGTTGTTCCATTATTAAATCATAGGTTATAATTATCACAGTGAAAAAATCATATTCACATGCATCACATTAATTGCGTGTTTGATAATTCCCTAGGTATGAACATAGCTGTGATGTATGTAACGGACAAGATACTCTCCGTTCTAGGATGACATCATAATAGGTGAAATTGATTAGATAATTGCATCATAATTTACCAAAAAGGACTTGCAAGAATTCCTGCATAAAGTTCATTGTTCCTTGCACAAGTTTTTGCTTAAAATGCATTTCAGAGGACATTGAAAGAAACAAAGTGCATGTCTGTATCACAAGATGGATTCTAAGGTACATGTAATAATCTGCTGAAAATATTAAAGTGCAGCTAGGCTCATACAATGATCACATACATTTAGATCATTCAAGAAGGTTATAGATCGTGTAAATAACTACATAGAGGATAATGCTAAGATTGTTAGCTGTGCCGGGTATATGGACCTAACCCGTTGCGAGAGGTCTCTCTGTGGGTGCTGCTTGGAGTGGGAGGACGCTTAGGTGCCAGGGGAGGCTCTAGCTGTAAATTCCTTGCCTCCGGATCCTGTACAAGAGGCGAGAGGTCTCTCTGTGCCTATCCAAGGAGGTTGTTAGCTGTGCCGGGTATATGGACCTAACCCTATCCAAGGAGGTTGTTAGCTGTGTCTACCTAACCCTATCCAAGGAGGTTGTTAGCTGTGCCGAGTATATGGACCTAACCCGTTGCGAGAGGTCTCTCTGTGGGTGCTGCTTGGAGTGGGAGGACGCTTAGGTGCCAGGGGAGGCTCTAGCTGTAAATTCCTTGCCTCCGGATCCCGTACAAGAGGCCGACGTGACTCGAGATGGGATCTCGAGGCCCTTATACTAGTCTACGGGCGGAACTTGGAGCAGCAATCTTGTAGATTGCTGGGATAGCCTTCGGGCATGATACTTGATCTATTCCTGGACTATAAAAAATAAAGATCAGATATTTGAAAAAGCAACTTTCTTGACATTGTTTTTGTGTTAGTGCCTAAGTTATGTGAAGGAACCTGTGCTTAAATTGATTAATTAAGGAAGATGCTTTTGCATGTTAAACATAATGTGGTAGGTAATTAGATAACTAAGCAAACCGAGGAAAGTGCAGTGGATGTGACTTGGGTCCGTTGTAGGGAAGGGTGGTCCCTATTAGCTGGGAAATTTTCTCAAAAGACATGATAACAAGACTGTGAAGACCTAACGTCAGTAGAGGTAGAATCTAGATTTATGATGTCTTAGGGGAACGGAATGGGACTATGCCTGATGGGCAGAGAATTTGAGCTTCGCATCCCTCTCATTTCCCATTCTCCATGAACCAAGTGCAGCATAAATCTGCTTCGACTCTGTTGTTCCTATGCAAAGTGGTTCATCTGGAGCTCGGCGCTAGCTACTTCCTAGAGAGTTTGTTGATAGGAAAGGAACCTTGACTTCAGGTCGATCCTAAGTGGTAACGATCGGACACTTCCGCTCGGGGTAGACTCAGGAAGACCTAGATCGCAAACCCTGTGACATTCCTTGTGAGTGCCAGGCGACACTTTCTAGACTTTCTTCCCGATGGGCTGCTAAGACGTGTCCCACAAGCGGACGAGCAGACACGTTACAGTTGGTATTAAAGCAAAACTTCATGATGATACATGATTGATTATTGTTCGGTTCATAGACATATCCTAAATAGAAATAACCTGAGTGGTATGGCTTGATTGTCAGGCACCTTCTGCACCCATGAATACTGACATGCAAGAGAATAAATTTCTTCTCAAGCAAATTAAGGTACCCGAGTCTGGTGAAGAAGGGTTAGACGTCACAGCAGAGGCAGAGATATGGATTGAGACGATGGATGACTATTTCTCTACTTCAGGAATTGCCTCCATGAATCAAGCAATGGTTGGAAAAATGAAGTTAGTTGGCCATGCTCGGTTATGGTGGAAGCAATGGTGCAAAGATCAAGGTATTTCTAAAGCCACTGCTACATGGACTTAGTTGAAAGATGTTGTACGCAGATGATAACTTCTGCCAACCTACCAGACCTTGAAGATGAATGAATTCTTCAAGCTCAAGCAGCTGGAATTAACACTGGAAGCTTACTGCTCAAAGTTTGTAATCCTACTAAAATATGTGCCACATATGGATATTGCATAGCAAGTATCCAAGTTTTGCCATGGCCTGAAGACTCCTTTGGACCACTATCTTGAAGCAATGCATCCAACGGACTTGCAAGAAGCATTCCTCCGAGAAAATCCACTCGTCCAAGAACTTAAATCGGGAAATTTTAGCAAAGATGACTATTGAGATCAGGATAAGAGATGCCATACGTGCGAAGATATGGCACATTTGTAGGAGATGTCCCTACCGTCAATGCTTCCATTGTAATGAGCTAGGACACATCCAAGCAGACTGCCCTGATCTAAGCCTAGAAGACATTGAGCCTCTAAGAAAACGAAGCTACACAGGTATAGTGTATGGATATATAGACAAATTAGATGAAGACGAAGATCTAGAGCCCACTAAACCTTATTAGGAGGACTAAAATTCCTAGAAGCTTAATCGACATGTAACACAATTGAGAATAAATCCTACTCTTGTACCTATGGTTAATTCGAATAATATGAGTACACTACTTGAAACGTTAAGAGTAGTGCAGCGGATGTATGGTGCATCTTAACCCACAGGTCCTAAGTCCCATTAGTGCTTGTCTTCCCCAGGTCCTTTTGAGATGAGGACATCTCGATTCCTCTAAGGGGGAGAGGATGTAATATTCCCCACGTGCTCCCCCCATGCCTTCCCCCATAAAAGAACCCCCCCCTTAAAGATTTTTTTTAAAATTTAAGACAAATTTTTTTAACTCTCCCTCTCTCTCCCCTTGCCAACTGCATGGTGGGAAGAGAGAGAGAGAGAGAGAGAGAGAGAGAGTAATGATTGAGGGGGGGCATGCAACCCTCGCAGGTGGGGGTGGCGGCCGTTAACGGCCGTCTCCCCCCCCCATAAGCCACCTCCCCCTCGACACTATAAGGCGGCCCTCCCCTGCCTCGTCGGCTACTGCAGAGCAAGCTCCCCCCCATCTCGACAGCGCCTCCCTCCATCTGCGACAGTAGCAGCTCCCCCTGCGGCCATCAACAGAGAGCCCCCTTGGCCGCGATCAGGAGAAATCCCCCCTCCTCCTCGTCTGGCAGAAAAAACCCCCCTTGTGATTACTGCCCAGTCTGAGAGAGAGAGAGAGAGAGAGAGAGAGGAGAAGAGAAGAAGAAGAATAAGAAGAAGAAGAAGAGGAAGGGAGAGAGAGAAGGAGAAGAGAGGAAGAAGAAGAAGAAGAAAAAGAGAGAGAGAGAGAGGAGAAGAAGAAAAGAAGAAGAGGGAGAGAGAGAAGGAGAAGAAGAAGAAGAGGGACAGAGAGATGGAGAAGAAGGAAAAGAGGGAGAGAGACAAGGAGAAGAAGAGAAGAAGAAGAAGAGGGGGAGAGAGAGAGAGAGAGAGAGAGAGAGAGAGAGAGAGAGAGAGAGAGAGAGAGAGAGAGAGAGAAGGAAAAGAAGAGAAGAAGAAGAAGGAGAAGAGGAGAGAAGGAGAATAAGAGAAGAAGAAGAAGAGGGAGAGAGAGAGAATGAGAAGAAGAGAAGAAGAAGAAGAAGAGGAGAGAAGGAGAAGAAGAGAAGAAGAAGAAGAAGAAGAGGAAGGGAGAGAGAGAAGGAGAAGAAGAGAGGAAGAAGAAGAAGAAGAAGAAAAAGAGAGACAGAGAGGAGAATAAGAGGAAGAAGAAGAAGAAGAAAAAGAGAGAGACAGAGGAGAAGAAGAGAAGAAGAAGAAGAAGAAGAATTCCTGAAGATACGCCCCTCCTACCCTTCATTATTTTATTTCCCCACTCAAGGAGAGGTGGCGAGAATTTTGCTAGGAGAGTGCGAGAACCCCATCACTCGTACACGCATCTTCGAGTATGGCCCCGAAGCGTAGTTCCACAAGGATGGTCGGAAACCCTGCAAGTGTGGATGGAGGTTCGAAACAAGACGGCTCCGCAACCGTGAACGGTTCATCAGACATTAATACCGCTGGAATCAAGACATCACTCCAAACCCAGGTTGTTCCGTTATTAAATCATAGGTTATAATTATCATGATGAAAAAATCATATTCACATGCGCCACATTAATTGTGTGTTTGATAATTCCCTAGGTATGAACATAGCTCTGATGTATGTAACAAACAAGATACTCTGTGTTGTAGGATGACATCGTAATAGATGAAATTGATTAGATAATCGCATCATAATTTACAAAAAATGACTTGCAAGAATTCCTGCATAAAGTGCATTGTTCCTTGCACAAGTTCTTTCTTAAAATGCATTTCAGAGGACATTGAAAGAAACAAAGTGCATGTCTGTATCACAATATGGATTCTAAGGTACATGTAATAATCTACTGAAAATATTAAAGTGTAGCTAGGCTCATACAATGATCACATACATTTAGATCATTCAAGAAGGTTATAGATTGTGTAAATAACTACATAGAGGATAGTGCTAAGATTGCATGCATAGAAAGTATCTTTGCATGGGTGGCATAAAATAACGCATGGATTATGTCAAAAATTGTAAATATTGAAATGAAGACATGGCATTACGTTGCGTGCCTTAAAGTTGTTGGGATAATTCATCGTTGTTTGTAATTTACCAACTGGGACTGAGATCCATGAATCCCATGACACGGTCCTTGGTGACTTCAAGAGGGATAGGTAAAAGCTTAGTGCTTGTGAGCATTATTAAGAAGGCTTAAGAAGATTATACTTAAGTCGGAGTAGGAACTACTATAAGCAGAACCATCTCGACCAGCCATGGTCAGAGGGATAGGCAATCTTGATCAATTAAGGGCAAAGATAAAGGTATATAGGTACTTCAAGGGACCTAGGAGATAACCAGCAAGTTGACCAACCAAGGACAAGGGGGTTGTCCATGGTCTATCTTGCAAGGAGACCTAAGGTAAGGATAATTAGGGTCGGTAGGGTACAAACCCTAACCCGAAGAAAAAGGGGAAACAAGCAACCTAGCTTGCCAAGCCCTTGGAATCTCGCCAAGTCACGAATGATCCAGGATCGAATGCTAGGAGCATTCGGGAACAAGGAATCACACCTTAGTAGTTGGTCATACAAACGACCTCTGAAATGATCATGATTGTATAGTTAGGTACATTGTTTGAACTTCTTTGCTCAAGGAACTAATTCAAGGCAAAACACTTAATGCTTCAGGTTAAAAGCCTGGAGGGAGAGGCAGGTTCAGTTACCTTCGAATGTCTGCCTGGCCCAATCCAAGGGGGTTGTTAGCCGCGTCGGGTATATGGACCTAACCCGCTGCGAGGGGTCTCTCCGTGGGTGCTACTTGGAGCGGGAGGACGCTTGGGTGCTAGGGGAGGCTCTGGCTGTAAATTCCTTGCCTCCAAATCCCGCACAAGAGGCTAACATGACTCGAGATGGGATGTCGAGGCCTGTGTACTAGTCTACGGGCGGAACTTGGAGTAGCAATCCTGTTGATTGTGCTGGGATAGCCTTCGGGCATGATACTTGATGTATTCCGGGACTATGATAAATAAAGATCAGATATTTGAAAAAGGAACTTCCTTGACATTGTTTTTGTGTTAGTGCCTAAGTTACGTGAAGGAACCTGTGTTTCAATTGATTAGTTAAGGAAGCTGCTTTTGCATGTCAAACATAATATGGTAGGTAATTATAAAACTAAGCAAACCAAGGAAAGTGTGGTGTCAAAGGGTTTTTGAAAGCAAAGTCGCGACCACAGAGGACCTTGACTAATTTCAGGATAGAAGATCAATCATACAAATAAGCAAGATGAGAGGTTTTGTGAGCAGCAAAAGCACTAATATTGTGCCAGAAAAATCTGCAGAATCCACTATTCAATCAACTACAGATATAGCCATAATTGTTGTTGACAGCATTACCAGATATGCGAAGAGGATGGTCATTCCCAGCATACGCATTCCACATTATTATTCAATGCATTATCTTTGTTGGTGCCTATGAGGGAAGAAAAGATCCCAATTTCTACATTCAAACAGCCAGTTCTTTAACTTGACTCTGCTTAACTAGCCAATCTGAGACTCTGG
Organism: Lygodium microphyllum; assembly: GCF_053477565.2. NCBI lineage: Eukaryota > Viridiplantae > Streptophyta > Polypodiopsida > Schizaeales > Lygodiaceae > Lygodium > Lygodium microphyllum. Next base: position 74,279,307 of record NC_141142.1, on the reverse strand, counting down.
TTATAAGAGGATGAACAGGCCCATCTGCAATTTCGCTCCAAGGGTAACTGTTATTGTAATCGAAGAGAAGCACTTCAATGCCATGCAAAGCATAGTCCACAGCATAACGAGGATTGTCATCAATCAAGATTTGAGACCCTGTAGATCTGCTTATGAAACATCTGGGCATAAGAACTCCCAGGATGGCTCCAGCCTCTATGCTCTGTTGCCTCCTGTCCACCATATCTTATGTTCTCTTCAATGGTTCCTATAAACAGGATAGGTTCCTATTGCACTAATGACATCTGCTTCCTCATCCATTGTAGGTCAATTTCATGAATGTCCTTCTGATCTAGTCGCATGTGACTAGCCTGTGGCTTGTAAAATCTCTGTAGCAGTGCAATCACAGAACTCTTTCCTGAGCTACTTCGTCCCACCAATGCTACTGTCTTACCAGCCGGAACATTCAGGCTGAAGTCACTCAGCACCTGAAAGTCAGTCCTTGATGGAAAGGCAAAGTATACCTTCACGAATTCCACATTGCCCTCACTGAATCAGGGTAACCCTCCTTTTCCTCTTTTACTTTCTGCTGCCTACTCTCCCTCTGTTTTTTTTAACTCAGTGTGGTCTTGAACAATGAAGATTGTCACTTTGCTCTTAGCTTCTTCAACCTGTGATTCGTAGTCATCATCCCCTAGATCCTCCTTAGGTCTTCAAATGAACAAAGATCTTGAGCTGTCAGTAGCAAGCACATTTAACCACGGATGAAGCTTGTTTACAGGACTAATGGTTGCGACGTTTTTGTCAACCACCTCTGCCACAAGTTGCCCTGTGCTAATGTCGATGAAGTCGATTGGATGCAATGCAATGCCATCAAAGTCATCGCTTATATAGCGGCCAATAACTATCAGATTTTCAGTAGTATCCTTTGGATCCCATTCAACTATGAAGCATATAAGGTATCGATTAAAATCATGACTGTGCACAATTTCTCGACTTGGTACAGCAAGATCACTGAAAATACAATCGTATACTCTCCACCGATTGTCCTGACAAGTCGTTATTATCTTGTTTCCATATGGTCATTACCACAGCTAATGAAACATCATCATCATCATCAGATTTCCTCTTCCCCTGTTTTCTCGTTCTCTGCTTTTTCTTCCCTTTTAAATTCCTCAACAGCAGATGCACTCAGGAACAGCCTCTCCCCCCCCCCCCCCGATGCTTTTCTTCACAATCACATGTTTCTTCCACAGTAATCTCCTAAAAAAACATCTCCTCCTTAATATGGCTCCTCCTCATACTAGGTCGAGCTCCGTCGTTCTCTTTTTCTGGCATTATGCTTTTTTCCTTTATTGTTGCCAATACATTGCCTGAAAATAGACCCCATCTGGAAATAGTATAAGACAAGCGCACATCGGCACCTGATTATCTAAGAAAGCTTATCAATTCTCCTCTTAATCCTCCAAATCTGTCTGTGTGTCACCACCGAAAGAAGCTGAATTATTACTTAGCCCTCATTCCTGTACTCTTGGTGGTAGGCATGACACTTTGTGTCTTAAATCTTCAAATGAAAATTCCATGCATGCACCTTTCTGAGAATGAATCACTTTGTCATACTTTTTTTTGTAAGAGAAATTTCCTGCCTGCATTGCATTCTATCAATTCTTCATCCTTAATTTGCATCTGGACTCCTACATCCTGCTTGGTCTTGAGCTAGCGGTCTCCCTCCTTATAGTATGATGTCATGAAACCCATTTCTTCTTGTCGCATTAGGAAGAAAATCTTTCAATGCTGGTGAGCCTTGCTGAGTCTCCATAAAAATGCCATTCTCTAACTCAAAATTTTCATTTGTAGAGTACTTATTGAAATGCTTCCCTATGCCATTCTCTCTAGAAGATCAATACTCTCTTTTCTCTAGTGTTCCATCCCATATGAGGCTGGCAGACACTGGATTACTTGCACACTCTTCTCCAGCCTTGATAGACATGGCTGATGTGTGAAGTTCCTTTTTTCCAGGTATAACCTGATCCTGCTTCTTCAGTGAAGCCATGTCTTGCCTGTTCATCATGTACATGCCATTTATTTCACCATTTTCACTGTCATCCAGACTTATTATCTTCTCACTGAGAAAAGATTGCTTACCTCCTATACTTGATGCATCTGAATCATCTTTTCCATCCCTCATCATACCATGATCAACTCCCACACCCTCTTGTTTTTCATCAAAAGAGGACAACTGGTCTGAAAGTGATTGTTGGCAAGTACACTCTGCATAGTTTGATGAGACACGTTTATGTAGGAAATGAGTTGTTCTCCCTACATGTGGAGAGATCAAGTCAGTATTTGGGTGCTCGGCCTGTTCACGGAGTGGAACTTCATAACCTTGATGCAACGAAAAATTGGAAGGCTGCCCTGTCACTGTCAATTTTTTCATACCTCCAGATGTTTGCTCTATTTGTCCTGTATGATTGGCCTTTCTTGAATCCAGACACATCTTAGATACTGGTGTTGCATCTGAAGATCCTGAAAATGATTGATTGTCATAGGCATCAGCATCATCAGAACTTTTCTTTCTTTTGCTACTAACAATTGATCCAAACTTTGCAATGGGACCCAATGAAAAATCACTTGGGATCACATTGTCAGTTATTTCAATGTTGGTCAATGACATACATTGACCTCTCTCTGACTCGGTACTTACTGACAGACTCCTGCTTCTTTCTGGCTGTCCTATTGATCCCTTTGTTAATTTTTCTTCTTGAATGACACTGCACTCCCAATGAGAAGTTCTAGTAGTAGTATTTACCTATTGGTGATCATTACCTAAGATGGGCTGACCTATCCCGGGGTTATGCCCATTCCAATACCTCTCCACACTTGATATCTCAGAGCAAGCTCTATTCAGAGAACCACTATTCAATTGATCCCTTGTTCTGATGTTTAAGGTTATGCTTCTTGCACTTATACAGTTGATGTGATCAGTTATTGTAGATTTTCCCAAGGGAGAATTTTGAAATTGCTTCAAGTCAACTTGCAGCATAAGGCAGATTTGAGCAAATACAGATTCAGTCATAAATGCATCATACCCAGCCTCGTGAGCTAATCTAAAATCAGCTTCTTGATATCTCTTGAATCCAGGCATGATGTCAACTTACACTATTTGAGAGAGCTCATTGACCTTTTTACCATATCTTACATATCCAATGTTGTGATCTGGTTTTTGGCACAAGTCAGAGTACAGTGCACTCAATGACTTGTGTTTTCGGGCCCAATAAGACCGGAGACTACCCTCAGCCTTTGCAAGGAACTTCGTGTCTTTGATGGATGGAAAATGGGAATGAAGAGAAGCTGAAAAACTTGCAAATGAAGTTGGCAGTGGTGAAATGAATTTGCTGTGTATGTGAGAATCCCTATACTGCCCACGCAAAACAAAAATGCAAACACAACGACTAAGTATGTACAAAGTAACAAATGTTACACACACAACTTTTTGGTGGATTCCACATCTCGAATGCGTAGCAGTACGACAGCGGTGGATGTGACTTGGGTACGGAAGGGTGGTCCCGGTTAGCTAGGAACTTTTCTCAAAAGATGTGATGACGAGACTATGAAGACCTAGCGTCAGTAGAGATAGATTTATGTTGTTTTAGGGGAACGGAATGGGACTATGCCGTATGGGCAAAGAGGTTGAGCTTCGCATCCCTCTCGTTTCCCATTCTCCATGAACCAAGTGCAACATAAATCCGCTTCGACTCTGTTGTCCCTACGCAAAGTGGTTCACGCTAGCTACTTCCTAGAGAGTTTGCTGATAGGAAAGGAACCCTGACTTCAGGTCGATTGTAAGTGGGAACGACCGGACACTTTCGCTCGGGGCAGACTCGAGAAGACCTAGATCGCAAATCCTGTGACATTCCTTGTGAGTGCCAGGCTGCGCTTTCTAGACTCTCTTCTTGATGGGCTGCTAAGACATGTCCCACAAGCAAACGAGCGGATGTGTTACAGTTGGTATCAGAGAAAAACTTCATGATGATACATGATTGATTAATGTTAGTTCATAGACATATCCTAAGCAGAAATAACTTGAGTGGTATGGCTTGATTTTCAGGCACCTTCTGCACCCACGAATGCTATAATGCAAGAGAAGAAATTTCTTCTCAAGCAAATTAAGTCACCCAGGTCTGATGGAGAAGGGTTAGACGTCGCAGCAGAGGCAGAGATATGGATTGAGACGATGGATGACTATTTCTCTGCTTCAGGAACTGCCTCCATGAATCAAGCAAACACTCCTCTGAACCACCGTCTTGAAGCAATGCGTGCAACGGACTTGCAAGATGCATTACTCTGAGAAAATCCAATCGTCAGGACATCTCGATTTCTCTAAGGCGGAGAGAATGTAATATTCCCCCCATGCTCCCCCCGTGCCTTCCCCCATAAGAACCCCATCCTTAAATATATTTTTTAAATTTAGGAAAAAAAAATTACTCTCCCTCTCTCTCCCCGTGTTGACTTCATGGCAGGGAGAGAGAGAGTGTGTGAGTAATGATTGAGGGGGGGGGCATCCAACCCCCCCAGGTGGGGGGTGGCGGCCATTAATGACCATCTCCCCCCCCCATAAGGCACCTCCCCCTCCACCATATAAGGCGGCACTCCCCTCCCTCGTCGGCTCTACTGCAGCAAGCTCCCCTCCTCCGTCTGGATAACGCCCCCCTCCGACTGCAGCATGCCCCCCTCTGTCTGCGACATTAGCAGCGCCCCCTACGGCCATCCATAGAGTGCCCCCTGGCCGTGATCAGGAGAAATCCCCCCCTCCTCCTCGTCAGGCAGAACCCCCCCATTATTACACCACCACCCAGTCTGAGAGAGAGAGGGAGGGAGAGAGAGAGACAGACAGACAGAGAGGAGAAGAAGAAGAAGAAGAAGAAGAAGAAGAAGAAGAAGAAGAAGAAGAAGAAGAAGAAGAAGAAGAAGAAGAAGAAGAGGAAGGGAGAGAGAGAAGGAGAAGAAGAGAGGAAGAAGAAGAAGAAGAGAGAGAGAGAGAGAGAGAGGAGAAGAAGAAAAGAAGAAGAGGGAGAGAGAGAAGGAGAAGAAGAAGAAGAGGGAGAGAGAGACAGAGAAGAAGGAGAAGAGGGAGAGAGACAAGGAGAAGAAGAGAAGAAGAAGAAGAGGGAGAGAGAGAGAAGGAGGAGAAGAGAAGAAGAAGAGGAAGAGGAGAGAAGGAGAAGAAGAGAAGAAGAGGGAGAGGGAGAGAGAGAGAAGGAAAAGAAGAGAAGAAGAAGAAGAAGAAGAGAGAAGGAGAAGAAGAGAAGAAGAAAAAGAAGAAGAGGAAGGGAGAGAGAGAAGGAGATGAAGAGAGGAAGAAGAAGAAGAAGAAGAAAAAGAGAGAGAGAGAGAGGAGAAGAAGAGGAAGAAGAAGAAGAAGAAAAAGAGAGAGAGAGGAGAAGAAGAGAAGAAGAAGAAGAAAAATTCTTGAAGATACGCCCCTTCTCCCCCCTTCATTATTTTATTTCCCCAGTCAAGGAGAGACGGCGAGAATTTTGCTAGGAGAGTGCGAGAACCCCATCACTCGTACATGCGTCTTTGAGTATGGCCCCGAAACGTAGTTCCACAACGATGGTCGGAAACCCTACAAGCGTGGATGACAAGGCGGCTCCGCAACTACAAACGGTTCATCAAACATTAATACCACTGGAATCAAGACATCACTCCAAACCCAGGTTGTTCCATTATTAAATCATAGGTTATAATTATCATGGTTCAAAAATCATGTTCACATGTATCACATTAATTGTGTGTTTGATAATTCCCTAGGTATGAACATAGCTGTGATGTATGTAACGAACAAGATAATCTTCGTTGTAGGATGACATCGTAATAGGTGAAATTGATTAGATAATCGCATCATAACTTACCAAAAACGACTTGCAAGAATTCCTACATAAAGTGCATTGTTCCTTGTATAAGTTCTTGCTTAAAATGCATTTCAGAGGACATTGAAAGAAACAAAGTGCATGTCCATATCGCAAGATGGATTCTAAGGTACATGTAATAATCTGCTGAAAAGATTAAAGTGCAGCTAGGCTCATACAATGATCACATAAAGTTAGATCATTCAAGAAGGTTATAGATCTTGTAAATAACTACATAGAGGATAATGCTAAGATTGCATGCATAGAAAGTATCTTTGCATGGGTGTCAAAAATTGTAAGTATTGAAATGAAGACATGGCATTATGTTGTATGCCTTAAAGTTGTTGGGAAAATTCATCGTTTTTTCTAATTTACCAACTCAGACTGAGATCCATGAATCCCATGACACGGTCCTTGGTGACTTCAAGAGGGATAGGTAAAAGCTTAGTGCTTGTGAGCATTATTAAGAAGGCTAAAGAAGATTATACTTAAGTCGGAGTAGGAACTGTTCTAAATAGAGCCATCTCGACTAGCCATGGTCAGAGGGATAGGCAATCTTGATCAATTAAGGTCAAAGATAAAGGTACATAGGTACTTCAAGGGACCTAGGAGATAACCAGCAAGTTGACCAACCAAGGACAACGGGGTTTTCCATGGTCTATCTTACAAGGAGACCTAAGGTAAGGATAATTAGGGTCGATAGGGTACAAATCCTAACCCGAAGAAAAAGGGAAAACAAGCAACCTAGCTTGCCAAGCCCTTGGAATCTTGCCAAGTTGCGAACGATCCATGATTGAATGCTGGGAGCATTCAGGAACAAGGAATCACACCTTAGTAGTTGGTCATACAAACGACCTCTGAAATGATCATGATTGTATACTTAGGTACATTGTTCGAACTTCTTTGCTCATGGAACTAATTCAAGGCAAAACACTTAATGCTTTAGGTTAAAATCCTGGAGGGAGAGGCAGGTTCAGTTACCTCCGGCTGCCTGCTTGGCCCTATCCAAGGGGGTTGTTAGCCACGCCAGGTATATGGACCTAACCCACTACAAGAGGTCTCTCCATGGGTGCTGCTTGGAGCGGGAGGACGCTTGGGTGCTAGGGGAGGCTCTGGCTTTAAATTCCTTGCCTTCGTATCCTGCACAAGAGGCCGACGTGACTCAAGATGGGATCTTGAGGCCCGTGTACTAGTCTACGGGCGGAACTTGGAGCAGCAATCCTATAGATTGCTAGGATATCCTTCGGGCATGATACTTAATGTATTCCGGGACTATGATAAATAAATATCAGATATTTGATAAAGGAACTTGCTTTACATTGTTTTTGTATCAGTGCCTAAGTTATGTGAAGAAACCTATGTTTAAATTGATTAATTAAGGAAGATGCTTTTGCATTTCAAACATAATGTGGTAGGTAATTAGATAACTAAGCAAACCGAGGAAAGTGCAATGGACGTGACTTGGGTTCGTCCTACGGAAGGGGGGTCCTAGTTAGCTGGGAACTTTTCTCAAAAGAGGTGATAATGAGACTATAAAGACCTAGCATCAGTAGAGATAGAATCCCAATTTATGTTGTTTTAAGGGAACGGAATGGGACTATGCCTTATAGGCAGAGAGGTTGAGCTTTGCATCCCTCTCGTTTCCCATTCTCCATGAACCAAGTGTAGCATAAATCCGCTTCGACTCTGTTGTTCCTACGCAAAGTGGTTCATCTCAAGCTCGACGCTAGCTACTTCCTAGAGACTTTGCTGATAGGAAAGGAACTCTGACTTCAGGTTGATCCTAAGTGGGAATGGCCGGACACTTCCGTTCGGGGTAGACTCGGGAAGACTTAGATCGCAAACCCTATGACATTCCTTGTGAGTGCTAGGCGGCGCTTTCTAGACCCTCTTCCAGATGGGCTGTTAAGACGTGTCCCACAAGCAGACGAGCGAACACGTTACAATCTCATGCACTAGCAATAGGAAAATAGAGATATTTTAGAGAGGGTTTACTTGTGAATTATTTGACAAGTTTGAGTCTAATTTGCCTTATGTGTCTCAAGGTAAGAAAGTCCTTTTATGTGTTACAAATATAGCTACAAGTAGGTCATGCACCATCTAGATTGAGAGCTCCTTTGATACTTTTACTTGGGAGGGGGATAGTGTCACTATGCCATATGAGTCCACAAGTAGCTGTGAATATCCAAAATGAGCATTCTTATGGTCTCCTCTACAATTTTCTTTGGTCCACCAGTCTAGAGAAGCTCCCAGAGAAGATGTCAAAAGTCCGAGCTCAAGAAATTGAAGATTAGATATCTTGTAAAGTTACTCAATTTTGATCTCTTTATTTGGGTGAGATTTGAGAGAGGCCTAGAATTAGTTATAACGTTTACATGGTATGATTCAAAGAGCATGGAGACAAATTCTAATTGCCCCTAATTGCATGATTCAAGCTTATGTTTGGACATATTGTTTGATGCTTGATCTCATGTATGGAAAACATAAATCATATGAGCTAAATTAAATTGGTTCTTAGTAAGTCATAGCCTTAGTTTTACGATGTTTATGTGAATGTATATGCTATACAAGGATTGAGCTCAAGCAGATCTTATGTGATAGATATACCTATAGTTGGGATTTAACTGTTTCTTGGATCTCTATTGCACGATACCTTCTAGTTCTTTAGATATTCTTTCCTCTATAATGTGAACTTTTCTTACCCAAGTCATGGTGGCCTTTGGCCATACATGAAAAATACCAACATTTTTGGTGAACTAACATGAAAGGCTAAAGGAAAATATTGGTAGTATGGGGGATGCTATAGGTTCATCTAATGATTTTAGGTCATGATTGCAAACCTTCACCATGTGTTTGTAGCAACAATAACAATAGTAATGGCAACAATCTTTGGAAAACCATGATTCCATCATGACTAATTTTGGAAATTTGGGTAGAGCCAATGCATACTATAGAAAAGGGAAAAATTCCTAGAGAAAAATTGACTAAGCTAAGAAAGAGAATTTGAGAAAAGACACATTGGGATGCTTTGAAAGATTCTCTTGGTGTTTATGCTCATCTTGCCAAGTCTTAGGACATAGAGACTATTTTCAAAGAGAAGAGAAAAAGCAATGATAGAAATCTAGGTAGGTTAAAGAGGATAGCTAATGGAAGTGCTAGATCTGACTTAGATATACCTCAACTTTTTACTAGGCCTTCACCTGAGCATAGTAAGGAGGATGTTTTAATAGAGAAGAAGTAGAAACATTCTAAACCAAAGGGAAAAAACCAAGCTATAAGCTACAATTGGATATAAAGAGTGCACTGATTTAGAAAATGTCCTAGAAAAACACATCTCAAATAATAAAGTGGAAATTACCCTAGGAGAGATTCTTGGCATTTCTAAGAGAGAGTTTCATGAAGAGATCATTGACAATAATTAAGAAAAAATGGCAAAAAGTTGGAGATCTCATACATCTTATGGTTCAAGAAGAAGAATAGAAAAGATTCAAGCTATTTGGGCAATGTTGTATGATGATGATAAAGATGCTAAAAGTAAAATTTCTAATGCTAAAAATATATTTAGTAATTGATAAGGCTGAAAATGTAGTGGTTAGTACCATACATTTAAGGGAGTGTATCAAATGCATTACAATGATGATGAGGCTAAATGTGTGATACTTAGAAGCCACTATACTCAAAATCATTGGGCCCACGCAACCACTAAAACGATAGTTAAAGTTGGGGATCCTAAAATGCCTTGCATTAATCTTATTAATCATGTAAATAAATTAATATTATGGTTAAGATTTTGTGTGAGAATGGTAGATGGATAGTGGATGTAGAATATGATGGAGGATGTAGGTTGCTACTAATAATGCTTATGGGGCTTTATATGTAGCTTTCCATAGTGTAAAGTTTACCAGTGGGGATATCTAGGATGATCGACACATTTTTTGTGTAGGATTTCTCTTCCTATCATAATATCCTTGGATAGCCATATATCAGAGTTGTATACATGGAGGCAAAGGTGTTAGATAATGCATTAGCATATGCAAGGATTAAAAGCTGTGATGCAAAAAGCATTGTATGGTTTCTTACTATTTGTGTGAATCATGATACACTAAGGGATTATCCTTTGCCATCAAATGTGAAAGAGTTTAGAGAATATCTTAAACTAGGTTTTTAACAAGTACAATTGTAAAGTGGGACGATGATGGTGCACAATGAAAAAATATCTCACCACACTTACTTTTTCTACATGGGTTATTGGATTTTTAGCTAGAATTTCTATATGTTTTCAAAGGGTTGAAACTATAAATAGGGCTACAAAACAATAGTTTTTAAGGGCACAAAAAGACATGAAAGCACATGGCTTATTGGAAGTTGAAGAATGCATATCTAAGATACATGATGGATTATCTTATACTAATACACTAAATGTTTAATATTGATACAATGGTTGAACTTTCAACTATGCTAAAATCTAGGCTAAAGTCCAAAAATGAAATGGTACAAGTATGTTCTTTGGATATGTGCTAGGTGATAAGAAAAGTTTTTGAAGCAGGAAGGGTGATACAAAGTATAAGACTATGGATAAAAAGGTGAATCTAGTTGCATTATCCTTACCTCCAGACATTGAGGAGATGATTGAGTTGGCTTCTCACCAAGTGAACTTGAGATATCCAAAAGGGATTGGGAAAATGTTTACTATAGAATCTCACAAGGAGATGAAAGTTGGATGCAATGACTTTCTTTCACATAAAAAGAAGTGATGTTTTGTGGATATGAGTCTATACATGAAAGAGCTTTTGCATTCCAACCACACGATAATGGTTGTGTGGATCTAGGTATTGTAACACCTATAGTCATTTTCACTATTCTACATGTACCATGGGACTTGTATCCAATCCTAGTGCCAAAGGTTCATCTAACTAAGCTCATTGATTTATTGAATGATGTTGAAAATTCAAGCATGGAGATCAAGAGGCACTAGCTCTCATGGTAGTTGAAATGTAACAGTGTTCATTGTGTGAGTATGAGATCATGATAATGAGGGGAGAGAGAGTAAGCAAGACAAAAACTAGATGCAAAATAGATTCAACACAATATTAGTGAGTTTTGGAATCTCCCAATTCCCATTTTTTGAATACTAAAAAGGTGGCATCTAGATACCATTCCCATAAGTTTCTCAAAACCATATTATGTGACCTATCATTGGAAAGCGCTTGAAAAATGGAATCTATTGAGCTATAGAGTGTTCAGCTTGGAGTTATAGTGTTCAAGTTATGACAAATCCAAAGATTTGACCATGTGTCCCAAACTTATGGAAAATTCCCATATTCCCCAATATGGTGTTATTCATAGTTCTTCTTCATGAGTGTAGGTTACATTGTGAGATGAGTGGGTTTGATTAAATCATTGATGGCCTCAAAGTCACATGGGCTGGGTCCAACTAACACCTCACATGGGTGTAAATACTTCTCTCACATGGATACATATCCCCTTTTCCACTACTTTAGAGCTAATTCTCATGCTCCTTTCCGTGCATAGCATTGTTCTTATGCTTTTGGGCCATAACAATATATATTCATGACCACTGTATTTTCAACACCCTCTCATGGTCCAACTTGGAATTCTTTAACTCATGTGGACTTAGGCCAAATTCACATCAAATGTCATATGGAAGGACTTGAGTTTTATATCTTGGCTATCAAGCTACTATCCCAAGAAAGCATTGAGTTTGATATCTTGGGTAAGCTACCATTCCAAGAAAGCATCGATTCTAACATCTAGGCTACCAAGAGAAAATGCCTACTAGTCCTATCAAACTACTACTCCAAGTAAGCCTACGTGATCTTATAACTTGGCGAGTATTCTAAGAATAGTATTTTCTAAATAGTCACTAGAATAGTAAAGCTACTAAATTTTTTTAGCTTTTACCAATGTCCAAGGTATTAGGTTCTTTGCATATGTTGATGCTATCAAATAGATTGAATCTCTTTATTATCCTTGAAATCTCATATAAAGTTGATAGTCATGATCTTGACATATACAAAAACTTATCAAATTCATGTTTCAAATGTTGTAAACAAGGGAATTTTATTTGTGACTTCCCTAATCTTAGACCTCTCAAAACCCCCAAGCAACTAGCCTCTAAACAATCTACTCAAGAGAATGCCAAAGATGATGGCTTTCAAACAATTAATAATAGGAGAAGTTCAAAATCTAAATCACAATGCTCCATTGAAAAAAAGAAATATAACCCCAAAGCTCAAAACAAATTCACTCGAGTTCTCATGCACCTAATTGATCTTGAAAGCTCTAGCACTTAGGAAAAGCTAGCTAACACTAATAGCAAAGCTAAAGAAAAAGCCCCTAATCTCCTCAATCCTTCCAATGTTCACGATCGCTCTTCTGATGAAGTCTTTTAACAACCCAAGATCAAACTTAAAGAAGGAGTTTACAATATTAATACTCCTTTGGAAGAATTTGATGTCTCAAGCTGATGAGGAATCTCTTTCCCCAATACATCCCATCAAAACTAAATCCTCTCTAACAAGGGATGACATCTCTACTTCCAAATGCCAATAATCTAACATAGGCATGTCATTCCCTCAAGTATAAGAGTCCAAGTCCTCTCTCCCCAAAAGAGAAACAATCAAAATCATAAAAACCAATTATTAAATCCATCAAAATTATATCTTACAATGTTAAAGGTCTTTCCAACCCAACTAGGTCTATAAACAATAAAACATGGTTAAGTTAGAATGCATTGTCACATGATATTATTTATTTTTGCACAAAGTTAAAGTGGGAGGCAATGATTTCAATAAATATAAAAAGCATCTCACTTGATTATGCATGTCACTTTGATGTGGCATTGTGTGCCCTTGTCAAGATTTTAGTGTGCTTTAGAGAGCATCACTAGATTTGTGTTTTGTTGTTTACATGTTTCCATGACCGTGTGACCTATCATTCATATTTACTTTTTTATTCAGTGTGTTTAAAACCTATCCCATATTTTTGTAACTTCCAGTAGTTTCCATGAATTGGATACCATATTTCCATGTGCTTATGTGAATTCCTTTGAGTGATTGTTCATGTTCTCTTTTCATACATGTGTGCTTTCAAAACAGATTTAAAAAAGACACCAAGAAATTTCTCAAGTGTGTGACAATGTGTCTATCATGAGATCAAGACCTTTTAAAAAATAAATAACTCTAGACCATGCTATGCAAGCAATACCTTTTCCAAGTGCTTTTGCTCAAGGCAATGTGAACAAGCTTAAAGCCAAACTAGTGTCATACTACTATGCGGGCACAGTATGGATGGTTCAAAATTACGGGATTTTAAGACAATTTTAGCTTGTTTTTGATATTTTGGACATTATTTCTTGTAAATATCCTCAAAAGGTGTAGTAAACTTCTAGAATAGGGTATCACGCATAAAGTTAGTTATTTTACAGCTAGTTTTGGAGATCTTATGCAAAAATAAAGGCTCTTGAGTTTGCATCGTATGTGATCATATGTTTCGACAACAAACAATACTCTGGATGGGAAGAGGGAAGAAGAAGTGATTTGAGATAGGTTTGACTAGGTTTCCTTGAGTTTTGCCCCCTTTCGAAGCCAACTGATCCATTATATTTGCCATCTGAGTAGCAAAGTAGAAGCTAGTGTTTGGTGCACATTTTTGGGTACAAAAGGGTGAAATGGGACATGATGAAGGGGAGAGTAATTGTAAATAGATTTTCTTAATCAAGGATTGGTTTTGGGATACTTTGGACCTTTTATCTCTTGCATGTATGTTGTTTCATCTCTCATTGGTCTCTACTCTATGTAATCTCTATCATCATCTTTGTTCTCATACAAGAATCTACCTAATCTCTTACTATCGTTAATTCTTGCTTAAGTATCTCTCTAACATCATATACATCTATCTATCCATTACTACTCTTATTCACTCCCACAGCCAGAGACCATGGTGTCTTATTGACGCATACACACAAGCTTTCTTGGCATATTTTTGGTGAACATGACATGAAATAGCTAAGGTGGGAGCTCAAAGCTAAGATGAGTCAAGCTACTGGTGAAGATGTTCTGCGGCAAAAAGACATGTTGTATATGTTTAGAAAGTTTGCAATGTATATATGACAATAATAAAGTGTGGAGAGGATGGAAGAAACTATAACAAGGCACTTCAATTGGTGGTAAACAAGGGAGATCAAATGGAAAGTTATGATGTGTCTAAGTATCTCAAGACATGTAAAGGAGATGGAGTTGAAGAGGGTCTTAGAGCAAAAAATGATAGCAAATTTTGAGAAGGTTGCTATTATGGAGATAAAAATGAGGATTACAAAGATACAATAGGCATATGCTAATAATTGGGACAATTTCAAGAAGGCGCTCAAGGAGGAATACTTTAAGGAAGATGTTCGAGCGAGTAACCAAGAGGACTTTCTTCGAGTGAGTTGCTAAACCCAATAAAGGGCTATTGCTATAGAGTTGAGCATAAATACTCTCAATTATCAAACAAAGGATAGTAAACTCTTGAGGTTGAAAGGATTGAACTTTTCTTGCAAGTTGCTGACTCCACTTCAAAGAAGTCTTAAACACTTTTGGAAGATAAGGATGTTGAATAGGGTTTGAAAACTAATTGGAAAGAGGTGAAAAATGTTTGCAAAGAGACATAAACGAAGGGACAAGATGGTTGTGGCTAATACTATTCTAGCTTCTACTTCAATGGAGCAAGTAACCAAGCCAATAATTGCAAGTCCCAAAGTTGAAGACTCAGTTTTGGATGAGTTGATGAAAGGTATAGGAGAGTTGCAATCGAAGTTTTCAAGACTTAAAGAAAAATGACAACCCTCTAAACAAAGGGATCAAACTTGTGGAGTTTCTATTTTGAGATGCATATGGTGTGATAGCACTAATGACTTTCAAAAGGATTGTGATTCATTGAAAGATGCACTAGGTAAATGTGTTGTCTTCTTTAAAGATGGTAAAATTCATTTGCGGGAGACAAGTTTACCTCTTAGTTCTGACTAAGGTGGTATGAGAGAACTTGTGGATGATATGTTGACCTTATGGAAAAGGTGTTATGAGAGAGCTTGTGGATGAGCTTTGACCTTATGCAGTAAAGATAGCAGAAGAAAGAGGGAAGGTTGCTAGGGATGCTGCTTTGCACCATGTTAGTGATTGTATTTGACAAACAATAGGTTGGGATGATCCTATAGACTCTTTGTCAATGTATACATACATTGCTAGGAGCCAAAAAATGAAGCTATTTTTGAAAAAAAGTGCAAATGAGGAGAAGAAAGAAATGGAGGTACATCAAAGAAGGCAACAAGGGGAAGTGGAATAAAGGAGATAGAGTTACCTCATGATGCAATTCCACATTATTTTCCTCCACCCAAAGTAGCTATGGACCATGCACCAAGGGAGAAAAAGCATGAGCAAAGCAAAGGCAAATCTAAAACTCTAGTTTACAAATTGCAATCTGACATTGAATTGGCTAGAGATATGAAGAAAGTGTTGGAAGAAAGAATTCTCAACAACAAGGTGGAGTTTACTTTGGGAGAGGTACTTGGAATTTCTAAACATGAGTTTCATGAAGAGATCATTGATATCATCAATAGGAAGTGACAAGTTTTGGGAGATCCTACCAATCCTCACTAATGTGGAGATGGAGAAACCTTAAAGTCCCAAGGGATATAGAGTATATAGGAGGTACATGGGGCACATGCACATAAAGATGAAGATGCCTTTTCTTGAAGATGTGCTTATAAAAGGGTGTGAAGAAGGGGATTCAAGGGGGTGTGGCAAGTTTGTTGTAGATCATACTTCTGATTGTGAGAAGATTTTATCTAGGTTCGAAGAGGAAAATCTTACTCTTTTTGGGCCAAAGTTAGTTTTTGGAGTCAAGGAAGTTTTGATTGTGGGACATATGTCTGGGCCTTATGGTCAAAGGTCTTCTCTAGTAAAGGTTTAATCCTTTCAAAAGATGAAGGAGACTTGTACTTCCATAACAAAGGTAAGATGATTGTTGGGTGCATGTGTTTTCTATCTTATTTGGATTTCACACTTTGCACATATAGCAGATGCACTCTATCAATTGTTGAGGAAAGGTCAAAATTTTCATTGGTGGGTGGGCTATTGGACAAGATGATGAAGAGGAAAATAAAATATGTTGTGCAATTTGGAGACAATGTCTTATGTCCTTGACAAAGAAATTACCTATAGGTTAAGAGGGAATCATGGGGAGTGGTCATTGCATTGATGTTTGATAAAATTTCTTTATTGGTACATCAATGTTGTTGAGATAGATTGTCTACCTTTTCTTGGGATGATCACTCATTCCTCAACTCTAGATGGTGCTATACTATGATGAATTGCTTACATTAAGTCCTTAAACCTAGAGTTTTTCCATATTGCATGTAAAGATAATCTAGTTATAGATATCTTATCAAGAGCCAAGTATGAGCATGAAGAAGACATGGTTGTTGAAGGAGACGATGTTGGTACAAATTTCTAGTCCACTTCTTATGATCAACTAGATCATTGTTGTTGTGTATCTTCTCTTGAATCATTTTCAAAAGACATGTATGATGGCGAGTGGCTGCTCATTGGTCACTACTTGAGCTCTTTGACTAAGCAGGAGGGATGGACTAATTAGGAGTTCAAGAGAATCCGAAGAAAATAATAAGGGTATTTCTTGAAGAATGGCCATCTATTGAAGCATCCAAAGAAAAGAAATGGGACTCCATAGAGGGTAATATGTGATAAGAAGACTAAAAAACAAATTATTAAAGAGTTTCATGAGAGTCTATGGGCTGTTCATCGACGTGTGTGGAACATTTTTATGAAGATCAAATAAATATATTGGTGAAAATGTATGTATAAAGATGGGTTGCAATTTGTAGAGACTTGTACTACTTTGCAAAGTATTCCAAAGTGTGATATCGTGATGGTCTACATTCTACCTATCTGTTAACCATGCATTACAAATGGGTGGTTGACTTGGAGACTATGCCTATGGGACTTTGGCAAATGCAATACATTGTACTTGCCAAGGAAGTTCTAACAAATCAAATGGAAGGTTGGATGCTAAGAAGAAAGGCTACAAGTGTGGTATGTAAATTTCTTTTGGAAGTTGTTATTTGTCGGTATGGCTGTGTTGAAAAGATAATTGCATATCAAGGAGAGTTGGATACAAAGAAGCTACGGATTTATTCTTGAGGTTAGGTATAAATCTTGCTCTCACTTTAGCATACAACCCTAAAGAAAATGGCAAAAGTGAATGCAGACACCTGCCTATCATCAAAGCTTTAGCTAAGGCATGTAGAGATAAGATTCAAGAGTGGCCCAGGCTACTTCCATATACTTTATGGACTAATTACACTACACATAGTATAGTGATTGGATATATGCTTGCTGAGTTGATGTATGGCCAAAAGCTTGCTATGCCTATTAAGGATTCTATTACTACTTCGAGTGTGCTACCTTAGGAGAATGATATGAATAGGTAGGACCTTCTTGTTTTGTAGATTCAATAGCTAGAAAGCACTCCTAAATACATTGAGATTGAAACTATGTGTATAAAAAGATTCTAGGTTGAAGAATAAAGATAGGTTTTGGCATGAAACATAGGCTTCATCCAAAACCCATTGAGAAAGGAGATTGGGTGTTAGTCTATGACAATTGTATTGATACTTAACATAGAACATTCACAAAAGTTTCTAGAAGATGGTTTGGTCCTCATATTGTGAAGCATGTACATGATAACATGACATATTCTTTGTGCGAGCTGGATGGTATAGATTTGAAGATTCATATTGCAGGAAAGAGGATCAAGATTTTAAGCAATGGAATGTAAGTGAACCAATTGAAGAACATGTGTAGGATGAAGAACAAGTTTATGCTTTCTTGGATGATCAAGAGGACAATGAAGATGCAAGGATGGAAGATGAATATATTGACCTAGATGAAGGTTAACTATGTGGCATATACTAAAGGATGTGCAAGTTCAAAGAGAGTGGATGTCGTGCTGCTACACAGATATAGTGTGAAAAACCCTTGAGTGATTCATCATCCATCTTTCTTATTAATCTAGAGAGTAAATGTCATATTAGTATTTATTGTTAGTGTCCATAGTATAGATGGTTTAAAATTATAGGATTTTTGGATAATTTTAGCCTATTTTTGATATTTTGAACATTGTTTCTTGTATATATCCTCAAAAGGTATAGTAAACTTCTAGAATAGGGCATCACACATAAATTAAGTTGCTTTTCAGCCAGTTTTGAAGATCTCATGAAAAAAGAAGGGCTTCCAAATTCACATCGCATGTGATGGCAGTCTTAAGGCAACAAATACCACTCTAGGGATGGGAAGAGGGAAAAAGGAGCAATCTAGTAGAGTTTTGACCAAGTTTCCTAGGATTTTACCCCCCTTTTGGAGCCAACGGAACCATCAGATTTGTTGTTTGAGTAGCAAAGTAGAAGCTAGTGTTTGGTGCAAGTTTTTGGGTATAAATGGGTGAAACAAGACATAATGAAGGGGAGACTCATTGTAAACAGGTTTTCTTAATCAAGGATTGGTTTTGGGATACTTTGAGCCTCTTATCTCTTGTATGTATATTGTTCCATGTCTTCTTAGTCTCTACTCTATATAATCTCTTTCATCGTCTTTGCTCTCACACAAGAATCTTCCTAATCACTTACTATCGTTAATCCTCACTTAAAGAATCTCTCTAATATCCTATACATCTATCTATCAATTACTACTCTTATTCACTCCCACAACTAGAGACACGGTGTCTTCTTAGCATACACATAGATTATCTTGATACTAATTCAAGTGGTTCAAGTGTAAAAACCATTCAATTGTCAAGTGGGTTAACATAAAAGATTAGGCTAATCATTGCCAATGATTAAGAAGAAAAATCCTTAGCTTTTTTGAAGCTAATCACACAATGATGTAGTGCTCCCAAATTTTGTGCCACCTCTCACCATGTCTTTATCAAACTCAACTCATTAATGGCACTTACAAGTCCTTGATGAGTAGATTAGCCATAACAAAGAAAAAGTAGTGCTACATTAAGAATAGTATAAGCTTTTTCTTGAAGAGAAGGAGTAATAGTTCATGTATCACTATATATACACAAAGATATGATTAGAGAAAGGGTAGGAAAAATTTGAAAGAGTATCGTGAAGTCTTTTTTGGTTGAGACTTACTAGAGTTAATCTTGCTAAGAGCTTCACTAATTGGTGGACTAAAAAGCTTGACTTTTTCTTGTACTTGTGGAGGATATATGTTGCTAAAATAGGGTAGGAATGGCTACCAAAGGGACATGATTGAAATAGTGAAGATCTTAGTAGGTATCACTCTAAACCATGTTTGGTAGGAGCTTCACCAGTAGTTAAGGTACAAAGACTTGATTTGCTACATGCTTTTGTGGAGTTTTTGAGTGGGAAGAACTAGAAAACTAGTACTTGATGAGAAGATTGAATTGACTAGAAGATGGGTGCTTTGGATGATAAAGGCCACATAACTTGGACTATTCTTGGTCCATCATTACATGTCTTTGAATGTACTACTATAGGTATTGAAGGAGAGTTCTATTGTTGTGACAATGAAGGATTGGGATTTCTTCTTTTGGTGGGGTATTGAGCTTATCCATCTTCTTGTATTGGGCTAAAACTTATCAAGGTTTTCAATATTATATTGGTCTCTTATACTTGCACTTTTCATTGAGATACACAAAGAATTTTGGTGTCAATTTTATTTGGTTCTATCTTATGAATCTCCAATTTTGAGACCTTATGACTTGTGGCTTGACACAAACCCCCTCACTTGACAACTTCACCCAACATATTGTATGTAATCAAATTGAAGAAAGATTTAAAGGAAGAGTACTTCATTGGAGACTTAAGGGTGATCACTCATCGATCTTTGTGAGAGTGAGTGAGTTCATAATCGCAATAAAGGGATGGCCACATCTAAGCTTCTACGAGTGTTTGAGCTTAAAGTAAATCAAATAGCCATTGTGGAGGAGACAACTTTAAGTTTGATAAGGTTGAGCTATTTCTATAGGCAACAAACCATCTACTATAGATGTAATTCATGTACTTGAATATGGAACCAAAGTTATGGGCCTAAAGATAGATTTGTAAGATGCCAAGGATGCTATTTTTGTGCTGAATAATAGATTCATGTGGCACAGTAGCTTTGTTACTCTGGTCTCTACTTCTATACCTTTGCACATATCCACTCTTGTATCTTCTCATCAAGTAGCTATTCCTATGCCTTTACTTGTTTCTATGGTTAGACCACCTATTTCTTTGGCCCCTCATACCAAGAATGAGGGTATGGATGAGATAATCAAAAGTATGAAAGGGCTAAAGTTAAAGATATCAAGGGTGCAAGAGCAAGTGAAGCTTGTAGGTCTATATAGAGCACGAATTTGTGACTAGATGCATATGGTGCGATATCACCAAACATCACTATAGGGATTGCAAGGCCTTCAAAGAGACTCACATGGAAATTTTGATTTTCTAGCAAGATGGGAAGATTTTCTCTACTAAAATGAAACAACCTATAGTCACAAACTCTCCACATACTTCAAGAAAGGAGGCATGAAGAAGGTCCTTGAGGATATGGTTGTATGGATTGCATATACCACTGTAGATGCTACATCTTATGGTCTACAAATTGAGAAGGAGACATGAGATAAAAAGATAGAACTTTGAACCTTTGCCTTACAAATTGGAGGGAAGGGAAAGATACCTCTATTTGAGTTATCTAGCATAGGTCAGCAAACCAAATATCAGAGATAGGTTGGGATTCTCTAATTGACACCTCCCAAGTCTATGCTTATCTAGCAAAGAATCATAATATTGAAGTGATTGTGAAAGAAAAGTGAAAAAGTGATGATGATTCTCAAGGTTCTTTAAAGAGAATAAATAGAGGGGGTGAGCAATCTACTCCTCCTACAAGATCAAGTCATGAGTAGGATATGGAGGATGCATAGAAGAAAGGGAAAAAGAAAGAGGATATACCCATGAAACAACTAGGTTACAAACTTAATTGAACATTTAGTTTGCAAATAATTTGAAAAGATTTTTGAAGGAGAGAATTCAAAATAGTCAGGTGGATTTTTTCTAGGAAATTTCTTTGGTATCACCAAGAGAGAATCCCATGACGATATCATCCACATCATCAAGAGGAAGAGGCAAATGATCAAGACTACAGAAGTGCTTATCATGCAAGGTATATAGGACTGAGGAGATAGATGAGAAAATGATGAGGATGCTCTTATTGATCATGCTATAGTTTGTTAGTCTATGTATTATTTAGAGGATGATACATCTATCATGGCTCCCCATAGTCATTACCCCAATAATCATTGGGCCAAAGTGACTACAAAAAGTGTACTCAAGGATAGTTGGAGACACCTTTATGTTCCCTTGATTGATCATGGTTATAAAATAAATGTCATGGTTCATTGTCTTTATGCGAATGGTAAGTGGTCTATTGATGTAGGGAACAATTTAGAGATGCACACAACCACAATAAAACTACTAGAGAATTGTATGTGGTGTGCCCAAATGAGAAGGTATCCATAGGGGATATTTAGGATAATCATGACTTTTTTGTTCAGGATTCACATTCATATCGTGTGATTTTGGGATAGCGCTACAATACTGCAGTATGGATAGAGACTAAGGTGATGGATGCCAAATATGCTTATGTGTAGGTCTAAAGTATGGATGGAAAAAGGACTATCCAATTCATGACAGTTTGTGTAAATCATTTATTGAATAGGGATACACTATGGGATTTGCATTTACCTTCTACAAATTAGGATTTTCACTAAGTACCACTATCCAGTGGATGATGGTGGTATGGGAGGAGAAAAGCTCTTTCCTTGTGGCAGTGATGCTTTTCTCTCAAGATTCATTGGTCTTTCATGAGAGAGTTCAATTTGTTTTCACAAATTTTCAAGATTGTCAAGAGTTGCCAAGTAGTACGTATATAAAAAATAGAAAGACTTAAGAAGAGAAGGTATCTTCTAGGATGATGAGTGTATTGATGGGATATATGAAGGGTTGTGTTTACATGAAGGGTTGTGTTGTTCATACACTATTGCAGAGATGACAATATTGTTGAATTCGAAGAGGCAAAGTGGTTCTAGTTGTTTGCAAGTTCAATCTATTGCCATATATAATGAAATTTTAGTTTTTATATAGAAAAATGAGTTAATGGCTGATTTTTTTTAGCAAAAAGAAGAGCCTACTGATATATTTCAGCAAACATAGTAGAGGGTTGAATTCTTTCAACCAACAAAGAAAGAGAGGACTGATTTATGTTAGACAAGAGAGTTTTGACCTGATGTATTTCAATCTAAAGAGTTGAGGGCTGATTTATTTCAGCCAAGAGTGATGCAAAGGGCTGATTGATTTATTTCAGTCAAGAGGCAAGAGGGTTATTTCTACACATCCAACAGTGAATGGGGCTATTTTACTTTAGCCAAAAGAGAAGAGAGCTATTCTTATGTAGTCTATAGTATAGAGTGCTAATTTATTTCAGGAAGGAGAATTATGTATTATTCATTTACAACAAGAGTTATTTTTGCTAGAGAAAGAGAATAAAGCTAGAGTATAGACAAAATATAAGACAATTGACAAGAAAGCAAAGCCAATTGCTAGGCCACTAGGGCCTGATCTTGATAGTAATGAGAAGATGAAGAGGGTTGCAAGGCATCCAAATCACAAGAATCCAAATCATGTTGGGCATAAATTTACTATAGAGAGTTGAAGATTGGGAATGGGGAGTTCTTACTTCTTATAGAGAGAAAGAGGTTTGAGGAGATGTTGACGAGACATTGATGAGATTTTTCCTTCTGTTCACACAAGATTAGATGTGTAGATCCAGGGATTGTGGCACCTATTCTAATCTTTATTATTCTGTGTGTAGCTTGGGGGGAGGGGGGTCACCTTATAGAACATGTAATATACCACGTGAGTTCAAAAGAAAGGGCATTTTTATTATGTTGAACTTATAGTTTTCCAACGACAAAAGAGGTTTATAAATGCATCTCATGTAAAATTGACATTAAAAGTCTTTTTATTCAAAAATTTTCAGAAGCACAATTTTTTAGGGAGGTGGGGTGTTGGGGGCGGGGGGTGTGTGTGGGGTGGGAAGGGGATGGGTGGGGGAAAAATGGGGGAAGGGGAATCAATACTTAAAGGCATATATGTTCTCATGAGTCAAATATTTACAACTAGCATGGGGGAGGGGGGTGGATTCTATCATATCTTTTCATCAATATGAAATTACCTTGTGCTCACATTAAAATCCAAACAACTTCCAAGTTTGAGTATTATAGGCAACACATGTGCGTGTTTCCATGTAGACAATGCATGAATTTGTCACAAAAGTATGTAGCAATGGAAGCAAAGAGACACCAAGGTATTAGATTGCAAGAACACAAAAGATAGAAAAGGACATTGCAAGAGCACAATATTTCAAAGAGAATCATCTTAGGAAATGGAATCCATACACCACAACACAAGAATAATACAAAGGCTTGGACATAGCTCATTAGCAATGTGTAGAGTCTTTCTCTCTCTACTTAGAAGTAGTGTGATGATTAGATGTGTGTCTAATTATAACTAATAGTGGGAGAGGGGAAGCCTATAAATATGCTAAAATAATGCCTTAAAAATGACCAATTGGGCAGCTAAAAACTAGCGCCCAAAATACAAGTTGACTAGCATAAAAATACTCTGGTATAAAAATAGAAATGCATTGTAATGCCCAAACTCTTGCACCCATGAGATGTACTCTACTAACATCCTCTCTTAAATCATGGGTAATCAATAAAATAAAATATATAATGATAATGACACATCATAGTAAATACAACAATGACCATTAGATAGGACCATGGATACCCAAGTAGTGGGTGATCAAGCCACCACAAGCATGCCTAGACATTGATGTCAATGTTGAGTATACCAATCCCTGACCACAAAAAGTAGTCATACTTGAGTCCGAATGCTTGTCATGAACTAGCTCCATGGAAAGCACATCATGACCATCTTTGGTCTTTGGCTAGACTTTTGTATGAGGCAAGTAAGAATATACATGTGTTTGGGTTATATAGATGCAAATTGGGTTGATAGTATCCTGCGTGCATATTGCAGCAAGGAACCTGAAAGGTGGAATCAGTATCTATCCTTAGTGGAATTTTCCTATAATGCCTCCTATCTCATCGAAGTATTCAGATGACTCCATTTCAGGCACTATACGGTCAAGATTGGCGTATGCCATTTAATTTTTCCGATCCTACTCTAAGGGTAGAAGCCTCGAGAAAAATGTTAGAAGAAATGGATGATCAAATCAAGATTATCAGATAGGATATTCAAGCTCCCAAGGACCAACAAAAGGCGTATGCTGATCTAAAAAGGCAAGAACGAATCTTCAAAGAGGGAGACATGGTCTTCATTCGTGTCCATTCAAAAAAGAGTTCTGTCTTTAGGAGAATTTAAGAAGCTAAGTCCAAGATATTGTGGACCCTATAAGATCCTCAAATGCTTAGGACCAAGTGCTTATAAGATACAACTCCCTGAGAATATAAAAATCCACAATGTACTTCATGTTAGCTTATTGAAAGCATACGTAGCTAACCCTAACTATATCCTTAATTATCAACAAGTTGTAATACCTAGCCAAGGAGTCCTTGAGCTACAACCTGATAGAGTAATTCATGTAAGGGAGAGAAAATTGAGGAGTAGAACCCTTAGAGAATACCTTGTCCAGTGGAAGGATTATCCTGAAGAAGATGCTTCATGGATAGATGAGGATGCTCTTCATCAACAATACCCATGGTTTCTCTCGAGATGAGGACATCTCGATTTCTCTAAGGGGAGGAGGATGTAATATTTCCAGGCAATAAAAGTTAGTTGGTTAGTTCAAAGTTAGTTAGTCAATTAATAAGTTAGTAAGGTTACTAACTAAAGTAAAAAAATTAACTAATGTTAATAACTAACATTAAAAATAAATAAATAAATAAAATCGAGAGTCGTAACTCCATATTTTTTATGAATTAACAAGGACCATAGCCACCCTTCATGGAAGTTACAACGTGACCAAGAGATATGAGCTATATTAATCACTAATGTTAATGTGTATAGTAAGGATGATCTAAAAATATTAGATTTTTGGACAAGTCTAGAATATTTTAGATATTATCCTTTTTTATTAAAAAAAAGATATGGAGATTTCTAGAACTATATGTCATTTAAAAGAAAAGATAAGTGATGTTTTAGTTAGTTATAAGTGACTAGCAAAATCGCCAGCGTCGCAATCGCAGTCTACAAGCAGTAGACAGCACTTCGAATAGAGAAAAGAAGAATAAGTGAACTGAGAGCTTTCTAATCAAGTGTCTTAGGGTTTTACCCCCCTTTTGGAGCCAATGGAACCATCATATTTATGATCTGAGCATCAGATAATTGATCTTTCCAAGATCCCCCTCCACAAAGAGCTCCTCTTATCAGCCACAACCCTTCTTCTCCAATTTACTATAAATAAGAGGCATGGGGGGCAATTAGGGAGAAATAAGGAGACCCCGAGAGGCTGCAAGAGAGAGGTAGAGAAAGAGAGATAGAAGGATACCCCTTCAAGAGGCTGCGAGAAGAAGCTAGAGAGAGAGAGAGAGAGAGAGAGAGAGAGAGAGAGAGAGTTAGCTCAATTCCCTTGTCTCGATCTTTAACTAATCCATGTTCTCTTACTCTCTCTCATCTCAAATCTATTCCACCTTCCCTATCTCTCAAACCAATCGTGGACGATGGCTCCAAAGCGACCAAGTGGAAAAACCATGGGGACCAACGCAACTGGTCAAGCAACGAGTATTACCAATGATACGGGAGTGCCCGAGGTTGCAGGAGTTGCCACTACCAAGGGAACATCGGGTGTGGCTAATGTAAGTACGAGTAAAGAGGAAGTTCCTAATGTCGTCATGCTACCAAACCAGGTTATTCATTACTAGATTATTATTTTTCTATATAAGATAATTACATAAGATATTAGCTTTCATATTCTACACTTACACAAATTGATAACTCATCTAGAAAACATATTATTACAAGCATAAACAATTAATCACTATGATTTGTAGCTAGATTAATTGAGATTCTAAGTCATAAAATCATGTTGGAATTAATTGCCAAAGGTTATTGCATATATATCTTTATGTGCATTCGATATAGTTATGGCCAAATGCGACAAGGTTACGAGTTGACTAGAGATGGTTATAGAAACTGATTGTCTATTTAAGAGTCCTATAGGTCATCTTGTTGAGTTATTGGCACAATATATTTCTTTAAGGAATTTCACTTATGTTGGGTAAGATAGCCCAAACGGAAAATTCATGCCTTGCTTAACACGTTATAAGAGATGTACTCAACACTTCTTTATGGGGAGGAGAATCCTCGTTAGAATTTAAGGTTACCTTAGGATAAGGTCTACCTTGGCCATGTGAAGCTGTGAATTGCATGATGGGGTGATTGTTATTGCATCATTTGATATACATTAGAAAGGATTGTTTGTGTTTGCTAGAATCTAGATCTCTGATTGAAATTATTGTCAAACAGAATAAAAGGAAGGATCGCGCTAGGCTACCCCCAAGCTAGCGGCGAGACCCTACTCCAAGGGGGTCATGATTATCGCTACGAGAGGCTTGGACCAGCTCCATGGGCGAAAGGTCTGTCAGTAGGGATAGTCTCGGACAGTAGAAAATGTACGTGCCAGAGGGGGCTCTCGCTATAAATCCTTTGTTCTCAGAATCTGACGCCCCTTTGTGACCCAAGATGGGATCCTGGAACCCTAAATACTAGTTATGAGGGTGAAATCTTGGTGGACAGAATATCCTTATGGAATTCTATGTATCTTCTATTAGGACGGAAAGATGGAAATTGTAATAAGCTTCCAATATAATAAAGAAGTTTGCTTTACTGTTTGAATTGTATGCATGTCGGTGAGATAAATTATGTGAAGGAACCTGTGATTTAATGGACTAATTAAGGAAGATGGTTGTATATGTTCTAATAAATGTGCTCTAAGCAATTAAAAAAACTAAAGATGACCCATCATCAAAGGAAAGCGGGTGGATGTAACCCCTGATGGGTCCGTCCAATGGTAGGGTGGTCTCGGTTAGCTGGGAGCTTTTCTAAATCAGCAATAGAAATAGGAAGATGATAAATTGACCAACTAGTCATTAGGTAGAACCTACTTGCATTGTTTTAGGGGGCCGGAATGGGATTTTGCCTAATGGGCATGAGGGTTAACGTACCGCACTCCCCTCCGTCTTCCATTCTCTTTGAACCAAGTGCAATGGCAAGTCCGCTTCAGATCAAGTAATCCTCTAAAAGTGGGACTCAAAATGAATGACGCTAGCTGGCTGCTAGGAGATCCATCCGATTTTAGGAACCTAAAACTTCAAGTCCATTCTAGTGGGTTCGGCTGAAACTCTCCCGTTGCGAAGTAGACTCAATAGGGCCTAAGTGACAAACCCCGTGATGTTCCAAGGAAGCACCCAGCGGCATCATTTTCAAAAAACCTACTGATGGACTACTAAAAGGTGTGCCGTGGATTGAGATTAGCGGACACATCATACTTGAAAGATCCTACTTGTTGTGTATAAAGGACAATAACAGAAAATTCCCTAAAGTGGCATGTAGCACTTGCATCCTTCTAAAAGAGCAACAAGGCCTTAGCATCCCAAATTTCGAGAAACTTGCAAACAAATTAGTCGGCAAGTAGATAATTAACAACGTCATACACCCTCAAGAGGACTGGTTAATACTGCTTCGTTATCAAAGAGTTGGGACCTTCTTAGTTAAGGGTTGCCCCAAGTGGAAGCACTTATTTGTCATCACTACCATGCTAGTCAACATTTCCATTACTATTAGAAAAGCTACTCCCTTATCAAAACATATGGTGGAAACCTTAGTTCAAGGGCTCAAACCCTACATCCTCCCCAATCACTCTCCCAAATTCATGCTAACTAGGGCCTCCCTAGAATCTATTTGATGTAGAAAATTCAACTTTGGGAAGACATCTGGGATTTCCACAAGAAACAATGGCTTGAACCAAGAACCATCATAAATATCTTAAAGGTCTCATGAACTGAGCTTGAGCTTGTCCTCAATAGAATAGCAACATGGCCTCAATGCCTGTACCAAGCCATCCAACTCAGGGGTAACTTCAATTTAAGAGCTTTCACTTAGATGGATGGGTAGTGTAGTGGTGATCAACCATCGAGACCCATGGACCACTTATTGCTTCAAGCATTCCAAGCCGAGTACTAATAGCTACCTCTCACCACATAGCTAACGCGTCATCCATCTCTACAGGTGTAGTGAGCTTACCTCCATCCCCGATCAAGTTAGCTCCTCTCCTGAGCATTCTAGTAGCTCCACGATCCAAGTGCAAGCTTCAAGCAAGCTCCATGCTCCAAGCTCCATTGCCGCAAGCAAGAGAAGAGAAGAAGAGAGGAGAAGATGGAGAGCTTCTCCTTCACGGTCCCTCACCCCCCTCACACACTCACTTCCTCACACTCTCACACTTCCTCTCTCAATCACAAGCTCAAGCAAGCAAGCAAGCAAGCAAGAAGAAGAAGAAGAAGAAGAAGAAGAAGAGCTATTTTTGGCCACATACAAGAATGAGCTCTCGTTCACTTTTCAACTTTATATACAAAGCCCTAAATCCTTTTTGGGTGGTCATCCCTTTATCCCCTTTTTTACATAACAGGCCATGCCCTTTTTCCCATTGTCCTCCTATCTTCCTAGCTTCCTTCCTATCGCCCATCTGCCTTTACAAATTGCAGGATGCTCTTAAAATAAATCGTGTTGCGCCTTGCACTCTTTTACAAAAGTATTGACTTGCACTTTTCCTTATGTGCCTTCTTGATTTGGGACTTTTCTAACTTCTTGTGTTTCCATATTTTTCTTGGCGCGCCTTCATCTTCCATTTCACTTTTGCCTTGGCCTTTATCTTCTGCTTTATATTTTCCAAATTTTCCACCTTGTTTGCTTGATGGTTAACATTACCCCCCTCCTATCCCATGGCACTCACTGTAGGTAGTAGGCTTTAGCATGCACCAAAGACGTGGGTGGACGGGACTACTTTGGTTTGCCTTGGAGGAGTGTTGGTGGTGGTGCGGATGAAGGTGGTTGGTGGCACTTTGTTGGCCTGATTGGTTGGTGATAGGGTTGCTGAAATTGGTGATAGGGATGGTTTTTGTTAGGAATTGCACTCATGGGTTGGCACAAGTGTTAATGTTCTGGGGATTTTGCAGCGGGCGATGACTCTTTGGTGGGCATGCACGATGATAAAGGATAAGAATTAAAAGCTGAGTGTTGATGAGGAGCTGACGATACTTTTGTTGGAGTCTGCAATACCTAGAATTGAAAACCTCTCATATGTGGTCTCTCCCTGGGGGTAGTGCTAGTCTTCTTATCGTACACAAGACGTAGTTTGATTACTTTGGAAGACAGGTCAAACTCTAAGCAAACTCTAAGAAAGCTGAGAGTATTGTCCTAAACTTGAGGACCTAAACTATGTATATATTATGGTGCAGATATTATGTGAGTGCACGTGCATACCTAGATATTACGTAGTTAGGAGACTACTCATTTGGTTCCTTGTAGCAATGGGTGGATGTAGCAAGGGTTTGATGGGGTGGGAAAATTTGTTGATGTTGAGGAGAAGTACACTTGAAGGCTTCTTGAGACCTCGTTTGTGATTTGAACAACACGATGTAGCATAATTGAGCTCATTGATGCCTTAGCTTTGGTAATTGATGGCTACTAGTCATGCCTTGCTTACCACTGTTGATTGCAATGGCATTGAGATGGAGTGCGAAAAAGAATTGTGCAAATGCTTTAGGGTGACAGGTCGAGAACCATGGGCAAGATGAGCTCCCTAGGTATTTCTTACCCTTGATGTGCCCTGAACAATTGTGGGGGATGTGGAAAAGGGCTAGGGGATTAGGAACAAAGCCAGTTGACCATGGTCACTGGACGCACCTAATTTGAGGACCCCTAAGTGCTTGTTGTGATCGTGGCTTCTTTTTCTTTTTCTTTTTTTTTTCTTTTTTTTTTCTTTTCTATTCTTTTACTTCTCTTCTTCTTCTTCTTCTTTTGGGTGAATAAAATGAATACAACCATTGCAATACGTTTACGCTATGAGTCTTTCATTTGGATTGGAAAATGTTGAGATCCAAAGGCTGTGAAAAATGGATATTACAAAGATGATTGTGTTACTAGCCTCAACGCTAGAGGAATGGTTGTTGAGATGGAGAGATATACTTGAGATTTTTCAAACCTCTTTGTAACATATGAGACATCGGTACAATTGAGGTAGCGATTGCAATAAGCTATGCATGGACAAGGGATAGATCATCTAGCGAATTGCATCTTGGTAGACGAAGAACATTTGTCATTGTTGAGAGCGTGGCTCCTACCAGGATGTTGAGTTTGGCCAAGAAAGAAAGAATGGCCAATGACTATGCTTTGGGCCATGCTCAAATGCACTATGTGTTAGAATATCAAGCTCATTATTCTCCTGTTAGTATGTATGACTGACATTAGACTTGTCCAGCTGTATCAGCAAGTGTGGAACATTAAATAAGTCAGTGGTCTTAGACCCAGTGTGAATGGTCCTAGGGACCTTAGTACTATTGTATACACTCATTCTATGTGTGTGGATTTGTGATAATGAATGAAAGAAGAAGAGAGCATGCTTGCTCCTTACTCTGTCTCTGCCTCTCTCTCAATCTTAACATGGTATCAAAGCACCCATGACTGGGCTCTGTGGAAAGCATTTGTGAAGAAGCCTAGAAAATTGAAGTTTTAAGGTTCTTGAGAAGGAGGGCTAACTGCTCCTTCTCTTGTAGAGGTATGCATCTACTCATTGTGAGGTCTATGGTTGATATAAGTACTTGAGGCCTATATGGAGCCTATGGGGAGCTCTATTGAGCATAAATAAAGTGCTCATTACCATCATTGTCACTAGTATAGGCTGTTGAATACATCAATAGATCTACGTGAGCTACGCCTGTCTAGAATGTGGACTCAGATGCTTGCAAATGATGATTATGATCAGTCACTGATTGGTAAAGAGATTGTTTGAACCTTTTGAAGGGTGATTGAAGGCTTGAACCATTCTTGTTTGCTGTGAGCTCATCTAGGAGCTGAAATCACTGATTGCAGGTCTGGGATTTTTTATTGTTTGCTGTATACAGGGTATATACAGCATGAATGCATGGTTAACATGAGTCTGCAGCTCTCAAACATGTCCAAAACAACCATTGGAGCATGGGTACATGTAAAGAAGACATATAAACTAGATGTTATGCATTGAAGTTGAAATTTCTTACTGAAAATACACAGATCTGGAAGTCTAAAGGAGGCTGAGAAACTGTCAAGAATTTGTGGACAGCAAGCACTACTTGGTCCACTACTTGGCCCTGAAGGGTTATGTACTTCATGACATGGTATCTCTTACAAATGCTTTGAGCACTGAGAAGGGAGTTGAATGCAAATGGTTGCATCTGGAATTAGATGTACTACAGTTGTCTTGGCTGTTTATAAACAATGAATACTTTGTATGGCACTTACTTCTGAAGACAGGATACTCTTGGGTATTGACAGGGTTGTGCATTAGCTTCCATTTGTTGTGGCATATGGATATGATACCTTGAGGGTATTGTGGATTGAAATACGTTGTCTTTGGCCTGTTTTTGGCTGACTGAAATTTGCAGATAGAATACTTTGCACTTGTACTTGCAGTACATGATGTATTCAGTGTTAGATTGACATGCTTGGAACCCCATATGCAGGGATAGATCTCTGAACTGCTGTAAGTGTTTTAGGGACATGTACCCTCTATGTTGAGCTCAAAAAGGAGCTGTTGTTTACTGTCATTTTCAGCCTACAGACTGCTTATTTGTACATGAACAGGTTACTCAAATACATGCTGGTTTTGCATTGAATGCAGTCCGTATATGCAAGCTGCAATACCTAAGTGATTGCCAACTGTTAGGAGGTGATTGTACTGCTGTTTTCAGGCTAAAGAACTGATTGTCTGAGCAATAGAGTGCTAGAAACTATTATAAAAAGTTGCAAGCTGAAACTGAACTGTTTGGAAGACTTTGGCTTGCAGGTAGTCAGGCAGAGTCTAGAACATGGCAAATGCAGAAAGGACAAACAGCATAACCCAGATAGTGGGGGAAAAGCTTGACAGTAACGGAAGTTTCGCATGGAGAACTTCTTAATAGGGAAAGGCTATTGGGAGTTGGTAACTCGAGCGGAAGCTGAACCTGAGCTCCCAGATCGACCTACGGCTGATCAGAGACAATTACACCAAGCTTGGACATAGAAAGAGCTCGTAGAGTCTTGCACTGGCTCTCTTTATGTATCTCAGATGCCATGGTAATGTAGATAATGAACTGCAACTCTCCTAAGAATGCATGGGACATTTTGGTCAAGTATTATGGCACAACCACAAGTGCCAGGAAGATACAGTTGAAGCAGAAGTTCAACAACATGGAGAGGAAGAGCATGTCTATACATGATTATGTCACGGAGGTTAAGACCATTGCGGATCAGTTGGCATCTGTTGGTTCACAGGTTGAAGATGAAGACATGGTTGCTCTGACTTTGAATGGCTTGGGGCCTGAGTATAAGTCTTTTGACACTTTTGTGTCTGTGCGGGCTAAAATGCTTGATTTCAATGAGCTGGTTGCATTGCTTATCCATGAAGAGGTTAAGCTTGGCTTGGCTACAGGATCTAGTAGTTCTAAAAACAAGGATGCAATTTTCTATTCCAATCAACGCGGTTGTGGAAACCGTGGTAGAGGCTATGGATCTGACAGAGGAGGCCAGCAAAATGCATCCTATGGCAATAACAACCAGCAGGTATCGAATGCAAGAAGAAGTGGTGGAAACTTTAGAGGCATGGGGAGATCTAGCCCTAGAGGTAGAGGCTCCTGGCAACAGCAGCGTCCATCTGACAATCCGAACAAGGATAAGGATTGTCATTACTACGGGAAGTATGGGCATATTGCCAAGGACTGCTAGAAGAAGCAAGGCAATCAGAAAGGCAAACAACATGGACATTTTGCTACATCTAGTGATGCCAGGAGGCATATTTCACGGTGGATTCCGTGCCACGGTGGATTCCGTGAGGTTTTACGAAAATTCCGTAAACTTTGATGACCGGGGCTCATACTCAAAGTGGATTCTTTGTGCGAGAAGTTGATGGGGACGCCTATCCTTTTCGGGCATTTCATTAATTTAGTGTGTACATGGGTGATTCCATAGCGGGTGATTCCGCAAAATGCATATTAAATTAATAAATGTTTATGAGTTTTGAGTGCGCTCTCGTAATAAATTAAGGTTAGGATTGATTTCTAACCAGTTGATTTATTTATGTAGCTGAAGACTGCTAGGTATTCACTTTTTTCGGTTTAATTGTATTATTTTACTAACGATTGTGAATGCTTCAGTTGATGTGTAGAGATAGCAGCAGTGGCAGAGGAAAGCATTAGAGGATAGCGAGTATTCGATTTATTGATTATATTTTGATGGGCGCATACCTTAGGCATGACGTCTATATTTAGTCACGCCTATTTATTGAGGCGTTGGATATTTATTATTATTTTGTATGCGCATGGGCGCATGATTATGCTATTTGTACTTGGACATTGTATTGGGCATGCCAGACTCTTTGGGCATCGTCCATTAGCTTTATTCCTATTTTGTGTTAAAGCAAACTCAAAAGCTAAAAGCTTGCTATTTTGTAATTTGGGCTATTATTTGAGCTTGAAGATGAATAATACATAAAATACATGCTTTGTGGAGCGCTCACACAAGGCATGGGGGGAGATTGCACCCAATTGGTCTCTTGTTCATGTCGTTCATGCTTTTTACATTGAATTTTGTGCAAAAAGTAGAGTCCTATTGTTCTTGGGGACCTTCCAGCATTCACTACGCAAGTGTACAGTATCTGATCTGCGCACCAGTGGTATCAGAGCGAAGCTAAGATCAAGAGCTTCCAATTGCTACCCATCTTGTGCGAAGGCGGAGCTCCTGGAACGATCGGGCTCTACGATCAATCTCGTCGCGAACGGTCGATACCGGCAAATTTCTGGCGATCAAGAACCCATGTTTCCATCATCAAACTATGAGGGACCGGTCTTCAGAGGCGGAGGACCACTTCCACCTCTCCTACATCAAGTCGTCAAGAATAGAGATAAGCCATATTCGTTGCCAAGCTTAAAAGCTTTAAACTTTAAGTTATAAAGCTTAGTCAATTAGAAGCTTAACTAAAGCTTCAAAAACGATTCGTGATGAAGGACGTTAGGATGTTCAGAGCGCCGAAAATTGCGCCGAGGACATATTCATGTCCTTAAAAACGACGATTGGTCAGAAGCATTAAGCCTCTTAATCCCATAAGTCACCTAAAGCCATTCAACCATTCAAGTCTTCAAAGTTCTTTCAAGTCAAGTTCTGCAAGTTCCATAAAGCAAGCAAGTTCTGCAAGTTTACAAACTCTGCAAGTCACATTAGTCTGGTACTCTGCAAGTCAGATAAGTCAACTGGAGTCAAAACTGACTTCTGTCCAAAACTCATAGAAGGGTTGTTCCTGCGCAGAAACTCCGAATTGCAAAGTTGTTCATTGGAAGGTACTCTACGCATACGCAGGTTTGCTGAAGCATTTTTAGCATACGAAGAAGGATAAAACGTAGATTTTTTGAAGATTGTGAAAGCCACACCCAAAAATACATCAGCCTTGTATTCCCAAACTTGAGCTACGCTCATCCCGCTAACTTGATTTTGAGAGTGAGAGGTCTTTTGAGTTTTGCAGGATGACAGAATCACATATGGATGATTTAATGGTTGAAGGCGACCTACTTGAACCTACGATGGAGCAAAAGCTGGATTTAATCATGATGCAATTGGATGAAGAACGAAGGGCTAGGCAAGCATTGCAAGTTCAATTGGAAACTTTACAAAGATCGACTACCGACAAAGAGGAACCTCAATCTGAAGATCTTATCCGACGTACCATAGACGCGACTCTCGAAGCTCAAACCATTCACAAGGAATCAAAGATAAGTAAAAGAAATTTTAAATTCCAAACTTTCAATGGCACTCGAGAGGGAAAAACTGTTCTTGCATTCATTAGTCAGTTTGACGACTACTTTCATGAGGAAACCTATGTAGAAACATATAAAATCAAGTGTGTCACTAATCATTTAGTGGATAGAGCATCTCTTTGGTGGATTGTAGTATGCAAGAGTATAGATTGTCCCGCTACCTGGGAGAATTTCAAAAAGAAGTTTATGCAAAATTTCGTTCCTCCACAATTTCATGAGAAAGCCATAAAGCAATGGGATCTTCTTCAGCAACGGGATCGTGAACCTAGTCCTCAGTACACAGAGCGTTTTTGGAATGCACTACTCCAGTTACGCATGCTTGAAGACGTACCTAAAGCGACACACAAGCGCAAGTATATGTCTGGACTCCTTGGGCATTACTATGCTGAAGTTAATATGTTCAAGCCTGCTACTCTTGAAGACGCAATTTCATTAGCTCACGACACTGAAGACAAGCTGCGAGGTAGAGACAGATGTCCACAACAATTCCAAGCCAATGGTAACTATGGATCTAAGCAATTCAACTCAAATTTTAGAAGATTTAATCAAGGTCGTTCCTCTTCATCATCTTTCCGTAAGAATTGGGCAAAACCACCTGCTTTACCATCCAATGTTAATCAAAACCCCAAGCCTATTCCACAGCCAAATCCTAATGTCCCTAGACTTCCTGCCATTGCAAACAATGTAACCAAAGCCAAGCCAATAGTATGTTATAAATGCCACCAGCCTGGACATCTAGCAGCAAATTGCCATTCGAAGAAGCCACCTGTCCATATCAACTACCTTGGAGCAATGGAAGATAACGAACATGAAGATATGCCTGATTTCACAGAAGATGAGGACGACACTACTACTCTTTCGGATACTTTACCAGGTATGCCAACTCCACATTCTTTATTGACTATGAAATGTTTAGTGCATGGAAAGGAAAAGATTATTTTGCATGATGACGATAGTACTCATGATTTTATTTCAGCAAAGCTAGTAAAAGAATTGAAGTTACAGACTGTACCTACACATTATCGCATTAAAGCAGCATTCTTAGGCACTAGGTATAATGGTACACAGGAAGTGCATGACTTAGAAATTCAAATTGGTCAATACACTGAAAGAAGAAATTTTCTAGTTGTTCCATTACAGTCAAGTGACATTATTTTAGGTATGCCTTGGCGTCATCAGCATAACCCAGATATAGATTATTCCACACATTCAATGAATATTAATTTTCAAGGAAAACATATTACATTGTATGGTATGCATGCATCTAATGTTTTTCCACTGCTTTCGCATACTCAAGCTAAACGTGCATTACGCAAGAGTAGTAAATCCTATCTCATTTGGGTGGATGAACTGCAAGTAAAAGAAAATCATATGCATCCTAGGCATAAAGAATTTCTTGCACATTTTAAAGACTGTTTTGCCGAAGACCTACCACCTGGTTTACCTCCTTCACGTCCAGAAGACCATAAAATAGATTTGATTCCTGGTACACAACCACCTTGCAAAGCACCATATAGGCATAACCAGATAGAGCAAAAAGAAATTTAGAGTCAAGTTGAGGAATTACTAAATAGAGGATTGATTAGACCTAGTAGTTCTCCATTTGGTGTACCTGTTCTATTAGTAAAGAAAAAGAATAATACCTATCGTATGTGCATTGACTATCGAGCTTTAAATAAGATCACTGTAAAGAATAGGTATCCAATTCCTAGAGTTGATGACCTTATGGATAAACTGCAAGGATCTACTATATTTAGTAAAATAGACCTTAAGTCTGGTTATCATCAGGTGAGACTAGATAAGTTAGACATATTCAAGACTGCATTTAGGACACAGTTTGGTCATTATGAATTTTTAGTGATGCCATTTGAATTGACTAATGCACCTGCTACATTTAGTAGAATGATGAACCATATATTTTTGAAATATCAGTATTGTGTTATTGTCTTCTTTGATGATATTTTGGCGTTTAGTCAAAATGAGAAAGAACATTATGAGCATTTGTCATTGGTTTTCCAGTTATTAAAAGATAATCAACTATATGCAAATCCTGAAAAGAGTGAATTTTTTAAAACAGAAATTGAGTATTTAGGTTATATTGTATCATCTGATGGAATTAAAGTTGACCCTAAGAAAATAGATGCAATATTGAATTGGCCTGTACCTAAAAATGTGCATGAGTTACGATCATTCCTTGGTCTTGCTAGTTTCTATAGAAAGTTTGTGCGTAATTTTTCATTACTTGCTTTACCATTGACTAAACTTCTGAAGAAAGGTATTGTCTATCATTGGTCCGATAATCAACAAAAATCCTTTGATTTATTGAAACATGCATTAACCCATGCCCCTGTCCTACAGTTGCCTGATTTTAATAGACCATAGTGATTGATGCTAGTGGATCAGGAATAGGAGCCATACTTATGCAGGATAATCATCCTATAGCCTATTCTAGTTGTAAGCTGAAACCCTCTGAACTGAAATATTCCACATATGACAAAGAACTATTAGCTGTTGTACAAGCATTAAGACAGTGGAAACACTACTTAATGGGTTCATAATTTATGATTAAGACCGACCAACAAAGTATTAGACATTTACTTAGCCAACCCCAAATATCTGACCGACATATCAAATGGACATCCTTTATCCAGAGTTTTCATCCTATCATTCAATATCAACCCGGTAAAGAAAATGTAGTGGCTGATGCATTAAGTAGAAGACCTGCCATTCATAATATTTCTGTTATATCTTTTGATTCTTTGATTGCTATGAAAGATACTTATCATCAGGATATTACTTTTCATACTGATTGGAATAAATTAGTTCAAAATAACTTGATTCCTATTGATTCATTATCATATAATGATGGATTTATGTTTTATGAAAAGAGATTGTGTGTTACAGTTCCATTCCGATCTTTTGTTTTGAATGAGATTCATTGTCCTCCATATCAAGGTCATAGAGGTATCATATCTACTTTACGTACATTAACTGAAGATTTCTATTGGCCGTATATGGACACTGATGTATCTAACTTTGTTTCTGAATGTTTGATTTGTCAAAGAGTTAAGAGACATCATGGTAAACAGTATGAATTACTTATGCCTTTATCTATTCCATCTAGACCATGGGAACAAATTTCTATGGATTTTATTACTGGTTTACCTAATACTAAATCTAACCATGATATGATTTGGACAATAGTAGATAGGTTTAGTAAACAAGCATATTTCATTCCATGTAAGAAAACTTTAACAGCATCACAAGCAGCACAATTGTTTTTGAAATCTGTTTTCACTAACCATGGATTACCAAAAGTTATTATTTCTGATCGTGATTCTAGATTTTGTAACAACTTTTGGATTACTCTGTTTGCTAACCTGGGCACAAAGATTGATTTCTCATCTGCATTTCATCCTGAAACTAATGGACAAACAGAAGCTACTAATAGCACTATTCTAGATCTTTTACGTGCTTATACTATTTCTAAACCACAGACATGGGACACACATTTGCATTTATTACAGTTTGCATATAACAATACACCACACACATCTACAAAGAAAGCACCGTTTGAAGTGATTTATGGTTATAGATTATCTACACCTGTTGCATCTTTGTCAAATAGAATTCAGAGTGCTGATGATATTGCTAGTATGCATAATACTATCTTTGATGAGGTTAAAGACATGATTTCCAAAGCCCAGCAATCATATACCAAACAAGCCAATAAGAAAAGACAAGCAATGAATTTCAAAGTTGATGACTATGTTTGGTTGAGAATAGAAAAACGTAGACTACAAAGTGTAGATAGACACCCAGTTGTGAAATTAGCCCCTAGATTTTATGGACCATTTAGGATCATTCATAAAATTAATGACAATGCATTCAAGTTAGAATTACCACCTCATTGGAAAATTCACAACACATTTCACATTAGCTTATTACAACCATTTAGAGGCCAATTACCTGTACACCCTGTTTATGACAACCCACCTTTGTTAGAGGAAGAGACTGAAATACTTGAACCTGAAGCTATCATAGATACTGATTTTATGACCACTAGAACTGGCCGTAGATATTCTAGATATCTAGTTAAATTTAAGAACCATCCTGTAGAGGAAGCACAATGGATGCACGCTAGAGACTTAAATGCTTTCCCCACTCTGTTAGCTCCACATTGAGCTAATAGCAATTGAGGTCAATTGCTATCCCACCCCAGGGGTATGATGCCAGGAGGCATATTTCACGGTGGATTCCGTGCCACAGTGGATTCCGTGAGGTTTTACGGTGGATTTCGTAAACTTTGATGACCGGGGCTCATACACAAAGTGGATTCTTTGTGCGAGAAGTTGATGGGGACGCCTGTCCTTTTCGGGCATTTCATTAATTTAGTGTGTACATGGGTAATTCCATAGCGGGTGATTCCGCAAAATGCATATTAAATTAATAAACGTTTATGAGTTTTGAGTACGCACTTGTAATAAATTAAGGTTAGGATTGATTTCTAACCAGTTGATTTATTTATGTAGCTGAAGACTGCTAGGTATTCACTTTTGTCGGTTTAATTGTATTATTTTACTAACGATTGTGAATTCTTCAGTTGATGTGTAGAGATAGCAGCAGTGGCGAAGGAAAGCATTGGAGGATAGCGAGTATTCGATTTATTGATTATATTTTGATGGGCGCATACCTTAGGCATGACGCCTATATTTTGTCACGCCTATTTATTGAGGCGTTTGATATTTATTATTATTTTGTATGCGCATGGGCGCACGATTATGCTATTTGTACTTGGACATTGTATTGGGCATGCCAGACTCTTTGGGCATCGTCCATTAGCTTTATTCCTATTTTGTGTTAAAGCAAACTCAAAAGCTAAAAGCTTGCTATTTTGTAATTTGGGCTATTATTTGAGCTTGAAGATGAATAATACATAAAATACATGCTTTGTGGAGCGCTCACACAAGGCATGGGGGGAGATTGCACCCAATTGGTCTCTTGTTCATGTCGTTCATGCTTTTTACATTGAATTTTGTGCAAAAAGTAGAGTCCTATTGTTCTTGGGGACCTTCCGGCATTCACTACGCAAGCGTACAACATCCGATCTGCGCACCATCTAGTCAGGCAGATGGTACTTCAGGAGATGGATTGTTTGCCATGCAGTATGTAAAAGATAGAGTTACTGAAAAATGCACTGATGATGCAATTTGGTACATTGATTCAAGGGCATCGAACCACATGACTCCTCACAGTGATTGGTTCACTGATATGGTGGCTAAAAAACATGGCTATGTCTGTACAGGTGATGACACGTAGCATAGCATTGAGCATAAAGGCAAAGTGCCTCTTGTGGTTGATGATGGCAGAAAGAAAAATTTGCATGATGTATTGCATGTTTCTTCGATTACAAAGAACCTACTGTCTGTTGGTCAGATGACGGAGCAGAACTTGCAAGTTAGATTCAACAAGCATGGTTGCTTTATTGAAGAGTATGGCAATGGATGCAAGTTGATAGCTCGTGGCCACAGGAATAGCAGAATGTTTACTCTTGATGCTACCTTGCCAGAGCTAAATTCAGCTATGTTTGCCCATGGTTCTGGCACTATCAGAGACTTGGAAATTTGGCACAAGAGAGTGGGGCACGTAAATTTGCAAAGGCTGTAAATTATGCAGAAAAAACAGCTTGTTATAGGTTTACCCAAGTTCCAATATTCAAATATTGGTCATGTATGTGATGCTTGCCAGTTTGGTAAGCAGTCAAGGTTGCCATTTGTCAAGCATGTAAGGTAGAGTACACATCTGTTGCAGTTAGTGCACTCTGATGTTTGGGGGCTAGCCCATAATGCATCCATGGGAGGCTCGAAGTATTACGTGACATTCATTGATGATTACAGTCACTGTACTTGGGTTTACATTCTGAAGAAAAAGGATGAGGTGTTTGTTGTTTTTCAGCAGTTTAAAAAGCAGGTTGAAAAGAAATTTGACTGCTATATCTCTTGCTTGAGATCAGATAGCGGTGGGGAGTATGTCTCAAATGAGTTTGACAACTTTCTGGTTGAAAATAGCATACGTAGGCAGCTTACCTGTAGCTACACTCCTCAGCAGAATGGGGTAGCTGAAAGAAAGAACAGGGTCTTGATGGAAGCTGCTCATGCCATGATGAATGAGAAGAAGATGCCGCTCTATCATTGAGCTGAGGCTGTTATGACAGCCATCTATATCTTGAATCAGACTCCCACTGTAGGTATTCATGAGATGACACCATTTGAGAAGCTGTATGGCTATAAGCCGGATGTAAGTCACATGAAATTCTTTGGCTGTCTTGCTTATGTGCATATTCCAGATGAAAAAAGGAAGAAGCTAGATCCAAAAGCGCATAAGTGTGTTTTCATTGGATATTCGCAAGAGAAGAAGGCATACAAATGCTATGATCCCTCTACCAGGGAGACCTTGGTGAGCAGGGAGGTTATTTTTTATGAGATGGGTTCTTGGTATATATCACTAGCTACAGTGCCATCAGATATGTCTTCTATTCATGTATCTACAGTTGATATGCAGCAGAGCACTACTATGATAGGACCTAGTAGTCAGACAGTATCCCCATGGACAGGGAGATTGAGGAGCTCACTGTCCACTGACACCAATATGTCAGTGAGGGGAGATATAATGTCTTGGATAGCAAAGGAAAAGAGAAAGTTATTGAGGATGCATCTGGTATGATGACACCTAGTAGAATGACTTCTGGATATGAGTCTGCTGACACTTTAGACAGTGAACTTGGTATTCAGACTCTCTATATGCCTGGCGCAAGGCAGAGCAGGTACATTCCACCTCATGAGAGAGGGGAATCGAGTAGTGCACCACAGACTAGACGCTCACAGAGGGTCAGATACCCTGTTGATAGGTTGACATATAGTGGCTACATTGCAAAGCATTATGCTTACATGACAAAAGTGATGGAGATCAAAGAACCAGGTACATATGCTGAAGCAGTGGAAGATGAGAACTGGTGTGCAGCCATGGATGAAGAAATGAATGCCTTGGCTGAAAATAAGACATGGGATCTTGTGCCACTATGCCTGAAGGAAAAAGACCATTGGCTGTATATGGGTCTACAAAATCAAATGCAAGTCGGATGGCAGTGTGGAAAGGTACAAAGCCAGGCTGGTTGCTAAGGTGTATGCCCAACAGTATGGACTTGATTATGAGCAAACATTCAGCCATGTTTCTGTGATTGCTTTGGCTACTGCTAGAGGCTGGAAATTACAGCAGATGGACGTTAAGAATGCATTTCTTAATGGTGACTTAGCAGAGGATGTCTATATGGTTTAGCCAGAAGGGTATGTTCACCCTGATTTTCAGCATTATGTATGCAAGCTGAAAAAGGCACTGTACGGGCTGAAGCAGGCTCCGAGAGCTTGGCATGCTAGGATCAGTAAAACTACTTGCAGAGGTTTGGATTTACTATTGGTAGGGCTGATCACAGCCTATTTACAAAGAAGACTAACAGTGGCTTGGTAGTTTTGGTCATATATGTTGATGATTTGATAATCACTGGTGATGATGACTTGGGCATACAGCATGTAACGAAGATATTGAAATCTGAATTTGACATGAAAGATCTAGGTGAATTGAAGTACTTTTTGGGTATTGAGGTAATCAAGGCTGAAAATGGTTTATGGCTGATGCAGAAACATTATGCCATGGAAATGCTGAAAAAGTATGGCATGGCTAAATGCAAACCATTGGATACACCCCTTGATCAGAATGTCAAGTTGGACATTAGCACTGGAGCTGAAATTCAAGATGTGACTATGTACAGGCAGATGGTTGGAAGTCTGATCTACTTGACCATCACTAGGCCATATTTGAGTTATGCAGTTGGGCTCATAAGTCAGTTTATGCAGAAGCCCAGGAAGCCACATTTGGATGCTGTTAGGCAGATTATGAGATATGTTAAGTCCACTATAGATTATGGGCTATTCTATATGAGAGATAAGCCCTTGAAACAAGTTGGATACACGGATGCGGATTGGGCAAGATGCTCATATGATCGCAAATCTACGAGTGGTTATGCTTTTGCCTTTGGAAGTGGCATGATCAACTGGAGCAGCAAGAAGCAACGAACAGTTGCATTGTCTAGTACTGAGGTAGAGTACAGGGGTGCTGCATTGGTAGCATGCGAGATTTCATGGTTGCTCAAGCTTATGGCTAATTTGGATATTCAAGTGGATGCTCTAGTGACCTTATTATGCGACAATCTCAGTAGTGTACTCCTGGCAACGAATCCAGTATACCAAGCCAGGACAAAACACATAGAGGTACACTACCATTTTATCAGAGAGATGGTTCTTGCAGGGAGAGTAGATCTTATGCATGTGAAGACTGATGAACAGGTTGTAGATATCTTTAGCAAGTCTTTGGGTAAAGATAAGTTTAGTAGTTTTAGACAGCTACTTGGAGTTCATCGGATGATTTGAGCTTGAGGGGGAGTGTTAGAATATCAAGCTCATATTATTCTCCTGTTAGTATGCATGACCTTAGTCTTGTCCAGCTGTATCAGCAAGTGTGGGACATTAAATAAGTCGGTGGACTCAGACCCAGTGCGAATGGTCCTACGGACCTTAGTACTATTGTATACACTCATTCTATGTGTGTGGATTTGTGATAATGAATGAAAGAAGAAGAGAGCATGCTTGCTCCTCACTCTGTCTCTGCCTCTCTCTCAACCTTAACACTATGTGCTTTCTATAGGGTTGATTTTCTCTTCCAGCGAGGCTTCAATCATGGCTCTTTGCTCTTGGTATTTCTGTCACTTTCTCCATAATGGTTCTTTATGGGATCTGTGGTTTTGTGGTGACTTGGGCTTTGAATGCTTTCGTACCGAGACCTGTGTCATCCTGCATTCACTTGGCAACTCATGAGAGTATATGAAAGTCCTATGCTTCAATCATAATGAATAGGTGCAACTCAAGAAGACATCACTTATCTGAATCCCATAGCATTGACTTCGATGCATATCACCTGCACTTGATTATCATTGCTTGTGTTTGTGTTGGATTTGGCTTTTTTTTTTGTATTATCTATACATAGTCACAAAACTCATTGTTTATTATGTACACGTTTATGAATCCAAGTCACTTCGCGAGGATAAAAACCAATTGTAGAACTTATGATTGTACTGGAGTGTGGCACACACA
Source organism: Lygodium microphyllum (assembly GCF_053477565.2). NCBI lineage: Eukaryota > Viridiplantae > Streptophyta > Polypodiopsida > Schizaeales > Lygodiaceae > Lygodium > Lygodium microphyllum. Next base: position 74,235,011 of record NC_141142.1, on the reverse strand, counting down.
TCTAGTACTCATGGCGGCCTACTCAATAACAACAAATATTTTGCAACATCAAGTAGCATGGCACCTTGTTCAAGTCTACTGGCAACATGTAGCTCCTCCTTGATAAGAATTTTATCAACCAGAGAGTTCTCTTGGCTAGTTCTGGCTAAGTCCATACCCGGAACGACAGTCAATACTTGAAAGAAGGTTGGTGCCACGTAGGTCGGGTCTCTTTGAGACCGCCATTTGGCCAATCTTCCTCTGATACTGTCATAATCTGGGCTCCAAGTTTGGCCATTGTAGCACAATTTTCAAACCAACATTTTTCAAATTGAGTTCAACCCTATGATTATCGCTTTAGCTGCTCTATCTGTAAGAGATTTGGTTGGCAAGGAACTTCATTGAATGTCACAGTTAAGTGTAGTTTGTTGGCTTCCTCGTCAGAGATGAGTTGCATACCTTCATATAGGAGCTTGTCATAGTGCTCATTAAGATATTCTTGCTCTTCCTAGCTTAGCGGATATGGCAAGTATTCATCAAGCTACTCCCTAGGGAGTGTACCTATGTCTGCAAGGATGTAGACACATGCGAATATTTTGAGTTTAGAATCCCACTCAGTCAAGCACTCTGTGACACTTCTATGTTCCATGAAGGCTTGCTCGGTTGCTATCTCATGCAGGGTTCTAGGGGTTTCTCTAGGCTTTAGTCTAGCTGGGGGATCAAGCCTAGACGAGCAAGATTGCTCAATGCTAGGATTACTTTTATCCTTGGGGTTTTTGTGTTTCTCTTAAGGCTTTGCTACTATTATGTCATGGTTTCCCTCGAACGTGACTGGTAGAGTTATGTCAGCTTGTTGTGACAGTGTTGTATCCACTCTTGATTGATCAATGTAAGTCCTGTTGTCAGTTGATTGAGTGTTGTAAGCAACCGTTGATGGTAATGGTTGCTTTGATTTTTTCAAACACACGCATGTGTCTGAGATTTCACTGTTGTTAGGAGAGATGGAAATGGGTTTATTGGTGGATGGACTTGATGCTTCATTCCTCAGCTCTTTAACGCTCTTGGTCTCAATCTTCCTTGCATCTATAGCCACTAGAAACTACCATTTTTTTTGTTGTTTTCTCCTCTTTTTCTTGGGTAATTGCGGTGTCTCCTTTAAGGACTCAAGACCTTGAACTAGGTCAATCGTTGATGTGTTTGGTTGGGATTCATTGTTCTCTTTCTCTATTGTGTCCTTGTGGGACATGGGGATGTGGCTTGTTGAATAGCCTTGCTAAATTGTGAGGGCCCAATTGCCTCTCTTCTTGGGAAGTCTAGCTCTTTGGTCAATTCTCCTTTGTTGAGCTCCTCCTCCGATTCCTGATTGGAAATAGTAACCGCTAGTTCAGTGGACTGGCTATTGTTGGTGGGTTACGATGCCAAGTCCTTAGGCAGATCCGAAGTGATCGTGTCTTTGGTTGCCTGTCGAGCATTCACTTGTGCAGGTTGAGCATTAGTTGAGCTAGTCATGATAGATTGCACAAGCATAATCTTAGGCTGAGAGCTAAGGGTGGTGTCATGTCCCACCTCTTGGGCATTCGAAAGCTTAGGTGGAGATAGAGATTGGAATTGAGCAGCCATACTTGACGATTGCCATTGTGCTTCCTATGTCCGTTTAGGGAAAGAGGGTGTAGGAGACTTGGGACTCCTAAGTGGCTTTTACATTGGCTGGAAGATTTGCTCGTGGCTGTTAGATGGTTCTGCCATTTGCTTTGTTGAGCATTTAATCTTACCATGAGCAATGTTGTGCCTATGATGCTTGTTATCCTCTTGGGAAATCAAAGGCTCCTTGGGCACAAGTGGTCTTTGTGCACACTCATCGATTACATCTGATGTCTACTTGTTAAGCACGCTAGGCTGAGGATCTACCTTTTGAATAGTCATGTTTGGTTTCTTGCCTCAAGACTTGGATTTTTGTTTAGATTTCCTCATGCACTTCTTTGCTTTTGATGCGATCTAGCCTTCAACTGATAGAGGAGGTTTAGCAGGGGGTTTTGGTACCCAAATCCATTGGTTACCTGTGTAATACCCTTGTGCTCATAGCAACTCTTTGGATATCCATCGCGGCATTGACCTGGCTCTCCATCAATACCTTCCTCTATAAGGCTTGGGCTTCTTTTGTGGTCTTCTATGATATTTGTAAGTCCAAAGCTTATCCTTGGCATTGTTTCCCGACCTTCTTGTTTCAAGCATGGCCTCGCTCTTACTGGTTCTCTCTCTTCAACATGTACTTGTATCAACTCTTTCAACAAGTCCTTGCTCTCATCACTAGACTTGCATGTTATGTCAGAATGTTCCTTGTCCTTCCCTCAAGGTTTAATGAGGTCACCCTTACTAAAGGTTGTGATTATCCTCACACCTGGTAGTGTCAAGTGTATCCTTTGTGTTGCGTAATCAGTCTCACACTTCTTTGCCCTTTTGAAGGGTCGTCCTAGGAGGGTTTCCTTTCCACAATTAGCACTACTTGGAGGAACATGGAATAGGATAGGTAAGCTTTCCATTTCAATAGTTACAAGGACTTTGCACTTTCCTATAAGTGCTTATGGGTGTCCCCCGTAAGGATTAAGAGTTGCCTCAGTTGGTGTGAGCTCTCATTGGCCTAGTAGGGTCCATGCTTCATAGGTTAAGATATTTAAGTCAACTCCTTCATCGATGAGAGCATCAACGATGTACTCTCTTTTTGCGGTGAGTTTGATCCTAAGATAAGCAGGTGGTACTATGTCTTCATCTTTCGGGTCTTGGCTTGTAAATTCAAGCCTTTTGATATATGCCTTTGAGTCCTCCAGTGCACAACCAAACATGGATTCTCCACTGATGTCTTGGGTCACATGTGCAGTGCCATTCAAGGTGCATCTATTGTCAGGACTGTCATATCTAGTCATCCTCCCAGTTGTAGCTTGATGTTGTTGCATTCCGCTTTGACTAGTTGCAGTCCGCATGCAACCTCTACATGTTTTTGTGGTGTGGCCTTTTTGCCCTTGTTGGCTAGATTGGCCCATTGAGGTTCTAGGGTCTCTGTTTGTCCGTGTTTGGGTACGGTCTTTCGGTTGTTATTTTGCAAGTGAGAGTTTATGCTTGTGCATAGCCATTACTACACTAGGATCTAATTTGGAGGATCTGTCACGGTGCACGTTTTCTCTCCAACCTACTTGGGGCAGGTGCGGAGGGGGCAGAGCCCCCTCTGTGGGGGTTCGGGGGGAGCAGTCCCCCCCCAACCCACAGGACCATTATGCTAAACACCATGTGTGCTTTGAAGGACCATTCGTAGCCAAGTTTCAAACTACTTTCTCTAGGATTTAATCTAATGATAGGTCTATGATGTGCCTTTGGCTCTATATGGTCTATGGGTCGGTTTCACGGTCTACAGGTTAAAATTTTGAAAAAATCCAAATTCGGCCCAGCAGGTCCAAATTGCAAGGACCGAATGCCCGATTCGGCCCATCCGAGGGCCGAGGGCCGAATCAGGTGGGCGGAATGCAAGTGGTCTGAAGGGTGAATTCAACCGGTCCGAGGGCCGAGTGGGCCGAGTGGTTCGAGGGCCAAGTGCCAAGTTGATTCGAATATTAAGTTTGTCCGAGTGGTCAACTCCAATGAACCGAGCGGTGTCGTCCGAGTCAACTAGACCGAGGGTCAAATTTTGACACATCCGAGTCGAGTGGTCGTAGTGTGGTAGTGGGCCGAGGACTTGACCCAAAATCTCGTCACTCGGATGAGCAGAACGTGGTGCAATTTTGGCCGACGCAATAATAAATCACTTAAATTATCTGATATAGGTTATGGCCTATCTCACGCATCTCTAGATCAAAGCTATGGGTGGAGGGAAAGAGTTGTATATAGTTGGAATAGCAAATAAACTCCAAAATGCAAATCGGCAAGCAAATCAAACCCTCTTACCCTATTATGACAGCAGAAACCCCAATGCTTGTTTGCTTCTTTTTCTTTGTTTTTTCTATCCTAATGCATCCCGATCACAAAATGAATACCTACACTACTCCAACATGCTTTTCCAAATTCAAAAAACCAAAAACCTACTTGCTAAGGAGATTGAATACCTCTTCAAACTCCCTTGCGTCCTACATATCTACCTCAAGCATCGGTTCGAGGAAAAACCCTACTTCAATTCTCGATTCGAAGCGCGCAAGCACTCAAGACTTGAATCCGTTGGTCCCGACAATGGAACCAAAATGTAGTGGCGATCAACTGTCGAGACCCATGGACCACTTATTGCTTCAAGCGTTCCAAGCCTAGCACTAATGGCTACCTCTCACATAGCCTATACACCATCCATCTCTATGGGGGTAATGAGCTTACCTCCATGCCCAACCGAGTTACCTACTCTCCCGAGCACTCCGATAGCTCCACGATCCAAGTGCAAGCTTCAAGAAGCTCCATCCTTAAGCTCCACGCTCCAAGCTCCATTTCCACAAGCAAGAGAAGAGAAGAAAAGAAGAGAGGAGAAGATGGAGAGCTTCTCCTCCATGGTCCCTCACCCTTACACACTCACTCCCTCACACTCTCACACTCCTCTCTCAATCACAAGCTCAAGCAAGCAAGAAGAAGAAGAAGAAGAAGAAGAAGAAGAGGAGAGCTACTTTTGGCCACACACAAGAATGAGCTTCTCATTCACTTTTCAACTTTATATACAAAGCCCTAAATCCCTTTTGGGAGATCATCCCCTTATCCCCTTTTTTACATGGCCAGTCGTGGCCTAGGCCCTTTTTCCCATTATCCTCCTATCTTCCTAGCTTCCTTCCTACCACCTATCTACCTTTACAAATTGCACGAGTGAGAGCCCGGTGCTCTTAAAATAAATTGTGATGCGCCTTGCGCTCTTTTAAAAAAGTATTGACTTGCGCTTTTCCTTGTGCGAATTTCTCCTTCGTTTGGGACTTTTCTGCACTTCTTGTGTGAGAGCGGAATTTAGGTGACGGGAAGTGCTTAAAAATAGCTAAAAATTATGAAGATCGAGGGAAAAATATTCACTGTCAAAGGCGGCGGCTCGATCTAGGACGATTTTAAGCGCCAAAGTGCTTTAAAGGCGCCCGAGCGACACTTGTTGATTTTTCATAATTTTTCAGACAGTCGTGCGGGTTGACACAAGCTACTGGCCAATGTGGGATGCTAAGCCGGACGCCCAGGATTTTTCAGAGCTCGATTCCGAGTCCGGACGGGGAAAAGGCCAAGAAACCGGTCAAGATGCGAAGAGGTGGACAAAATTTGGCCAAAATGGGCAAGTGACCTTTGGGGCCAAAAATTTAATGTCACATGAAAGTTTGGGAGAGGAAGATGCAACAAATCGTGGAGGAAGAACACGCCAGAATGCGCCCGAAAATTGCGCTCCATGGCTTCATGATCAATCTCCAGCCTCAATGCAACCTACCCGAGTGATCATTGGCAGTGAATCCCCTCCGTATCCTGACTCTATCGCCGCCCTTCGCCCGTCAAATGATGCCCTCTTTGGAAATCTCTGATTCTAGTCTTTCTCTCTCCTCCCTCTCTCTCTTCTAAAGGCAAGTTCATGTGGGGAGAAGAAGGAAGAAGAAAGAATGGTGGAGGCTTGTCCGGCATGGACCGGATTGCTCCACGGGCTGAGAATGGTGATTTGTGATGTTGCTGGACATGGAGTGCTACTGTTTTTTCAAATCTACAGCCATGGACACAAAACCCGAAACACGCGTTTAAGCGGTAAACTAAAAAATTACAAAGAAAATTTAGTGTTTTATGCTTTTGATTGATGGAATGCCGTTCATATGGACTAAGATTTGATTATGCTACTGATTCTTCTGAGTTCTTACTGTTTATAACCAGAAATTATGAAAAACATGCATTTCATGGCTCGAAATAATGTCAAGAAACCCGAAAACGCATGAAAAATGGGGAAAAACAAGGGTTTTGGGCATATAAATGGGGAAAACCGTCGATACACATCAACTAATCTTTCAATTTTGTTGCAAATGAACTGAGGGCCACAGCCCACAAACTGGTTTTCATTTTCAGCAATTTAAAAAATACAAGAAAATGAAGAAAATGGGGAAAAATGATAAAAAAACCATGAAAAATAGGGGAAAAATACATTTGGGGCTACGAAAAATATAGAAAAATAGGATTTATGTTTGTTGATGTATAGCAAGACTGGGGCATGAAGTTATGCTTCAGTTCAGCCTTGTTTATATGTTTTAGTGCGTGTTTCCTTCCTTTCTCCACATAAAATGACAAGGAAACCCTAAAAGAAATGAATGCAATGATGCACTATCAACGGGGGAGGGTAGAGTTGTGGAAGAAATGGTTAAATGCCGCTGAGCATGAGGAATAATTTGCTGATTTTATATGCATCGCATCTAGGACGGAATAATAATGATAAAAATTAAAACCTAGTAGCACGAAGATCACTTCGGTGCTAGGTGTCGCAGCGAAGCACAAAGCGGTTAGAAAGAAAAGCATGAAAGAGATGTTTTGCACTTGCACGCTGCTGGTTTTTAAAATGTTTGAGCACTAGGCATCCACCTCTTTGCATGATCATTTAGAGGAAATTAAAAGTATCAGAGTCAGCTCCTGGATACGCATAGCAATTGTTTTCAGTAGGCCTTTGACCCACCGTTGAGAGCGTGAGGTTCCTATGCTGTAGGCTAGTCGTGGGATCATAAAGGGGAAGTCAAGTAAGGACAATGGTACATTCCTGGATACGTTTATTTGGTACCTTGAGCGACGTTTGTGCGAAATGTCTAAATGTCGAGCGGCGCATCGAGGGGCCAATCCTCAAGGTGTAGGAGAGTCGCAGAGGGTTGACGGCATCCAGCCGTAGGAGGAACCCCATGTGTATGTGATTCGAGCCTTTTGGCTATGTGAAAGGGACTCCCTCTGAGGAGTAATATTGGGTTAGGATCAGTTGGACTACAAGGTATTACAAACGCAATGTTTAGGAAGTCAGAGATTTTGATAGACGCTCCTGGCCGCGAGGCCGAGGGGTTGTCTTGTGCATAGTGACGAGGTCCGGCTAGTGCATGAGCCAGTGCCGGCCCGTTTTTAGGTCCATCAGTGGTGCGTCTGCCGGGAGCTGCTTAAAAGTGGTGGTTCTCGAATCCTGGTTGTTTAGGGACCAACTAGCAGTTTATGCCAAAGGATACTGAGATTGATCCGTTATTTATTGATAAGCATCGTCTAGCAGAAATCCAAAAGCAAGAAAGAGACGAAAGAGCTAGGCGACGTGCTGAAATTTTTAGGAGATATTCCCCTAAGCGTAGCGGTGCTGAACCCTTACGAGGGAGTGGATCTAGTGGTCTTAGGACCACAAGCAACAAGTTAGGAGAAGGTGGAAGCTCTAGTGCTCCCCTTCCTTCTATAAGCCAATCCACGTCAAGTACGGGAGGTGTAACCCCACCGGTCTTTATTCCTAGTGCAAATCCAATCCGCGTCATGGCGCAGCCTATTGCAATTCCAGCAGGAACGACGGATTTGCCGGCTCTAGGTTACCCGCTACCCATTTTTAATGGGCTAGTTGAGGAAGATGCAGAACTTCACATTAGGGAGTTTCAAAAGCTGATGTTTAACTGTCGCATTCAAGAGGAAGGACATTTGATGATGTTCTTCAATATGACTCTCAAAGGAAGAGCCGCTATATGGTATCATGGTTTAGAAGCCGGAACTATATTGAACATTGATGCATTTTATGGAGCTTTTCGAAGGGAGTTTGCCCCTGAAAGGGGTGGGCAATATTGGTTGCGTGTACTCAACGTGACCCGCCAAGATCCACACGAGGATATTCGTGCTTATGCGAAGAAGATAAAAGAGGTCTTCCGTAAGTTGGACACCTCTATTCCTATCCCCGCAGCTGCCCAATTGCAATATTTCCTACATGGGTTGGACTTCAATATCCAATTGCAGTTGAGTAGTGTCCCCTTGGGGGATATAGATACTGCCATTACACGAGCACAAGAGGTGGAATCCTGACTACAAGCAGCCTATGCTTCTAGAGGCAATTCGAACATGGGTTTAGTATTGGGAAACAATATGGCAATAGCCAATGGCAGTAGTGGCCAAGGGATAGCGATGGCTAACCCTAATGGGAGAGGGAACATGATACAGAATGTCCCTTTATTACCAGCTCCCCCTAGCATGTCGATGCCGACGGGCAGTCAAATGGCTCCAAATGGTGGAGGCCAGGCGGTCAATTCTAATACCATGCCTGTGACTCAACAGCCTGTGCCTAATCGAATTGTTAGGCCGATTGAACGACATGGTAATGACCAAGGCTATGAGTCGAGTTCTTCCAATGTTCTTGGCGAGGTTAAGGACATGATGAAGCATTATACCGACATGATTATGGAGCAGTATCGACAAATAGCCGTTGATGTCAACTTCCTTAAAAAACAACAAAATTTGATAGGAAGTAGATACCCAGAGGAGGGTGCACCGTCGAGGTTTAGTTGTAAATGGTGTGGCGGGCAGCACTATCCAAGAAATTGCCCAAATGTTAAGTGCGACATTTGTGGAAAATCTGGCCATCTAGCAGCTACTTGATGGAGTAAGATCAGTTCTCTCCAGCGTGGTAGTCGGCAACCAGGGCCTGTCAATCATCGTGCCCAAGGAAATGACTCCCAGCCAGAAAATGGGCCTAAACAAATACTTCAACGACCAAAGACTACAGTGGAAGAGCTACCAAGTGGTAGTGGGGTTAGTTTGATTGAGGCTGTACGCGTTAATGATGCTGAAACCTCTAATCTACGAGCTGTCCTTACAAGAGGTAAAAAGGGTAGAGAAGCCGACATGGATAAGCCTGTCGACGGAAACCCTAAACAAGGCGACAAAGGAACGCAAGTTTTGGATCCTGCCCTAGAAGGGGGACCTTTGAAGCCCGTAGAGAGTAAAGCCGATAAGGAACCACCAAAGAAGAAGGTGAAAGTTAAGAAAGAGGCAATAAAGCCAGTTCAGCGACCTAAAGAGCGATTGATTTGGCGTGAAAAGCGAGCTCTATCAAATTATCATGAATTCGATTTGGCGAGCTCTCTTTGCGAAGTCAAGCCGGATGTGAATCTTTTGCAGCTTATTAAGCTTTCCCCAGGAGTACGTAAGGAATTTAGAAAGATCTTACGTATCGGTTATATCGTAGAACCTTTGGGTATTGCACGAGTTGGTGATGACTGGTTTGAGCATGCTGAGAAGCATTGCCCAAGGGTTGCAGCCTATGTCGATGGGATATTAGTAGATTATGCCATTGTCGACACGGGATCATCTGTTAACATTATGAGTTCTGAACTGATGGAAAGGTTAGGTCTTGCGATTCAGAAAGATACCTCCACAATTCTCGGAATGGCAGATGACAGTTTGAGACAGCCGGAAGGCTGCATTACTAAGGTCCATGTCACTGTTGCAAATGTAGAATGCATGTTGGATTTTAGGGTGATTCGTTTTGCAGGGCGGCCAAGTTACCAAGTATTACTTGGACGACCTTGGATCTTGCAAGCGGATTGCCAAGTGGATATACCCGCCGGTCGATTGATATTCGGCAGAGGTGCCCAGCGTGTGGTGGTTGATGCTTATCCTGAGTCCCCGCAGAGTGAGCGAGCTCCTCTATCTTCTACAGAATTGGAGACATTAGAAGATTTATCTGCTAGTGAGACATCATCGAGTGATGAGTCCAAAGAGGGATCCACCACGGAGGACATCTATCAGATCACTTTGAACGAGCCGATAGAGGGCCAAGATCGTATAAGAGATGCAGATGTTATCGAGCTAGACCTTGGTACGTTTGATGATTCGCGGCCAATCAAATTAGGCTCTATGCTCAGCACAGCAGAAAGGGAGGACTATGTGGCCTTGATCCAGGAATTCCGTGATATCTTTGCCTGGAGTTATGATGAGTTGAGAGGCATTCCTCCTAGTCTTGCTATTCATACAATTCCGTTGAAAGAGGGCAGTCGTCCTGTACGGCAGAAAGTAAGGCGTATGCCTTTCGAATTGAGGGACGGGCTGTTTGAAGAGTTACAGAAGCTTCGAAAAGCGGGTTTGATTTTTCCTGTGCAACACACGGAATGGTGTTCGCCAGTTGTGATTAGAAAGAAGAAGAATAATCAGATCCGTTTATGTGTAGACTTTAGGGAGCTGAATAAGCAGACAGTTAAGGACTACTACCCATTACCATTTATTGACCAGATTTTGGATCAATTAGCGGGTAGGGAGATATATTCGTTTATGGATTGCTTTGCAGGATATAACCAAATGGCAATTGCAGAAGAGGACAAGTTGAAAATAACTTTTATCACTGTATTTGGTACTTTTGCTTACCATGTGATGGCCTTTGGTTTATGCAATGCGCCTGGTTCGTGGCAACGAACAGCCGATAAGACATTCGGTGACATATCCCCTGAAGAGTTAAGGGTGTTTATTGATGACTTAGGGGCTGCCACCGTGAGAGAAAGGCAGTTGATCATTTTGAGAAAATGCTTTGAGCGCTGTAGACAATTTTGCATCGCCTTAAACCCACGGAAGTGTGCTTTTGGAGTACCTTATGGGCTATTGCTGGGTCATGTGGTCAGTTCGGTAGGAATTGCGACAGACCCCGAGAAGGTCAAAGTTATAGTTGCCATGGGTCCACCACGCACTCCGAAAGAAGTTCATAGCTTTCTGTCTTCGGTTGGTTACTACCGTAGATTCATTAACGCCTTAGCAGAAAGAACGTTGCCACTTACAAATTTATTGTCCTTTAGCTGTTCGTTTGCATGGGGTGACCCTTGCAAGGTAGCATTCGAGGACGTGAAACAAGAGCTAGCAAGAGCGCCCGTTTTAAAAGCACCTAAAAGAGGTGAGGTGTTTTATGTATTTTCGGCAGCCACCATGTATAGTATCAGCTGCTGTTTAGCCCAAATTTGGGAAGAGAAGTGGTACCACCCAATTGCTTTTGCCAGCCGGAAGCTGGGGGTATCCGAAATCAATTATACTTACATGGAGAAATTATGTCTAGCGATGGTCTTTGGGGCCAAGAAGTTCAGGCATTACATTCTCTATGAGAAAGTCGTGCTTTACACGAAGGCGGAGGGACTTCGACTGTTGATGAATAAGTTACAGCCGCCTGATCGTTTAGCGAAGTGGTTGATCACTTTGCAGGAATTTGATTATGAAATCAAGAGTAAGCCACCAAGGTTGCAAGGCATCGTGGAATGTCTTGTGGACTTTGGGGAGCCGAAAGAATCTGTGGCTGCAGGTAGTGACATGGAGATGATATTTAAAATAGATACGGCATCTATTCCCTCTTGGTATGCTGCAATAACGCATTATTTATCAACAGGAGAGGCGGGATCCGAATTATCTAAGGCTGAGAAAAGAAAAATTAAGCAGCAAGCGTTAAAGTTTGCCTTGATCGCAGGTACATTATATCGGCAAGGGGTTGACGACATCTATCGCCGATGTGTGATGCCTGACGAGGTGCCATTCATTTTGGAAGAGTGCCATGATTCTGCTTGCGGTGGCCATTTTGTTGGACGGCTTACAGCACAAAAGGCTTTAAGAGCAGGTTATTGGTGGCCTGCCATCTTCCAGGATGCGTTTGCATATGTTAAGCGATGCGATATTTGCCAACGACATGATAGTCGAGAGAATAGGAAACGACCACTCACCCCTATTATGGCGATACTTCCATTTGAGAAGTGGGGAATAGACTTTGTGGGTCCTATTACTCCGTCATCGACTACGCAAAAGCGATACATCATTGTCGCAACTGACTACTTCACAAAGTGGTCAGAAGCACGTGCAACAAGGAAAGATGATGCTAAAGAAACTGCTAGTTTCCTTTTAGAGCAGATAATATACCGGTTTGGTCCGCCGAAAGAATTAGTGTCGGACCGCGGAACCCATTTCCTAAATAAGGTGATCAAAGGTTTGACGGAGTTGTGGCACATCAAGCATAACAAGACAACCCCCTATAATCTGCAAGCCAATGGTCAGGTTGAAAGTACCAACAAGCAGCTTATGGGCATCCTGTCCAAAATTGTGTCGGAAAAGAAACGAGATTGGGATAAAAAGTTATACGTGGCAGTGTGGGCCTATAATACGACCTTCAAACGAGCCACTGGCCATACCCCGTTCAAGTTAGTATATGGGGAGGAGTGTGTCTTGCCTTTAGAGATTGAGCTGCCGACTATTCGGTTTGCCATCAATCATTCTTTGAGCGATGAAGACGCTCTTGAGCGCTTGACGACATTGGCCCATTTAGACGAGCTTAAGTTGCAGAGCTTATTGCACCAAGAAGTGGCGAAGCGCCGAATGAAGAAGCTACACGACCTCAAAGCCAAGAAATACACCTTCAAGAAAGGACAGCTTGTTCTGTATTATGACGCACGACGTGAATTATTCCCAGGCAAGCTAGAACTCAAATGGGATGGGCCCTATAAGATCGTTAGGATAGGAAAGAATAAATCTACAGTGTTGTTAGCTGACCTTGAGGGGATAGAATTTAAAAATAAGGTTAATCTTAATAAGATTAAACCTTATTACTTCTGATTGTACTAATGCTATGACTGCCTTGCAGGTCTAGGAAAGATCGATCAAACATCTGCAAGGAAATTGTGATAGAGGTTGATGGGTCGTCTGATCCCTTATTTAGAACACCCATATTTGGAACAGAGGTATCATCAAGGAAAGCTCATTTGGTGGAGCAAAGGATACAAGGTGATTGAGCAAGAAGGCGGGACATTTATTTGGGAAATCAAGGTCTTCTGCCATCACTGCCTACAAATTTTGACGAGCATCCCTGTTGAATTCAATGATGATGGAGGGATGGAGCCTACAGTCCACCCGTTGAATATGCTGAATTTTGATTACCATAATTACGCGTAGAGTCCAGGATGGCAGGATATGTAAACCCTTTATGGACGTATACCTTGTACTTTGATGGGGCGTCCAGGGGTGCCTGCAAAAAAGGAAGTGTAGGAGTTGTCATCCGAGACCCCCGACGACGCATTGTCATGAAGTTAGCTGCTTATCTCAGGGCGAATTTTACTAATAATATGGCCGAATACAAAGCCCTGATCATGGGTTTGAATATTGCAAAAAAGGGTGGTATCCGCCAGTTGTTGGTGAAAGGGGACTCTCAGTTGGTTTTAAATCAACTCAATGGGACGTACATGGTGCGGAACCCGATCCTTTGTATGTACCATCACACTGCTATAGCCCTGCTAGACGAATTCGATAGAGTGTCTTTTCAGCTGATTCCACGGAATTGGAATGAGTTTGCCGATTCATTGGCTAATCTTGCGTATGAAGAGGACCTCTTCTTTAATTGTGGCCCTTGTCCCGATATATCTATTGATGGTGAGACAGGACCTGGTTGTTTGTGGGGTATGCTTTCTGAACATGCCCTCTTTGGCAGACGATGGTTGATTTGGGTGATGCAGAGGGTAAGCGAGACTCATCTACCTTTATTATCGGGGACCCACAGACTGATTCGACGCCATGTGATGCGAACACCTCTTGCGATATACGCAGGAGGGATAGGTCATAATTTAATGCACCTAGTTTAGGGCTATGCGCCTTTGTTCCCCTGGGAATAGTATGCTTTGATGTCTATCATGGTTGTTTCCAGGTGGATGTTCTGCATAGTATTGTTTGATTTCATTAGGCCAAGAGGGCCGATTCAGTTTTGTAGCAAAGTCATGTCTGAATTGATTAGGCCAAGAGGGCCATTTCCCTGTCTAGTGCGGGTGCGTTTAATTGGGTTTTTGTTTAGTGTGGTGCTGGACAGGTTTCGCGGGTTGTGGAATTTTGTGGAGCCTGGAGGAGCCTTTGCTGCGATGGAAGCTTCTTGTGGCCACTCCAGGTGATATTTCTCCTTTACGAGTACCTTTCTTTCCTGTTATATGTGTATCTGTACTTGTCGAGGGGATCTATTTTTGTTGGGGACCGGCAACCAAGGCATGAAGTCCCAGGTTTAGGCTAAGTACGTTTGAGGGAGGTCAGAGTAGTCATTGCCTCCTGTAAAGACATTGTTCGACATTGAAAGACCTGTTTTAGAAGGAAGTCCTAGTGGCCCTGTCCTGCTAACCTGCTAGGCAGCCGTTCTAGGAGTTCTTGTTAGTAGTGAGGCAGTTAGAGAAGCCTGCTAGAAGATCATAATGATGATGCCAAGAAATCCTGACTGTCCTAAAAGATGAATATGAATACGAAGGTGTGTAAAAAGGGGTTCTAACCCCTATCAAAGAAAAGAAATGAAATAAAAAAATATAAGCAGTTGATCATTGCCTTGCGAAGGCCTGGTAGGTTCCTGGGGACGAGTCAGACCCGGGGCCGATACCTTGTCTTCCTAGGGGTGGCTTCTTGCTGGAAAAAATAATATCAAAACAAGGAAGGTTGGAGCGAAAATAAAAGTGAGCGTTAGAAAAGGATTAAGTGTCGCCTTGCGAGGGCTTGGTAGATTCTTGGGTGCCGAGACAGGTCCTGAGACCGATGCCCTGTTCTCCTTGGGTCACTACGCTCAGCTCCCTCCTTTTTACATGCCCAAGTATGTTCATCCAATAAAAACCCTAAAAGAAGACATGTACTGAAAGAAAATACTCTTTGATCAGGCTATAGGAGTCCTCGCCTTGGAGGAGTTCCTAGTGGTGTTGTCTTTAGTTGGTAAGTAGTTCAGACTACCACTTAGGGCAACCTCTTTGGCAGTTCTTTTTAGTTTGGCTGTGTTGGAGCAGCTGGTTAGTGATTCACTTCGGATCTTCTATTAAATGATGCTAGGCCTCCTCCTTGTGGATGTTATGCCTTGGTTCTGCCAGGGGTAGGGGGAGCATTGTGCTGAGTTTTATGATGATAATTGTTTTGTATCAGTTTGATGCTTCTTTGGTTGTTTATGTGCAGATATGTTCGTGGATTCGACGGGCTGAGTCGCCCTATCCCGTGGTTGCCAATGAGAGCGGAATTTAGGTGACGGGAAGTGCTTAAAAATAGCTAAAAATTATGAAGATCGAGGGAAAAATATTCACTGTCAAAGGCGGCGGCTCGATCTAGGACGATTTTAAGCGCCAAAGTGCTTTAAAGGCGCCCGAGCGACACTTGTTGATTTTTCATAATTTTTCAGACAGTCGTGCGGGTTGACACAAGCTACTGGCCAATGCGGGATGCTAAGCCGGACGCCCAGGATTTTTCAGAGCTCGATTCCGAGTCCGGACGAGGAAAAGGCCAAGAAACCGGTCAAGATGCGAAGAGGTGGACAAAATTTGGCCAAAATGGGCAAGTGACCTTTGGGGCCAAAAATTTAATGTCACATGAAAGTTTGGGAAAGGAAGATGCAACAAATCGTGGAGGAAGAACACGCCAGAATGCGCCCGAAAATTGCGCTCCATGGCTTCATGATCAATCTCCAGCCTCAATGCAACCTACCCGAGTGATCATTGGCAGTGAATCCCCTCCGTATCCTGACTCTATCGCCGCCCTTCGCCCGTCAAATGATGCCCTCTTTGGAAATCTCTGATTCTAGTCTTTCTCTCTCCTCCCTCTCTCTCTTCTAAAGGCAAGTTCATGTGGGGAGAAGAAGGAAGAAGAAAGAATGGTGGAGGCTTGTCCGGCATGGACCGGATTGCTCCACGGGCTGAGAATGGTGATTTGTGATGTTGCTGGACATGGAGTGCTGCTGTTTTTTCAAATCTACAGCCATGGACACAAAACCCGAAACACGCGTTTAAGCGGTAAACTAAAAAATTACAAAGAAAATTTAGTGTTTTATGCTTTTGATTGATGGAATGCCGTTCATATGGACTAAGATTTGATTATGCTGCTGATTCTTCTGAGTTCTTACTGTTTATAACCAGAAATTATGAAAAACATGCATTTCATGGCTCGAAATAATGTCAAGAAACCCGAAAACGCATGAAAAATGGGGAAAAACAAGGGTTTTGGGCATATAAATGGGGAAAACCGTCGATACACATCAACTAATCTTTCAATTTTGTTGCAAATGAACTGAGGGCCACAGCCCACAAACTGGTTTTCATTTTCAGCAATTTAAAAAATACAAGAAAATGAAGAAAATGGGGAAAAATGATAAAAAAACCATGAAAAATAGGGGAAAAATACATTTGGGGCTACGAAAAATATAGAAAAATAGGATTTATGTTTGTTGATGTATAGCAAGACTGGGGCATGAAGTTATGCTTCAGTTCAGCCTTGTTTATATGTTTTAGTGCGTGTTTCCTTCCTTTCTCCACATAAAATGACAAGGAAACCCTAAAAGAAATGAATGCAATGATGCACTATCAACGGGGGAGGGTAGAGTTGTGGAAGAAATGGTTAAATGCCGCTGAGCATGAGGAATAATTTGCTGATTTTATATGCATCGCATCTAGGACGGAATAATAATGATAAAAATTAAAACCTAGTAGCACGAAGATCACTTCGGTGCTAGGTGTCGCAGCGAAGCACAAAGCGGTTAGAAAGAAAAGCATGAAAGAGATGTTTTGCACTTGCACGCTGCTGGTTTTTAAAATGTTTGAGCACTAGGCATCCACCTCTTTGCATGATCATTTAGAGGAAATTAAAAGTATCAGAGTCAGCTCCTGGATACGCATAGCAATTGTTTTCAGTAGGCCTTTGACCCACCGTTGAGAGCGTGAGGTTCCTATGCTGTAGGCTAGTCGTGGGATCATAAAGGGGAAGTCAAGTAAGGACAATGGTACATTCCTGGATACGTTTATTTGGTACCTTGAGCGACGTTTGTGCGAAATGTCTAAATGTTGAGTGGCGCATCGAGGGGCCAATCCCCAAGGTGTAGGAGAGTCGCAGAGGGTTGACGGCATCCAGCCGTAGGAGGAACCCCATGTGTATGTGATTCGAGCCTTTTGGCTATGTGAAAGGGACTCCCTCTGAGGAGTAATATTGGGTTAGGATCAGTTGGACTACAACGTATTACAAACGCAATGTTTAGGAAGGCAGAGATTTTGATAGACGCTCCTGGCCGCAAGGCCGAGGGGTTGTCTTGTGCATAGTGACGAGGTCCGGCTAGTGCATGAGCCAGTGCCGGCCCGTTTTTAAGTCCATCATTGTGTTTTCATATTTTTCTTGGTGCGCCTTCGTCTTCCGTTTCACTTTTGCCTTGGCCTTTGTCTTCTACTTTAGATTTTTCAGATTTTCCACCTTGCTTGTCTGAGGGAACATGTAGCCTTTATTTCCTATTCCTAACATTCTTCCCTCAAACTAACTCGCCACTAAATTTAATGACATTTGGTTCCCCTCCATTCCTATAGAAAAATCCACCCATCTATGTTCACAAGGTGTTTTAGACAAGTGAACGAGTTGTCAAGATTGGCATGGGTGATGTCAAGTTCCCTAGATTCAAATCTGAAACTGAAACTCTAACCCATCTCTTTGTTAACTACAGGTTTCAATAGAGAAATTCTAAACTATGTACACGTAGTCATTAAAACCTTCCATCCTTTCCCTATTAGTGGGAAGGAATGGTTGTTAGGGGAAGCTAATGAACTCCCAACAGAATTATGGACACTCATTTGGGCCTACTTTCTATAGGCCATGCAATTATGAAGAAACGATGTAATTTTCAAAGGTAATTTCTCTTTTTACCTTTAGTTTACTAACATTGACCATATTTGGGAGGCAGATCCAAAGAAGGAATGGTTGTTGAAACAACTGCGGAGAATTGTGGGATGTCATTATGGCCATAAAAGACGTTGTCATGAGATTTTATATTTACAGTGTGAAAAATGGAGATGCTTGTTGAGATATCGAGCTCCACTCGTGATATTCTAGGGTGACCGTTATGCATTTATGTCACCGACTTGTTAGTTGTAGATGCGGTTGGTACACCCGCCCATGAATAATAGCTAGATGACAACTATCCTTATCTACTCTAGTTCGTGGCTCAGTTAGTATGCCACCTTAGTTAGTTGAGTTTGGTTTGAGACCCATATATAGGGTTCTTCTATTTCTATGTACTAGAGTTCTTTTGGCTTACACAACTAAGAAGAGGAAAATTATTTTCAGCCTCCACTTTTGTGTGTATTCGCCCATTGTGCAAGCAAGAAAGCTACAAGTGAGACTCCTTCCTTCTCTCCCACAATCTTGACATGGTATCAGAGCCTTGTTCGTGGTAAGGAGCTCAAGAAAGCAAACCAAGTTCGTGGTGTTCTGGTAAGAGGACCAGTGTTGCTTTCATTTTTCTGTTTTGGAAGCAAGTCTCTGCAGGTAGCACAGTCGGAAAGTGCAAGAGTGCATTGTCTCAGATTGAGACGCCCTTCGCGGTGTAGCAAGAGGGCAATATATGTTCCGGGACAGAGGGCTTTAGCCCTTGGTTGCTCTTTTTTTTTTATTTGAGGCCATTTCGGGGCCTGTTTTGGAGGCGGAAGTTTTCTGCACGCACTCAGGAAAAGGCCCAGTTTTATGCTGTGCGACCACTATTCTACAGGTTGGTGAAAAGTTACTGTAGAAATTGCATCGTATGCCTGTGCGCAAAGACATTGGGAGTTACAGAATCATCCTTGTTTCCTGTTGATGCAAAATCTTCACTAGGAAGTGACTGTGTGGTCAAATACCACTTTCGTCAGTTTTGCAGATTTGCCCTTGTGAGGCTGAAGCTGTGTTCTTTGCAGTGACAGAATTTTTTGCAGTGTTCTGTAATGGCGTCTGATTCTCTTTCACAGATTGTCACTGAAAAGCTTGACAAGAACAACTTCCAAGCATGGAAGTTTAGAATGACGAATTTCCTTACGGAAAAAGGATATTGGGAATTCGTTATAGGAAATGAAGAAGAACCAGTTCTTCCTGATGTTTCCAATCAACAGCAAATGCAGGCATTTAAAGCATGGCATGAGAGAGCCAGAAAAGTTATGTACCGGCTGTCTATCAGCATTTCAGACTCTATGATTGTGCATATTCAAGATGCAAGTACGCCAAAGGAGGCATGGGATACTTTGTCAAAAATGTATAGCACAAATACGCAAGCCAGGAAAATGCAGCTCAAGCAAGAGTTGCACAATGTGCAAAGAGAAAATATGAGCATCAATGACTACCACATGAAGGTGAAGAAGATTACAGATGCACTTGCTTCCATTGGGTCACCAGTGGAAGATGATAATTTGGTTTCTGTGACCTTGAATGGTCTAGGAAAGGATTATGCATAGTTCTGAACATCCATTTCCGTCCGTGAAAGATTTCCTGATTTTGAGGAGTTGATTGCTCTTCTAATTTCTGAGGAGCAGAGAAATGGTGGTGCATCTTCTTTAGGAGGAACTTCAAAAGAAGCTGTCTTCTACTCAAATGCTGGAAGAGGTAGAGGCAGAGGTAGAGGAGGCTGATCTGGAGGCCGTGGTAGAAATCAGAATATGCAGCAAACTCAAGAAAACCAGTCCTATGGAGAAGGACGTGGTAACTTTAGAGGCAGGGGAGCCAAAGAGGTCGTGGTGGATGGCAAAGAGGCCAAAATGCAAACAGCAATGTTGAATGCTACTACTGTAGTAAAATGGGTCATATGGCTAAAGACTGCTATAAAAAGCAGAATGACATCATGAATGGAAATTTGGAACAAGGGAATTATGCATCTTCTAGTAGACAAGGTGATGACAGAAATTGTTGAGATATCGAGCTCCACTCGTGATATGCCAGGGTGACCGTTGTGCATTTATGTCACCGACTTGTCAGTTGCAGATGCGGTTGGTACCCCACCCATGAATAATAGCTATATGATAGCTATCCTTATCTACTCTAGTTCGTGGCTCAGTTAGTATGCCACCTTAGTTAGTTGAGTTTGGTTTGAGACCCATATATAGGGTTCTTCTATTTCTTTGTAAGTGAGTTCTTTTGGCTTACACAACTAAGAAGAGGAAAACTGTTTTCAGCCTCCACCTTTGTGTGTATTCCCCCATTGTGCAAGCAAGAAAGCTACAAGTGAGACTCCTTCCTTCTCTCCCACAATCTTGACATGGTATTAGAGCCTTGTTCGTGGTAAGGAGCTCAAGAAAGCAAGCCAAGCTCGGGGTGTTCTGGTAAGAGGAGTAGTGTTGCTTTCATTTTCTGTTTTGGGAGCAGATCTCTGCAGGTAGCACAGTCGGAAATTGCAAGAGTGCATTGTCTCAGGTTGAGACGCCTTTCACGGTGAAGCAAGAGGGCAGTATATGCTGCGGGAAAAGGCCTTTAGCCCTTGGCGACCCTGTTTTTTTTATTTGAGGCCATTTCGGGGCCTGTTTTGGAGGCGGAAGTTTTCTGCACGCACTCATGAAAAAGACTCTATTTTATACTGTGCGACCACTGTTCTACAGGTCGGTGAAAAGTTACTGTAGAAATTGCATCGTATGCTTGTGCGCAGAGACATTGGGAGTTTCAGAATCATCCTTGGTTCCTGTTTATATAAAATCGTCACTAGGAAGTGACTGTGTGGTCAAATACCACTTTCGTCAGTTTTGCAGATTTGCCCTTGTGAGGCTGAAGCTGTGTTCTTTGCGGTGACAGAACTTTTTGCAGTGTTCTGTAATGGCGTCTGATTCTCTCTCACAGATTGTCACTGAAAAGCTTGACAAGAACAACTTCCAAGCCTGGAAGTTTAGAATGACGAATTTCCTTATGGGAAAAGGATATTGAGAATTTGTTGCAGGAAATGAAGAAGAACCAGTTCTTCCTGATGTTCCCAATCAACAGCAAATGCAGGCATTTAAAGCATGGCATGAGAGAGCCAAGAAAGTTATGTATTGGCTGTCTATCAGCATTTCAGACTCTATAATTGTGCATATTCAGGATGCAAGTACGCCAAAGGAGGCATGGGATACTTTGTCAAAAATGTATAGCACAAACACGCAAGCCAGGAAAATGCAGTTCAAGCAAGAGTTGCATAATGTGTAAAGAGAAAATATGAGCATCAATGACTATCACATGAAGGTGAAGAAGATTGCAGATGCACTTGCTTCCATTGGGTCGCCAGTGGAAGATGATGATTTAGTTTCTGTGACCTTGAATGGTCTAGGAAAGGATTATGCACAGTTCCGAACATCCATTTTCGTCCGTGAAAGATTTCCTGATTTTGAGGAGTTGATTGCTCTTCTAATTTCTGAGGAGCAGAGAAATGGTGGTGCATCTTCTTCAGGAGGAACTTCAAAAGAAGCTGTCTTCTACTCAAATGCTGGAAGAGGTAGAGGCAGAGGTAGAGGAGGCCGATCTGGAGGCCGTGGTAGAAATCAGAATATGCAGCAAACTCAAGAAAACCAGTCCTATGGAGGAGGACATGGTAACTCTAGAGCTAGAGGGAGCCAAAGAGGTCGTGGTGGATGGCAAAGAGGCCAAAATGCAAACAGTAATGTTGAATGCTACTACTGTGGTAAAATGGGTCATATAGCTAAAGACTGCTATAAAAAGCAGAATGACATCATGAATGGAAAACTGCAACAAGGGAATTATGCATCTTCTAGTAGACAAGGTGATGATAGAAATGAGCATTTGTTTATGGTGCAGCACATGAACAATTCTGTGACAAGTGCAGAAGAAAGCAATGATGTATGGTATGTTGACTCAGGTGCATCAAACCACATGATATGTCATGCAGAATGGATGGAGGATGCAAGGAAAATGAAAAAACCAGGATTTGTGGAGACTGGTGATGATACTGCACATCCTATTGTGCAGATTGAAAAAATTCATTTGTCTATGCAGGATGGGAAAAAGAAATACATGTCCGATGTATTTCATGTCCCGAATATCACCAAGAATCTGGTTTCTGTTGGTCAAATGGTTGAGCAGGGCTTGCAGGTCAGATTTAATCCTCATGGATGCTTTGTTGAGGATATGAAAAATAAAGGTCGCTTGATAGCAAAAGGAAAGAAGAATGGCAGAATGTTTACGTTGGATGCAGACATGCCTGAATTGAGTGCAGCAATGTTTGCACATGGGACCAGTGTAGTTGCAGATATTGATATCTGGCATAAACGCATTGGTCATGTTAATGTACAACGACTTAAATCAATGCAAGCCCAAAATATTGTTGCAGGATTGCCTAAATTCAAGGTTGCAGAAATGCATAAGGTATGTGAAGCCTGTCAGTTTGGAAAACAGGCAAGGAAACCATTTCCTAGACATGTTCAAGAGAGTAAGAAGCCATTGGAATTAATCCACTCTAATGTGTGGACTACTAAAGCTACATCTCTTGGAGGCTATCATTATTTTGTCAGTTTTATTGATGACTATAGCAGAAAAGTTTGGGCGTATTTTATGAAAAAGAAAAGTGAAGTTTTTGGGCATTTCAAAACTCTTAAAGCTATGGTTGAAAAAGAAACAGGCCTGCAAATAAAATGCCTAAGGTCAGATGGAGGGGGAGAGTACCTCTCAAATGAGTTTGCAAGGTTCCTGCAGGAGCATGGCATAAAGCAGCAATATTCATGCAGTCATACCCCACAACAAAATGGAGTTGCAGAAAGGAAAAACAGGCATATTGAAGAGGTATCTCGTGCCATGCTCAATGAAAAAGACCTGCCAGATTTTTATTGGGCTGAAGCAGTTGCTACAGCAGTCTATATAATGAACAGGACTCCCACAGCAGCAATACATGGGATGACTCCAGAGGAGAGGTATACTGGTAGGAAACCAGATATTTCTCATTTGAAAATTTTTGGTTGCATTGCCTATGTACATGTGCCAGATGAGTTGAGATCCAAGTTGGATCCAAAAGCTGAGAAGTGCATCTTTATTGGTTACTCTCTACAGCAAAAAGGGTATAGATGCTATAACCCTTCTACTCGTAAGTTTATAGTGAGCAGAGATGTTGTTTTTTATGAGATGAGTAGCTGGTATAAACCAGTAAATGTGATAGATGATGTAGATGCACAAAATGGTAATGCTGCACAGAATTCACAGCAGCAGTCACAAAATATTAGTGGACCTGGAGCATCCTCTAGCAATGGTTCACATTCTTTGCCATGGACAAGCAGATTGAGATCAGGAGAATCTTCTCAAAGTAATGCAGATAGTGGTATGCAGGTATCACGAAAAGGAAAAGAGAAGGTTGATCAGCCCATGTTTGATGTGAATGCAGGCCACTCTTATGTGGATGGTGAATCCAGTGGCTCAGAACAGAGCATTGATGATGAGTTGGGTATTCCTTCTATTGTTACACCTAGAGTAAGGAAGACGAGGGATGTTTTGAGAGCACCTGGGAGTGAACCTACTTTGCGCAGGTCTACGAGAGCTAGGTATCCTATGGATAGGCTGAAATATGATGGATTTACAGCCATTCACTATGCATATATGGTCAAAGTGATACAGGAACCAGAACCCACTTCTTTTGAGCAAGCCATGGGAAAAGAAAAATGGGAGAAAGCCATGGATGAAGAAATGGATGCCTTGGAAGCAAATGCTACATGGGAATTGGTACCTTTGCCTAAAGGTAAGAATGCAATTGGCTGTAAGTGGGTTTATAAGGTGAAGCACAATGCAGATGGTTCTGTGAACAGATACAAGGCAAGATTAGTAGTCAAGGGGTATGCACAAACATATGGCATTGATTATGAAGAAACATTCAGTCCGGTTGCAAGGATGGCAACCGTAAGAGCAATCATTGCTATGGCTGCATCAAAGGGATGGTCTTTACATCAGATGGATGTAAAGAATGCCTTCTTGCATGGTGATTTGCAAGAAGAGGTCTATATGGAGCAGCCACCAGGTTATGTGCATGCTGTTCATCCTGAGTTTGTCTGCAGGTTGAAGAAAGCCTTGTATGCTTGAAGCAAGCACCTAGAGCATGGTCTGACAAGATAGGACAGTATCTTGTCACTATTGGCTTTCATATTTTCAAGGCAGATTTCTCACTTTATGTGAGAAAAACAAAGAAAGGTATTATGCTACTTGTCATTTATGTTGATGATTTGATTATGACAGGTGACAGTGATGAAGATATCCTTCATGTGAAAATGCTATTGAAGCAGAAGTTTGAGATGAAGGATTTGGGAGAGCTGCGTTATTTCTTGGGCATTGAGGTGATTAGATCACCAAGTGGGATACAGCTCTTGCAGAGGCAGTATGGATTGGACATGCTGTCCAAATATGGGATGATAGGCTGTAAGCCTATTTCAGTTCCTTTGGAGCAGAATGTGAAGCTGAGCACAGATGCAGGTGAGCTTCTGGAAGACCCTACTATGTACAGACGCATAGTAGGAAGCTTGATTTATATGACTATTACCAGGCCAGATTTGAGCTATGCTGTTGGATTGGTAAGTCAGTTTATGCAGGCTCCAAGGAAACTGCATTTGGATGCGGCTAGACGCATACTCAGGTATGTGACGTCCACATTGCAGTATGGACTATTTTATGAGGCTGGGGTTCAAATACAGTTGCATGGATACACTGATGCTGATTGGGCTGGTAGCATTTTTGATAGACGATCTACCAGTGGATATGTGTTCTCTTTTGGGAGTGCTGCAGTCACTTGGAGTAGCAAGAAACAGCCTACAGTTGCCTTGTCGAGCACAGAGGCTGAGTACAGGGATGCAGCAATGGCTGCATGTGAGGTAGCTTGGTTGCATAAGCTACTTTATGATATGCATCAGTCTACAGATGGGCCAGTTGTCATTTATTGTGACAACATGAGTAGTATACACTTGGCAAATAACCCAGTCTATCATGTTAGAACAAAGCACATTGAGGTGCATTATCACTATGTGCGGGAGAGGGTTTTACTAGGTCTTATTGATCTAGTTTATGTCAGCACAGAGGATCAGGTAGCTGACATATTTACGAAGGCATTGGGCGCAGAGAAGCTGCACAAGTTCAGAGACCTGCTTGGTGTGCAGGAATTGGGATTGAGCTCGAGGGGGAGTGTTGAGATATCGAGCTCCACTCGTGATATGCCAGGGTGACCGTTGTGCATTTATGTCACCGACTTGTCAGTTGCAGATGCGGTTGGTACACCGCCCATGAATAATAGCTACATGATAGCTATCCTTATCTACTCTAGTTCGTGGCTCAGTTAGTATGCCACCTTAGTTAGTTGAGTTTGGTTTGAGACCCATATATAGGGTTCTTCTATTTCTTTGTAAGCGAGTTCTTTTGGCTTACACAACTAAGAAGAGAAAAACTGTTTTCAGCCTCCACCTTTGTGTGTATTCCCCCATTGTGCAAGCAAGAAAGCTACAAGTGAGACTCCTTCCTTCTCTCCCACAATCTTGACAGAAATGAGCATTTGTTTATGGTGCAGCACATGACCAATTCTGTGACAAGTGCAGAAGAAAGAAACGATGTGTGGTATGTTGACTCAGGTGCATCAAACCATATGACAGGTCATGCAGAATGGATGCAGGATGCAAGGAAAATGGAAAAACCAGGATTTGTGGAGACTGGTAATGATACTGCACATCCTATTGTGTAGATTGGAAAAATTCCTTTGTCTATGCAGGATGGGAAAAAGAAATACCTATCGAATGTATTTCATGTCCCGAATATCACCAAGAACATGGTTTCTGTTGGTCAAATGCTTGAGCAGGGCTTGCAGGTCAGATTTAATTGTCATGGATGCTTTGTTGAGGATATAAAAAATAAAGGTCGCTTGATAGCAAAAGGAAAGAAGAAGGGCAGAATGTTTACGTTGGATGCAGACATGCCTGAATTGAGTGCATCAATGTTTGCACATGGGACCAATGTAGTTGCAGATATTGATATCTGGCATAAACGCATTGGTCATGTTAATGTACAGCGACTTAAATCAATGCAAGCCCAAAATATTGTTGCAGGATTGCTTAAATTCAAGGTTGCAGAAATGCATAAGGTATGTGAAGCCTGTCAATTTGGAAAACAGGCAAGGAAACCATTTCCTAGACATGTTCAAGAGAGTAAGAAGCCATTGGAATTAATCCACTCTGATGTGTAGACTACTAAAGCTGCATCTCTTGGAGGCTGTCATTATTTTGTTACTTTTATTGATGACTATAGCAGAAACGTTTGGGTGTTTTTATGAAAAAGAAAAGTGAAGTTTTTGGGCATTTCAAAACTCTTAAAGCTATGGTTGAAAAAGAAACAGGCCTGCAAATAAAATGCCTAAGGTCAGATGGAGGGGAAGAGTACCTCTCAAATGAGTTTGCAAGGTTCTTGTAGGAGCATGGCATAAAGCAACAATATTCATGCAGTCATACCCCACAACAAAATGGAATTGCAGAAAGGAAAAACAGGCATATTGGAGAGGTATCTCGTGTCATGCTCAACGAAAAAGACTTGCCAGATTTTTACTAGGCTGAAGCAATTGCTACAGTAGTCTACATAATGAACAGGACTCCCACTGCAGCAATACATGGGATGACTCCAGAGGGGAGGTATACTCATAGGAAACCAGATTTTTCTCATTTGAAGATTTTTGGTTGCATTGCCTATGTTCATGTGCCAGATGAGTTGAGATCCAAGTTGGATCCAAAAGCTGAGAAGTGCATCTTTATTGGTTACTCTCTCTAGAAAAAAGGGTATAGATGCTATAACCCTTCTACTCTTAAGTTTACAGTGAGCAGAGATGTTGTTTTTTATGAGATGAGTAGCTGGTATAAACCAGTAAATGTGATTGATAATGTAGATACACAAAATGGTAATGCTGCACAGAATTCACAACATCAGTCATCACAAGATATTAGTGGACCTGGAGCGTCCACTAGCAGTGGTTCACATTCTTTGCCATGGACAGGCAGATTGAGATCAGGAGAATCTTCTCAAAGCAATGCAGATAGTGGTATGCAGGTATCACGAAAAGGAAAAGAGAAGGTAGATCAGCCCATGTTTGATGTGAATGCAGGTCACTCTTATGTGGATGGTGAATCCAGTGGCTGAGAACAGAGCATTGATGATGAGTTGGGTATTCCTTCTATTGTTACACCTAGAGTAAGGAAGACCAGGGATGTTTTGAGAGCACCTGGGAGTGAACCTACTTTGGGCAGATCTACTAGAGCTAGGTATCATGTGGATAGGCTGAAATATGATGGATTTACAGCCATTCACTATGCATATATGGTCAAAGTGATATAGGAACCAGAACCCACTTCTTTTGAGGAAGCCATGGGAAAAGAAAAATGGGAGAAAGCCATGGATGAAGAAATGGATGCCTTGGAAGCAAATGCTACATGGGAATTGGTACCTTTGCCTAAAGGTAAGAATGCAATTGGTTGTAAGTGGGTTTATAAGGTGAAGCACAATGCAAATGGCTATGTGAACATATACAAGGCAAGATTAGTAGTCAAGGGGTATGCACAAACATATGGCATTGATTATGAAGAAACATTCAGTCCGGTTGCAAGGATGGCAACCTTAAGAGCAGTCATTGCTATGGCTGCATCAAAGGAATGGTCTTTACATCAGATGGATATAAAGAATGCCTTCTTGCATGGTGATTTGCAAGAAGAGGTCTATATGGAGCAGCCACCAGGTTATGTGCATGCTGTTCATCCTAAGTTTGTTTGCAGGTTGAAGAAAGCCTTGTATGGCTTGAAGCAAGCACCTAGAGCATGGTCTGACAAGATAGGACAATATCTTGTCACTATTAGCTTTCAGATTTCCAAGGCAGATTTCTCACTTTATGTGAGAAAAACAGAGAAAGGTATTATGCTACTTGTCATTTATGTTGATGATTTGATTATGGCAGGTGATAGTGATGAAGATATCCTTCATGTGAAAATGCTATTGAAGCAGAAGTTTGAGATGAAGGATTTGGGAGAGCTGCGTTATTTCTTGGGCATTGAGGTGATTAGATCACCAAGTGGGATACAGCTCTTGCAGAGGCAGTATGGATTGGACATGCTGTCCAAATATGGGATGACAGGCTGTAAGCCTATTTCAGTTCCTTTGGAGCAGAATGTGAAGCTGAGCGCAGATGCAGGTGAGCTTCTGGAAGACCCTACTATGTACAGACGCATAGTAGGAAGCTTGATTTATATGACTATTACCAGGCCAGATTTGAGCTATGCTATTGGATTGGTAAGTCAGTTTATGCAGGCTCCAAGGAAACCGCATTTGGATGCGGCTAGACGCATACTCAGGTATGTGAAGTCCACATTGCAGTATGGACTATTTTATGAGACTGGGGTTCAGATACAGTTGCATGGATACACTGATGCTGATTGGGCTGGTAGTATTTCTGATAGACGATCTACCAGTGGATATGTGTTCTCTTTTGGGAGTGTTGCAGTCACTTGGAGCAGCAAGAAACAGCCTACAATTGCCTTGTCGAGCACAGAGGCTAAGTACAAGGGTGCAGCAATGGCTGCATGTGAGGTAGCTTGGTTGCATAAGCTACTTTATGATATCCATCAGCCTACAAATGGGCCAGTTGTCATTTATTGTGACAACATGAGCAGTATACACTTGGCAAATAACCCAGTCTATCATGCTAGAACAAAGCACATTGAGGTGCATTATCACTATGTGCGGGAGAGGGTTTTACTAGGTCTTATTGATCTAGTTTATGTCAGCACAAAGGATTAGGTAGCTGACATATTCACGAAGGCATTGGGCGCAGAGAAGCTACGCAAGTTCAGAGACCTGCTTGGTGTGCAAGAATTGGGATTGAGCTCGAGGGGAAGTGTTGAGATATCGAGCTCCACTCGTGATATGCCAGGGTGACCGTTGTGCATTTATGTCACCGACTTGTTAGTTGTAGATGCGGTTGGTACACCGCCCATGAATAATAGCTAGATGACAGGTATCCTTATCTACTCTAGTTCATGGCTCAGTTAGTATGCCACCTTAGTTAGTTGAGTTTTGTTTGAGACCCATATATAGGGTTCTTCTATTTCTATGTACTAGAGTTCTTTTGGCTTACACAACTAAGAAGAGGAAAACTGTTTTCAGCCTCCACTTTTGTGTGTATTTCCCCATTGTGCAAGCAAGAAAGCTACAAGTGAGACTCCTTCCTTCTCTCCCACAATCTTGACAATGCTGTGGATCATGTAGTCTGCATACTTGGTCTACAGGAGCTCTAGGATAGGTTACAAGACATAAAGCACTAACTCTGTTCATTTTGCTTGGATGTCACTTAGTTCGACAAGTCCACTTGGTTTGAGCATGGGATATGCCTTTGTTAATGACTTAGGTAACTTAGTTATGCCTTATGCAACTTAGAGTTATGTAGGTGAAGAATATGGCCATCAATGTGAAATGTGTTGCAAATCATGGGCATGGGCTGCAGGGAGAGTGCTGGCACAACCGATCCCTTAAGGGGGAACGGACAAGATTAATGGGAGGAAGGTAAAGTGTGTCTTTGACATGCATTTTGGGGAGAGAGGAAGAGAGCTATGGTGCTATCCTAAACAAGAAAGAACGTGGATGACCAGCAAGGTCTCTTCTTGCTTCATCTTCATTCTCAAGGCTTTTCTTGATGCCAAGAGCTTGATTCTTGCTGCTGGGATCCAGTGTACCACTTGGGACAGTCAAAGGTGTGATTTTTCTTAGTCTATGGGCTGTTTTGGACTATTCAAAACTATCATAAACAGGGCATCCCATATTTCACTCAATTTGGGAGAGCTTGCAAGTGATCTAAGTGAATATATGTATTGGATATGGTCTCTAATTAGTAGTGAAACCTTGGGCATTCATTAAAGAGGATTTTGATTGGATTTGTATGATTTTGAAGCCTTTGATTGAGGGTTGGAATACATTGTTATTGACAGGGCTGAAGTGTTTCTTTAGCTTTGACATGGATTTGATAGAAGCATTTGATATTTTTCTTGGTTGTAGTGGCTTCTACCACTACTAGTTTGAAGTTTACATGTAATTTTGAGGTGAATACCTATAGCTGTCAATGGATGCTAATAGTGTGGATCATGGATTATGATCATGGATTATGTTATGTATTTTTTTATGAGTTGGGCTATTGTCTCAGTGTGTCTTGGGCTTCCACCCACCCTTATGTGGATGTATTTGGTTATGAGCTATGATTATGAGTTGATGTCTTCCATGTATGATAGGATGCTAAAATAAATTGACATGTTCCATCTCTATCTGTTTTCTTCTATATCTTCTATTCCTCAAACCCCTCCTCTTTCATCTACTACTCTCCCCGAATCTCCCTTCACCCTACTGTCTCTTACCCCTATGGTAGACTTCAACCCCAATTGCTTTGAAAGTGGTGAACCCGACGTGAAAGTCGATAGCAGGTGTGAAAAGATGTGTGCTGCCAAAGTGTCTAATAGTTTTTTACCCAGTGTTTTTTGGTGACTTTTCTAAATTGAAAGTGGTTTTTATAAACTAATCATTCTTCACTTCCTACTCGACTGGGGATTCTGTAAGTTCAAGTGGTGGTGATGCTTTACAACAGATGATTTGCTTTGTTGTAGCAACAACAACATTAGCATTTATTGTTACAACAGCATATGCAAACTTGGCAAGAAGCAAAAAGAATTGATTCCTTAGCTGTGAATGCATTGCAGGCTGTGGGAAAGCTTAAGGATCAAAATATTTCGGTCTTCATCCGGTTGTGTGAAGAAAATATGTTGTTTCATGGGGTACCGCAGTATGCATGGAGTCAATATTTCTCCCATTCGGCCGTGCATGCATTGCATGATCGAATTAATGAGTTACATAGAAGAGATGATGATTGGGAAGCTTTTAAGAAAGCTAAGAGTTTTTCTTGGAAGATGCAAGTTTGGTAACTAAAAAGACATTTATAGACTAGATTGAAAATCCCAATAAAGGGTTGACTACTACAGCTTTGCTCCATGAATTTGAAAGTTGGTATGTGTAGTTGCATGCCGATGTGCAGTAATCATTGGAGAGCCAAAATTTTGATTTGTTTATGAAGGTTGCAAATTCTATCTTGTAAGAGAAGCTGGCTGATCGTTTAGAAGATGCCTATTCTGAAACGAGGCTCAAATAAGATTGGACTGATGAAATTAGGATGGGGTACAGGCACCACACCTACTAGTACTCAGAAGGGGGTTTGAAATTGCAGCCAAAGCACATATATTTATGGTGGAACAATCGACTATACCTGTTGGCCCAGCACTTAAAGGTGATTCTGTGGATGAATTAATCAAGAGCAAATGTGATTTCATATTGAATTTTATTGAAATCAATGCAAAGGTTGAAAAATTGGATGTCAAGGTAGAAGAGAAGAGTCGGCGGGCAACAATCCAAAGGCCGTATAGAGAGGGATACAAGAGAATATGCATTTGATGCGATAGTTTATAGCATGATAAGCGAGTATGTATAGCCTACTGTGAAGCGGAAGCGAAAAAGTTAGTCTTTTGGAAATATGGAAAAATACATGCAACAGAAACTAGTCTTCCAATAGAGCCAAAATTTGGAAATGGTGGTATGCAGAAGAGGTTGGAAGAGATGGCCGCAAGGACAACATTTGTAGCCATAGATGTAGCTACATATGGTTTGAGAATTGAAAGGGTTGATGAAGCTCATAAAGGATGCATGACTGAAGCAAAATCTTGCATTTGGATGCAAGCATTGGATTGCATGGAAAGGGCAAAACAACAAAGGCTGAATTGGTTGATGCAAATTAGAGTATACGAGGGACAACATGATGGAGTGCACGAATGGATACATTTTCATCCTATGCTTATTTGACTAAAGTTCATAATCAAGAAGCTCTTGTGGAAGAAAAGAGAAGAAGAGAAGAGGACACTGTTGGTCCTTCCTCTTCAGGTCCTTCTAAATGCATAACACAAAGTAAAACGAAGTAGTAGAAAGAGGTTGAAAAAGCCATACCTGAACATGTTATGGAGGATGCAACTTAGGAGAAGAAACAAGAAGAGAAGAAAAGGGGCAAGCAGCCCGGTTATAAGCTGCAATCAAATGATCTTAAGACTGCTACAAACCTTTAAAAAGTCTTAGAAGAATGCATACTTGGTAGTAGAGTGGAATTCACACTCGGTGAAGTTCTTGGAATTGTGAAGCGTAAATTTCATGATGCAATCATTGATATGTTGAAATAAAAAGGGTAGTTTGATAGTGAAGTTTTGCAAGCATAGATGCAGGTTGGAAAAGACATAGAGAAACAACTTCAGAGGGAGTATGATGACACATGTAATCCGTAAGACTTTGGTGCATGTTAGAGGATGTGCAGGTTAGGAGGGGGTGGATGTCATGGGATTTTATGTTTACAGTGTGAAAAATGGAGATGATGTGGATCATGTACTAGGTTTGCATACTCGGTCTACAAGAGCTTCAAGACAAGTTCCAGGACATAAAGTAGTGACTCTTTAAGTTCATTTTGCTTGGATGTTACTTAGTTCGACAAGTCCACTTGGTTTGAGCACAGGACATGGTATATGCCTTTTTCAATTTCTTGGTCTATGGGCTGTTTTGGGCTATTCAAAACTATCATAAATAGGGCAGCCCACAATCCACTCAATTTGGGAGAGCTTGCAAGTGATCTAAGTGAATATATGTATTGGATATGTTCCCTAATCAACAAGGTAAACTTAGGCATTCATTAAAGAGGCTTTTGATTGGATTTGTATGCATTTTGAAGCCTTTGATTGAGGGTAGGAATACATTGTTATTGATAGGACTAAAGTGCTTCTTTAGCTTTGACAAGGATTTGACAGGAGCATTTGATATGTGTCTTGTTTATAGTAGCTTCTACCACTAATAGTTTGAAGTTTACATGTAATTTTGAGGTGAATTCCTATAGCAGTCAATGGATGGCAATAGCATGGATCATGGATTATGATCATGGATTATGTTATGTACTTGTGTATGAGCTGAGCTATTGTCTTAGTGTGTCTTGCCACCCTTATTTGGATGTATTTGGTTATGAGCTATGATTATCAGCTGATGTCTTCCATGTATGATAGGATGCTAAAATAAATTGACATGTTTCACCTCTATCAGTTTTCTTCTAAATCTTCTATTTCCTCAATTTACGCCTTCTCTTTCATCTACTGCTCTACCTGAATCTCCCTTCACCCTACTATATCTTACCCCCACAGTAGACTTTCGACCCCAACTGCTCCAACAACGTGGCTAGAAAATACTGATTTCTCGAATAGCTAGATGTCACATCTCAGCTTATCTCTTATCCTTCAAATTAGTTAGCCTAGTTATAGCTACAAACTTATCTAACCTATGGTATCTTGCAATTATTCCTATGAAATACCCTTGTCTTCCTCTCTATCCTATTTTCCCCCTTAACTACTCCAAGCAAAGATTTTCCTAGTTAGTGTTTAAATTATACCCTAGTACCTTTGCTTCTGAGTCAACAAGCCTCATCTCAATGTCTCTCTTCACATTTTAGCTAATCTTGAAAGTTGGTTGCTGGGTTTTGCCCCTCCCTTAGCATATGTGTTTTGTTGACACTTGATATATTGTCCTAACACTTTTCTTCTCTCTTTTTTTACTCAAAAAGATAATGATATTTTTTATAAAGGCTTTACATCATATCAAAGGTCATAGAGATCTATCAACCTTTCCTATTACCCTTAAATTTCATTTCCACCTCCCAAAACCAAGAGTTCTTATATACAATATCCAACTCGCTATATGCCCTAGTTTCCGCAAAGACCTACCAAATTCAGGCTTCCCACAAAAAGGTTAAAATTTGACATACTAGGTGATGTAAGACTTTGATGCTTCAACTGCCAACATGAGAACCGCAGAGCCCCAAGACATATATTTTTTTCAACTGTTCTTCATTGCCATTGACATTGAAATTTTTAAGGGCTTCTGTCCAGACCATTTGTGAAATGCACCCATTCCGAAAAATGTGATGAATTCATTCTAAGGCACCACATTTACATTTGCCTTCCAAAGTTCCATGTTTGGCAAGCTTCTCACTAGAGAGAAAAGCCCCCACCAACACTCGCCACAAGAAGACACGATCTTTAAGTGGCAGATCTTGAGACCAATTGATGGACCAAATTTAAAAGAGCTCATTGGCCGTTTGACTGATGCCCCAACAAAGGCTAATTTTGTTATTGAAAGAGGGTAATTGTCTAAGTTTTTGTAGAGCCTTGGTAGTGAGCAAGGATGAGATGCTTTTGTCATTGAGTGCCAAGGCAGGAAAGAGACTGAGATCGCTGATGATCCTAGCCTGGATGGTGGCACTATTGATGAAGTGTGCTAAAAACTCCCAGCAGACCCTAAAGTGGGCATATAGACTCCATATCCTCTGAGCATTATGAAATGTTAAAAAGCCACCCTGAGTATCTATGCCTAGGGTGTGTCCCTTTTCCAGCTTCTAACCAGAAGTTTACCCCTAAGTAAATGAATTTCCTCTTGAACATCCATCAATTGAAGCCCACCTTGTTGGAAGTCGCCTTTGAGTTGCTCCATGATGGCTTGGAGCCAAATATCTGGTATGATGATTCCTTCCCCATAAGAACCATCCTATTAGTGAGTCCCATTTTCTTTGAGCATTAGTGTTCCAAGACAACAGGGGAATATAAAAACGCAATGCTAGAAAAAGAAATGTTTGCAGAATCTTTAATTTAACATGAAGAGGCCAAGCAATATATGCCTATCTATTGACCTTGTCCCACATCTTATCAAGAACCCAATTTACCCGCAAAGCTTCTTGAGTGTCCACACCAATAGGAAATCCATGAAGAATGGATGAGTGGGCAAAGCAAAAAGAACGGGGCTAATGGAACATCCTTGCCTCATGTCGCGCTAATCTCAAACTGCTCCAGAAGCCTACCATTAGTTGCCAATTGGGCTTTTGAATTTTGAGCCAACATATATGGAAGATTTGCAATTTTTAAGTGAAACCCTATCCTTAGCAGCACCTGTCTAAGATATTCCCAATGGATCCAGTCAAAGGCCTTCTCCACATCCAGTTGTAAGAAAACAATTTTTTGACCAAAAAATCTTTGCCCAATGAATGTCCATAATGGCATTTATCACATTGTTAATAATGGATCTGCCTTTGGAAAAGCCAAACTAAAATGGATGCACCACATTTTGGACTATCAAGCTCAGCCTATTGGCAAGAGCATTTGTGAAAATTTTGTAAATCATGCTCATTAGAGCAATAGGCCGCCAAGCGAATGAGTAAGTTTCATGCATTGCTTTTGCTTGGGGATGAGGCAAAGCATGCTGTTGGTCCAAGAGGAAGGAAGATGACCATTGTCCCAGTAGTGATTAACAAGTTGGGTGTTTGATGGGCCCAACCCTTTCCAATAAAAGGGTATGCATTCCACCGTAATGCCATCTACTCCTAGGATTTTCCTCCTACCCATGCCCTTTAGAGAAGCATAGAGTTCAACTTGGTCAAATGGCTCAATCAATTGATTATTTTCCTCTTGAGTGATAGTTGTTTGTACATGCCTCAACATTAGGTCAATAGCACCCCAATCAACAACATCTGGGCCTTTATACAAAGCTTCAAACTAGGATATGCATTGTTGTGCAATCTCCTTCTGATTAGAAATCCAATTACCATTCTCCTACTCCAAGATAGTCAAGATTCCTCTAAATATCTTCAATCTTATGCTTTGAATAAAACTTGCAAAATTGCAGCTTAAATCTAGGACCAGTCTCTTATTGAATAG
Organism: Lygodium microphyllum; assembly: GCF_053477565.2. Classification (NCBI taxonomy): domain Eukaryota; kingdom Viridiplantae; phylum Streptophyta; class Polypodiopsida; order Schizaeales; family Lygodiaceae; genus Lygodium; species Lygodium microphyllum. Next base: position 74,199,561 of record NC_141142.1, on the reverse strand, counting down.
TAGGGAAATTTTCTCTAATTCCCATACATGGGTAGCACGTTTGACCTGTTGAGATAGGTTCAGCAATGAAATTTCAGCCTCATCTAATAGATTCTGACTTGCCCTCTGAGATAGCTCCTCAAAGATAGTGCTAGCCCATTTTACAAGGTTTCACTCTTCATCACAAAGCCAAATTCCTTGTAAAGAAGTACAATGTTGTAGAGTCATGGAAAAATTCTTCCATGGGTCCAGACAATCAACCTCAATGTCCTTAGCCAATTTAGAAATGGTGCCTTGCATCATGTACTTGAAAGTAAGCTGACAAAAAGGCCTCTTGTTGATTACAAAGTTCTTATGTTCCCCCTCCATAATGCATGGTTGAACGGTCATGAGTTCTAAAAGGACCAGAACATGATGAGAGAGCAAACAGTTGAAATCTGTTTTCAATTTTACCACTGCAATGAGTCATTCATTGCCTCCCAGCATGTACCACCAATCCAATCTAGCCCAATAAGATTGGTGACTAAGTGAATGATATGTGAAAGGACAATGCCATACCTGCAAGAATTCCTTCATGTCAAGCAAATTCAATTTACTACATGCCTCCCACCATGCTTTCATTTCTTCTCCCACCATTAATGAGGATGATGTTGCATCACCGGATCAATTACTACATTAAAAACTCCAACAAGAAAGCCTAGGGAAAGAGAGAGAGTAGTGAGCTCAGTCCAGAGATCCAGCCTATGCCTAGTGTCATTAAACCCATTAATATTAGTAATGGATATTCTAGAATCCTCCCAGTCCATTTCAACTAACAAGATTCGTCCACTATTGTTGTTGTAAATGCATGTAGGATTACAGCTAGATTTGATGGCCATGAAGCATCCTAACTCGCCATCTTTGGTCCCAACAAAATAGCATTGATAATACCCATAAGAAAAAAACAGGCTCCTCCATTTATGCATTTTGTGTTCTTGCACCATCACAACATGCAAACCCCAACTCTAAACCCATTCCCAAAATAGGCTACACTTCACACATCCATTAAGCCCTTTGGCATTTATTGTAGCAATCTTCCCCCTGTCAATCACCCCCATTCTTATTATGTGTTGCTTTGTTAAGCTGTACTCCTACCATACCAATATCAATATCTCTTGTGGGTTGAGCATCATTGTCCCATCGACTAGAAACCGAAATCTTAGGAACCAACCCACTCTTGGTCTTGGCCATGAACCGTTGATCTTGGTTATTAGGACCAAACCATTTCTTGTCACCTGCCCAAGAGGCTGAGTAAACCTTTGCATCCATACCTAGGAACTCCTGATCCATGTGCTCCAACGAAACCCTATTAAGATATGTGAAGGAGCCACCCTTGTTTCTATCAGACCAAGGTATAGCAACTGTGCTCCATAAATTTCTAACCATGGAGGAGTAGTCGACTGCATTGTCTATTCGATGCTCTAGTATTTTGCTTGTTTGGCCTTTACTTTTATTGTTATTACCCACCTTCCATCCATCCACTTTCTCCACAAAAATAACGTATGTCTCATCCGGCTTCCCTCCTCGAGTTTGAGGTGTCTTTGCCACTTCTTCCCGTGTGGTTTCCTTCGAGCTTTGCCTAATTTCAACAAATTTTGCATTTGATTTTGGGCACTCCTTAAGGTAGTGACCCCACTGCCCACATCCAAAACAAGCACCAGCAAAATGGGTCCATACCAATTTGAGCCTAAGTTGACCCACCTAAGGCATATCCAGCTCCACTGCGTCTCGCCTGTATTCCATAGAAGACACACCCTATTGCGAAATGGGCTAGCAAGTGGCGGCACATACAACGTTTTCCCCAAACCCCTAGAAATGTTGGGCAAGAAATTCCAAAGGTACACAGGTAACTCATGTATCTCCACCCATATAGGACACTTGTGCTTAAGCGAATCTCGTCCTACTTCAATTAGTTGCCAAGGCATGGTGTACACAAGTTCCAGCCACCATAAATAAATTCCCTGTGCAAAATCTTCTTAGCGGCTTCCTTTTTGTTGAATACCACTACTTCAAAAAAGCTGTGTCTACCATAATAGATCTGCTCAACTGATCCATCATCCTTGAGAAGAGGAGGCAACATACATTGCTTTTGGCACCCTACCAGTGAAAAAAGCTAGCATCGCTCGTGCGTTGAATCGAAGAACATTCTGACATACCTTCTCTCCAACCAAATTGATCTCCTTGGCCACCCTAAGGACCTATTCTTCCATGTTGTGTTGGAGAGTTGCAGCCAAGATTTTTGACACCTTATGAGGGTTGGCTTCCAGCTGAAGGTTGTAATCTTCACTAGAGCTAGGAAGTTTGTTGTCAGCTGCCTCAAGGCCTGGGCAACCTTGCACAGAGCAACCATTGTTTTCAGCTTCCGCATGCAAAAACCCTGCTAGACTCTCCTCTCTTTTCCTCTTATGATTTAGTGCAGAGGTGGCACCCTCCTTTGACATAGGTTTTGTTGAAACGTTCTGATTGTCTTCTATGCGTGCATCCTCATCCAGAGCTCGACTCAGAATCGTCTGCGCGATGGACCACACTGTATGCAGCATGCACATGAAGAGGGCGAAACGTGTCCGTATGGACATGTGGACAGGAGTGTTGAGTAATGATGCAAGAATTAATTGCCCCTTAATCAGGCTTTGCCGTCACCCGGAATCGTTAGTTCTTTTCTCCTCCACTTAGACGGCAATTTTTACAAAGAGTAATAGAAATATGTGCACTTTTTTTTAAAAGGAAGAAGCTTAGTATTCTCTTGTTGTAGGGATCCAATAGAGGTCCTCGTGATTAGATCAGCTTGTAGAAAGGAAAGTTCTAAGAGTTCAAAACCACGGTTGATTAGGCGCGAGTGGTAGAAATGGCGCTGTGTTGGAAGCGCGTTAACCTGACATCTCTCTCTCTCCACAAAAGGCTAGAGCGCGTTGTGCGTAGACTCTCTCTCTCTCTCTCTCTCTCTCTCTCCAACTCCAAGGCTAGAGCGGCGGACCGGCGGTTAGTAGTGGTAGTAAGAGCGCGCTGTGCGGGTGTAGACTCTCTCTCTCTCTCTCCTCTCCCCATTACCCAAAACTCCACGAGAGGCTTGAGCGCGCCGATGATCCTTGCCTAATACGGCATGGAAACTTTTCGGTGAGGGCGCGGCGTCGGAGGGGGCATTCATCTTCTCATTCTCACATCGTTTCTATGGTGCAGTGTCAGTATATAAGTGAGACTCGGCTCAGGCAGCTCGACTACAGAGGATTACTACCTAGCGCGCTCTTTTGAGAGAGAGAGACAGAGAGAGTGTGTGTGTGTGTGTGTTTGTGTGTGAGGGTGTGTGTGTCCCTCCAATAGGCACCATGCAGTATTCAGCTGCTCAGCGTCTGATCCGCTTGCTCGGATTCGTAGTGGCGATGCTGATGATGATCATGGGTGCAAACACCAGGACGACTACAGTGCAAGCAGTATCTTGCAACGATGTGAGTCCTGGCTCGCGAAAGTATCCGCGTGGATGTTGTAGCAGTGATTTTCTCTATTCGACTCGCATCACATTTATAACTTGTGTTTCATAGGAATCGTAACTCAGGATGGGTAAGCATACTTCTGTGTGCACTGAATGACATATAATGTCGAGCATGTATATATATTGATGCAGGTGATGAAAGGCCTGGCACCTTGTGCGGGCTTTCTAAGCCAAGGGGGGGCGAAGCCAGCATCTGGGTCGGCGTGCTGCAAGGGAGTGAAGGCGTTGAATGGCATGGCCAACAGCCAGCAAGCCCGCCAGCAGATCTGCAGCTGCTTGATTGCGGCCGCTAAGTCCTTCAAGCCCAAGCCCTCTTCCGTCACCGCGCTCCCCGCCGCCTGCGGTGTCGCCTTCCCTTACTCCTTCAGCACCACCCAGAACTGCCGCAAGTAATATCTAAACTATATGTAGATCGTGCTTGCTTCCAGCTGTCCTTTGTTTGATACAGCTCTACTTTTATTTCACGTCGACTTCCATGGCCAGTACTCGATTTTTACCTGAATCGTGCTGCATCATGATCAGTACCAGCCCGACTCACGACAGCTTGTTTTCCCCTGCTTGTGCAGCATACGTTGAATACCTACGACGACAGCTAGTTGCCGGGGCGCAGCTGATGGTCCAGGCAGCCCCAGCGCCTATGCTATATATAAGGCTTCTTTCCCTTCTTTTCTTTCTCAGGTTAACTCAGTTGCGCCCAGGACGTTACGTCCTATAGTTTGTGGCGGGGCTTAATTAATGATGCATCCAGGCTGATGATTGTCGACATGTATGATCATCAATCAAGTAATGCACCAGTGGTTCTTCTCTTTGCAATCGCTTGCCCCCAATTTTGAGAGAGGGAGAGAGTCGCACCGCTCACAAGAACCGAGGCTTAATGCCAAATAAATTGCAAAAAATCGAAACTTGCAAACGGTTTGACGCTTCGGATTTTAGAGTTCTTATCCAGAACTATGTGCACGCAAAAGATGCATCGATTTTAACGAGTTGGAGTTGCGATCCAAAACTTTTATATGTTAGAATGTGGGTTTCATATGAAAAATGTGGTTTATTCTAACATGATAGTACACCTTTCGAGTAATATTGCATCTAAGGAGAAACATCGGACATCTTTTCAAGTGTCTAAACAATAATCATCTTAGAAGAGACATTTGAAATATGGTTAGCCTAAGCATGTGCCAACTAAGTGCCCACGAAAATAGGCTAACTGATTTCTTCTCTTTAAAACATACCATCTCCTCTCCAACTATAACTAAAAAGAAGGCTAACCATTTCAATCACCATCTTCTCTCTTGATCTATCTCTTCATCGTTTGACAATGCCAAAGCCACATGAGGAGGAGAGAAGAGATCTAGATGTGTAGAAAACTTGGAATCAGAGTTGCTTCTAGTGTAGAAATCGCTTTCATAGTGCCTTTTCTTAAACAAAAAAAGAAACCACTATCATCGTAACTAAGTATCATGATCTAAAACATCACTTGGAAGCGATGCAGATCAATGAAGCACAAGTTGAGAACTTCAAGCGCAAGAGATAGTGGGAGGCATTCGTGCACTTGACTTGTTCGATCATTGTATCTCTTACAATCCTTGTAGGCTTTCATACTTTCAATTCAAAGAAGTAGGCTTGGGTATCATTCCAACCTTGGTCTCAATAAATGTGACAATTGCATTGGGAATATTACTACAAGAAAATGTGTTTTTTTGGAGACCTTTTGAACACAGATAGAGTGGAAGTAGAAAAAACACAAGCATGTGCAACATTACCAAAGCATCTAGATATCATAGTCCCAAGCCTAAGTCCAAACCCAAACTCTGGGAGCTGTAAGAGATGAACTTGGAGAGAGGAGGAATCATCGGTATAGAAGCCAAGGTTAGCATAGTCAATCAATCTATCGTACAAGCTCTGGGGAAATCCACAAATTGAGACTATAGAGTCAATCTTAATGTCACTTGCACTTTTAAGATCCACTAATTGTAAGTCTTAAATGACAAGCTAGTCCAGGTTCTAGGTGTGATCATTCTAATTGATTAACTTTGCGTTACTTTAGTTATCAACTCATTGGTTTAATTGTCCAAATAAAATTAAATTACTCATACACATTTATGAGACAAAGATCTTGAATGATTTGAGCCACACATAAGCAAGATCCCTATCCCATAGAATGGCTATGTGTGCAAGGGAATAAAAATAAAAAAATGATTGTTCACAATATTGAAGACCAAAGCTTTATTAGGTCCTTTTTTCTTAAAAATAGGTCATTTTCAACTTGCAAAGGCCATTTTTTATAGAAAAATGAATGTTTTGTTGTTGGGATCAAGTACTATGCCTATTCCTAGGTCTTTGACAATGGTCTCTCACCAAGAGCAAAGTTCACTTAGTGCATTGATCGAGACTTCGTGCAAGAGGTCATTGAGAGTGGAAAGGTTTGCTGCTATCACACTATATTGGTGAATTTGTAAAGTTCCTAAATGTTTTGGACTTCATCAAAAAATATTATCATCATGACGTGAATACCAACACTCCAAATTTTATGTGTAGTAGCTCAATAGATTTCATTATCAAAGAACTTTCCAATGATAGGTCACATTATACTACGGTTTTGCAATACCCGTGTATATGTTATCTAGATCCTACTTTTTCAACAATGGAAATATTGGAATTGAGAGGTTCCAAAATTCATGAATATGGATTTCTACAGTGATATAGGAACTAGTACTATAATGAGTGTGCAGTGGAGATAAAACCCCATGAGATTGGAAATTTCAATTATAGATAAGAACCATGGTGGATTAGAGCCTTGAAGGATTAGGCTATTCAAGTGTTGGATATCTATCTCAAAGGGGACATGCTATACAAATAACACAAACTATTATTAATGATTTTTTTCTAAAGGACTATTTGCCACTATTTTAGTGTAATATTCCTACCACAGAGCTTCATATCAAGAAAAGAATCCCAGCTTAAGGCGTTTTAAAAAATTCCTCGTCAAGCTATCATATAAGTGATCGCACATAATTTTCTTGATATCGAGTCTCGCACTTGTAACAAGGGGGATACACACTGACTAGGGTTTAGACACCCCGTCGCATTGATCAGGGTATCTAAGGTGTAAGAGCCCCAGATTAGGGCAACCAGTTATTATCAAGATCACACTCTTCACCTTCATCTCCAGCTTCCTTGGATTCTTTCTCATTTCTCTCCTCTTTTCTCTTTCTCTCTCCTCTTCTAGTCTTCTTCCTTCTTCTTGTTTCCTTTCTCTCTCCTCAGCTCTCTTTCTCTCTCCCCTCAGCTTCTTTCATTACAAGTGGTATCATAGCTTCAGGCTTTGGTCCTTTTCCTCTTTCCCTTTTCTCCCGTTTCAAATCCCAAAAACCCTAGTTACTTAGCTTACAGGTATAGGTACAACAAGAAGGACTGCAGTTAACTTTAGCCTTTTGGAGCAAGCAGGAGCTATGGCTGGAGACTCAGACATATCTGGAGATAAAACGGTTAAAATAGCAGGTTGTCACTTCTTTTCATGCAAATTTTAAGGGTTCTAGGCCAAGTTTAGAGTCCCAGGAGTTGGAGGGCAAAACCTCAGTCACTTTTTTCCTCAGTCCTCTTTCTCTCTCCTCTTGCCAGCTGCCAGTCCTAAAAAACCCCAAGAAACCTGACCTGAAGGTGCTCCCTGACATCAACCAGCCCCGGGACCTCTTTCCTGACCCCCCAAGCTCCTGATCAAGAGGTGGACTAGGGGGATTTGCTGCTCAGGAGGCCTATAGGATAGCCCCGCAATTTGCGGCGCATTTTGCACTGGCTTTCCTGCTCCCCCCAGCCCTCCTGCCACTTCCCCCCTTGTTGCCCTCCCCTCCCTGCCACTCCAGGGCATTGCTCTAGCTCCTTGGTCTTTCCCCTTTGGCATCCTTGCTTCCGGGAATCAGCTCCCATGGTGGACAACAGCTGGGACTGTTTGAAATAGTTTGGGGCAGTCATGGATTCTCCTAACTAAACCTTCTTTTGACATGGAGAGCTCAACCCCACAACCCCTTCAGCCCGTGAAGGATTCCTCTTGCCCGGAGTAAGCCATTGAGCTCAGCATGCATGGGAGCTTTGCGGGTAGCCATGAAAGCTTCACTTGAAGCTTCTCGTTCTTGAAGCTCATGCTTGGGGATAAGCTTGGGAACCTTCTTCATCAGCAAGAGCACTCGAAGGTTGAAGCACTCTTTCACGGATGATGCCCAACCAACAACCGGACTTCATCAATGGAGCTAGCGGCATCATGATGATTCGGGCTTTCAACGGTCATCGCAAGCATTAAAGAGGTATGCCACTCTAATCTTAATCTCTCAATTTAGCCAGTTGCTGAGCTTAATCCATAGTTGGAGAGATTCAAGATTGCATACAAGCTTCATATCTCTTCTCGAGATTTCATTGTAATGGTTGACATTAACCCCTACTTTGTCTTATGATCTTTGAAGAATATTAGCCATTGTAAATTGGGTAAGTAGCAACCAGTGAGTCACTGGACTGCCAAGGTAACCCCTACCCCAACCCTCATCATTCCTTGTATCTCATGAAAAGGCCCAATGTCTTCTTTCCAATGCATCTCATGCTGATTGCTAATTAAAAATGTATACCATGTATACTTCGGCTAAGGAAAAATGTTGATGCCAGGCGAGGTGGTAAGACAAAAGAGAGGTGACCCTCCCTTACCACTTAAGACCCTGAAGGGGTGCACAACCCGGCGGTTCGGGGGGGACTTTGCCCACCTCCCGATGATCCGGAGCCCAATAATTATTTGAGGTGCACGTACTTCCATAAACCACACTTCCCTACCCCAATGATCCCTCTTGAATACCCCACAATGACACCTATGTATGCCACTTGAGGTACATGTAGTCAATGGAGATGTATGGCAGTGAATGTACTTATGTATGAATGGCAGAGTTGATGGGTATGCAATGATGCTCGGGATTATGTTCAGTATGCTCAAGATGCTATTGAGATGTCAGATCAGGCCCCTTGGTCTATGCTCTATCCATGTCAGACATTGGCACTAAGGGATAGACAGTGTTTTTGGTCACAGTCCTGCAAGACTGTCACAAAGATCCAATTTCATAAAATTATTTCCTAAATGTGTGGGTAAACCCTATAGCTCATCTCGAAGAGGGCTTTGTCCCCTCTGGTTTGAATCAAAAATCTCCCCAATCGGAGTTACGATGTGAAAGTTATGCCCATTTTTGTGCACTAGGGTCACTATGGACACGTTGCAGACCGCTCCAGGATAGCCACTGTAAAACCCCTACAGAAAATTATGATCATTTTATGTCATAAAGGTTAATAGCTCATCTCGAAGAGGCCCTCGTCCCCTCCGACTTGAGCCCAAAATCTCAACAATCGGAGTTTTCTACTAAGAGTTATGCCCTTTTTACTGATAGCAGGTCCTGTGGACTGCATCCAGATGGCTGGCCAGAAAGGCAAAAGCAAGGCCCAAGAGGAACTCCAGAGGGAGATTAGAGACTCCCGGACCTCCATGAATGAGGTACCAAGCTCAATGCAAGATTACCATGGTGATATATAGGAGGACATGCCTGAAATGGACCCGCATACCCTTCTTAATCACACCCTCTGTCAACATGAGCTCCATCATATGGAACGCCACAATGATATGGTCACCAACCACCGCCAGATGATGTCTAAGTTTGATGAAGCGATTGAGCACATGGCCATCTCAAACTCAAAGACCCAACAGACCTTGGAACAGCTCACTACTCTTGTTGCTTAGTTAGCGACCGCTTCATCCCAAGAGAAGACCAATGACTCTAGACATGAGTCTAGACGCCCTCCACATCAGGAACCGTCGCATGGACCACAGGGTATACTTGGCACTAAGGGAATTTCCCCTTCTACTTATGAGATCGGGGAACCCTCTCACATGCATGATGAGCCCCTATTGAATTCCCCTGTCCACCATGCCGGCAACATTCACTTGAGGCCTTCCCCTACCTTGGGTCGAATTTCACCCACTCTACCTAGGAGCCCCCATGCGCCACATATGAATCAGCCCCATCAAGGACAATATGGTACAAATGGCCAGCCTGGCAATCATGGAAAGCATGGCTATAATGGACAACATGGGATAAATGCACCACAAGGGATGTATGGATAGCAGGGCATGTATGGCCACCATGAGATGCATGGACAACAAGGATTTCATGGGCAGCATGGCCCCTATGATTTGCGTGACAAGGTCATTCTCACAAAGTATAATGGGCAATCTCCCTCACTATCTGACCTGGAAGAATGGACATCCAAGTTGGAGTCCTACTTCAACAACTACCCCCGCACTGATGAGCAAAAAATACCTTTTGCTTCTCTCCACTTCGAAGGCCTTGCCCACACTTGGTGGCACTATATCAATCGGGAGAATCAGCAGTTCATTGATTGGGAAGATTTCAAAATGCATATGGTCCAAGTTTTTGTGTTCCTTGTGGAAAAAGAACGGTTGGCAAGAAGATGGTACACTCTTGACCAACATAACCTCACTGTACGTGACTACACCAATCAATTCATGAACTTGACCATGTATATGGAAAGCATCAGTGACGATGCTAAATTGCACAAGTACATCTATGGGTTGGAACCGAGTCTATCAATTGATGTCATGGCCCAAAAACCCATTACACTATTTGATGCAATCGAACTGGCTGAGAGATATGCAAGAAAGTACCATAAGAATGAGCATTTTCAGCAAGGTGTCGAACCTCCCCGCATTCCTTCACGATCAGCCCCATACGGAGGTGGTTTTCGAGGCTCTTCTATGCCTAATAACAACCCCAAAGTACCCACTTACCCCTCCTTCCATGCTGAAAGAAAAACGGGCACTTTTGGGACAGCATCGAGCTCTATGGCTGAAAATCGGTATGCTGAAAATAAATAGTCCACTGCATCACCCTCCCATGGATCCAGTAGTCAACGGTTCATCTCCTCAGATGTTGTCAAGGAACGGAAAGAAAAGGGCCTATGCTTTAAATGTGGAGATAAGTACACTGCTGATCATGCCTCCAAATGCCCCTACAAGCCAGCTAAGGTCAAAGTTCATAACATGTATGTCATGGAAGATTGGCACAATGAGGAGGATGACCTGGCCATTGACCAGACTGAGCCCATGGAGGATGTTGATCATGAGCAGTTCTATGACCTAGAGGATTGGTTTCCCTTTGACCCGAGCGGTGCATCCTCACAGATACTTGATTTAACAGCCCATCCACCTCCCACTTCCCTTTGCTCGATCTCCTTGGATGCTTGGACAGGTTCGCGTAGCCCCAGTACCCTTCGCATTCAAGGCAGTATCAATGGGAAGCATGTTTTTATCCTTGTGGATAGCGGAAGCACGCACAATTTTGTCAATAAAGCGGTAGCACGCACAGTTTTGTCAATAAATCAGTCATTGATCGGTTGAAATGTATTCCTATGGCATTACACCACCCCTTGAAGGTCCAAGTAGCAAACGGAGAAGAAGAAATCAGCACACATGTATGTCCCGCAGTTCCTTTATGCTTGGCTGAAAATTATGTGGCACTGGTTGATCTGATTGCCCTAGATATGGGCCCCATTGATGTTGACTTGGGCTATGATTGACTGAAACAATTGGGAAAAATTGCTATGGACTTCTCTCAGCTTTACATGGAGTTTATGATGCATGGACAGCCTATCCACCTAGAGGAAGTTCGAGACCATGCTGATTTTCAGCTCATTATAGCAAAGCAACTCAAACGGGAGTTTAAGAAATCACAGATCTTTATTTTGCAATTAAATAAGGACAATTCTGATCATCCCTCCACAGTATCATATGACTCTGCCTTGCAGGCCTTACTTGAGGAATACAATGACTTATTTCAGATGCCTACCTCCCTCCCTCCCAAGAGACAAGTGGACCACCCACTTGACCTAGAGCCCCATTCCAAGCCAGTAAACAAACCCCCCTATAGACTCTCTAATTGTGAGTGTGAAGAGGTTGCAAAGCAAATCAAGGAGTTGTTGGAGATGGGTTTCATCGAACCGAGTTCTTCCCCCTATGCATCCCCTGTCCTCTTAGTCAAAAAGAAAGATGGCTCCTTTCGCATGTGTATTGACTACAGAGATTTGAACAAGATTACAGTGAAGAACCGCTACCCCATTCCACGGATTGATGATTTGCTGGACAAGTTAAAAGGGGCATGCTTTTTCACTAAGATTGACTTGCGCTTTGGCTACCATCAGATTCGTATGCAGGTAGGAGATGAGGTCAAAATGGCCTTCCGGACAGATCGTAGACTTTACCATTTTCTTGTGATGCCTTTTGGGTTGACTAACACCCCTGCCACCTTTCAAAGCCTCATGAACAAAATCCTATAGCCCTTTTTGTTCAAGTTTGTGCTTTTTTTTTTGATGACATCCTCATTTACAGCAAGTCATCTATGGAGCACTTGACACACGTTCGGAGGGTGTTTGACATATTGAGAGAGTATCGACTCTTTGCTAAGGAGAGCAAATGTATATTCATGCAAACATCTGTGGAGTACTTGGGACACATTGTGAGAAAAAATGGTATATAGGCTGACCCCAAAAAGGTGCAATGTGTTAAGGATTGGCCCACTCCTTCCACCACCACCTCCTTGCGTGGCTTTCTTGGTCTCTCTTCATTCTACAAACGCTTTATTAAGCACTATGCCACCATTGTAGCACCTTTGACTGATTGCTTAAAAAAAGAGTCATTCTTTTGGGATGCCACTGCAGATTATAGCTTCAAATAGTTAAAGGACGTGCTTACTTCAGTCCCCATCCTTGTTTGCCCCGACTTCTTTAAGCTCTTTACCATTCATTGTGATGCTAGTGGCCGGGGTATTGGTGCAGTATTGTTGCAAGATCATGGTGTGCTTGCATTTGAAAGTTGCAAGCTTGATGAGAATGAGACGCAAATGAATGTATATGACCAAGAGATGTTGGCCATCCTCCATGCCATCAAGAAATGGCACCACTATTTGTATGGCAGCCGCTTCCAAGTGAAAAGCGATCACCGAGTCCTCCAATACTTCTTGACTCAGTCTACTTTGACTCCTAAGCAAAGGCGATGGGTGGCAACCTTACAAAACTATGACTTTGACATTTCACACACGTAGGGCAAGGATAAAATTGTGGCTGATTCTCTCTTTCGAATGTGGGAATGCAGAGTGTCATCCATCTCAGAATTACACAGTGATTGGGTTGAAGAGCTCCAGGAGGCTTACTTGTTAGATGACCATTTCAGCCACATATTTCAGAAATTACAACATGGGGTTATGGTTGAAAACTCCCAATATCAGCTCAAGCATGGCCTTATTTGGTCCCATGGCAAGATTGTCATCCCACACACTTCCCCCTTCACGTAGAAGATTATGGAAGAAATGCATTCTTGCCCCACTGCAGGTCACTTGGGTGTTTTCAAAACATATGACAGGATTGCCAAGAGCTTTCATTGGAAAGGCTTATGGAGGGACGTCAAGGACTTTGTGACCAAATGTGTTTCGTGCCAATAGAACAAGGATAGTACGCTCAGGCCCGTTGGCCTGTTGCAGCCTCTCCCCATCCCTGACAGAAATGGACTCACATCACAATGGACTTTATCACCGGCCTTCCCGTGACTAAGAAAGGGTGGAACAGTATCTATGTGTAGTTGATCGTCTCACCAAAGCTGCCCACTTTATCCCCACTAAGGTCCAATATATTGCCTCTCAGGTGGCCACTCAATTCATGGAAAATGTCTTCAAGTTGCATGGCTTACCACAAGTCATAGTACATGATCGGGATGCAAAGTTTATGAGCAACTTCTGGTAGACAGTTTTCACCTCCATGGGGACCAAGCTTGCTCCATCCACTGCATACCACCCTCGGATTGATGGCCAAACTGAGAGAGTGAACAAATGGCTTGAGACATACTTGAGACACTTTTGCCATGATGTACAACACAGTTGGGATACGTGGCTTCACTTGGCTGAGTTTGCATATAATAACTCCACACACTCTAGCATTGGAGTTTCCCCTTTTGAGGCCTTATATGGGTATAAGGTTCCCCTTCCTACAGTCTTGTTTACGGATAAGATCAATCATCAAAGTCAAGCTGAATTGGATCGCATGCAAGGTTTACTTCAGCAATGTAAAATGAATCTTCAGAAGGCCCAAACACACATGAAACTCTATGCTAATGAAAGACGCAGGCATTTGGAATTCCAAGAAGGGGAATTGGTCCTTTTTTCAAGTGCTTAAGTCCCGCTACTCCACTCTCAAAGAGGGCAGTAGTAACAAGCTAGCCCACCGCTTCTATGGCCCATAAGAGAGTTGGCGACTTGGCCTACCGCTTAGAACTTCCCCCTACCACCAAAATCCACAATGTGTTTCATGTCAGTCAACTGAAACCCTTTGTAGGCTCCTCAGTGGACTATGTGGAAGAACTTCCCCCCATCGATGAAGAGAGCATCACTCAATATGTTCATGAAGCAATCATTGGGCAGCGAGATAAGCACTTACGATCCCGATCCATCAAAGAATACCTTATCAAATGGCAAGGCCTACCCTTGGAAGAAGCCTCTTGGCACCCAGCAACCATCCTCGATGAATTTCCCTACCTTCGTGCACCCCAACGGTTGGAAGACTAGCCGGTCATGACCCAAATTGCCCACTTCCCGCCTGCAGATTGCACACTGTTTTAGAACAATTTTGTACTTACTCAAATCCAATGCATGTGCATTCTGCATAGGCTAAAAGTACTCGTCATAAGCTCCATTTCGACATATAGTACACCCCATTTAGAGCTACCTATCAAAAGTTATGATCAGTTTACTTCAACCGACTGGTCCAGGACTGCATGTTGTCCCTAGTCTCTCCACACCTATTCTTCATTGTCAAAGGGCTCTGAGTAGTACTCGGCAACCCTCCCTTAGCCCACCCATCACTCCCCTGTGTTTCTCCTTGTTTTTAAGGTCAAAAACCTTTCGAGTGGGGATGGATTGTAACAAGCGGGATACACACTGACTAGGGTTTAGACACCCCGTCACACTCACCCGGGTATTTAAGGTATAAGTGCCCCAGATTAGGGCAACCAGTTATTATCAAGATCACACTCTTCACCTTCATCTCTAGCTTCCATGGCTTCCTTCTCCTTTCTCTCCTCTTTTCTCTCTTTCTCTCTCCTCTTCTAGTCTTCTTCCTTCTTCTTCTTGTTCCCTTTCTCTCTCCTCAGCTCTCTTTCTCTCTCCCCTCAGCTTCTTTCATTACAACACTTACTCAATTCTGCAATCTGACATGAGAAAATGCCTCAATGATCCCAACCAATAAAAAGCAAAGACATCTTGTTAATAATATTATGACGGCTTGATCATATAATGTTTTCTGCATTATATTTGATTTGGCATTCCCGATTCCATTTAATGCGCCGAGGATCGCATTGATTTCATAGCCGCAAGACAATTCGCAAAAGCCTCAATGAGTAGACGAAGAACGCGCAAGAACGAGCATGATATTGAGTAAAGTATCAAGGAGTATGACATGACTTTATATACTAGATAAGTCATGAAGTAACTAGACCAAAAACCACTAGAAGTAGTCGTTTTGAAGAAAAAAAGTACGTTTTTTAAAAAATAGACCAAAATACATGACTTTTTTACATTTGGAGAGAGAGAGAGCATTAATTAATCATTCCCATGCCACCATACAATAGGTAAGCAATCAAAATGAATATCTAATAAATCTCAATTGGCTCTTAACAAGTAGCCAAATGAATCAATCAACTGCATCGTGCTTATAAATACACCCCCTCTCCTTCATAAAAAAAGATAGAAGGAAGACCTCTTGATGATGGAAAGTTTTCACTACTTTTCTTATCCATTGAAGCTTTGAGCCTTGAAAGAGAAAAATACCCCCCCTCCCCCTTCATGTCGACTCTATGTGTGTGTGTGTGTGTGTGTGTAAGCCATCACCCCGGGGGGTCCACCTTATAGGCCCGTAGGTGTAGCACGTGCACTCAACAGGAGGGGGTTTAATATCAGTTTCACCTACAGATTTAAAATGAAAGAAGGGGGTTAAATATTGTATACTGAGAAATTAAAATAAGGGGTATTTTTATCCATAAATCTTCAGAACTAGGTTGTTAGTACACACACACACACACACACACACACACACACACACACACACACACACACACACACACACACACACACACACACACACACACACACACACACACACACACACACACACACACACACACACACACACACACACACACACACACACACACACACACACACACACACACACACACACACACACACACACACACACACACACACGCACTACAAGGTATTATGGATATACTGACACGGCCTATCGACGCAAAAATCGGTATATGCCTCGGTATAAGTCTTTCTATACGTCTCGGTATGTGCGTCGGTATATATATTCTCCTAATAGTTGATTTGCATGTTCATTTCAAGGAGGTTTCGAGAGATCAATGCTTGCAACCATTCGTGTGAAATAAATGTGCAAGCATCGCTAATACACAATGTTACAGATGCTCCTATGCTTACTAACAATGTCATTTTGCGTTTTTTTTTGGGTATCTTATTTGTACACATTTGTCATCCTTTTTTTGAGGTTTTGCTACATTTCATTTGTGGTAGCATGATGTGAAGCACGTAGAAGTGAAAGACGAAAGCTATCTTCATCGGTATTCCTCGCTCTCCTTCAATCCAGCAGCAACACAGGTATGTGAGGAAAATTTCTTTTCCCCTGATTCTTTCGCTTCGTAATTTGTAAACTAATCAACAGGTTTGCAGAGCGGCATCAAGGTATTTGCCTGTTTTCGTATGATCGAGGTCGGCATTTGCCATGCGTGCCTCGCACCTGGAATAGAAACTTCTCACGATAGACATGTCTAGTAGCACTGCTGCCGTTGCAGCCAAGAAAGGCGTGGGAATCCTTGTCAGTGCCACCCGGAGCGGCCTCTCTGCTCTATCTTCTCGGGGTCCTCAGCATCATCACCATGTTGCCAAACCATAAAATCATTCTGGAAGCGCACAGACGGGATGTTGCATTGAAGTGTGAAAAAATGGTTGTGTAGATGCTAGCTAATATCAATGCAAGCTTTGGGCTACTAAATCTACCGGATCGTCTCGCAACTCCACGGAACTCATTGTGAGCATATCTCTCTTGTTTTATGCTGCGTTTCTATTTAACATACCCTAAAGTTAACACGCAGGGCCAAAGTTATACAGGATATCCCATGCATTTTAGATATGACTTTAAACTTGCATATGTATATTTAATCCATTGACCAAGCGAAACAGAATTTTTA